>NC_069383.1:122831666-123147500 GCF_027475565.1 Acinonyx jubatus | reverse complement strand
CATGGGTTTGTATGAGATGATGGCAGTATCTACCATTTATAAAAATCTGGGATAGATGATTAGAGATGGAACAGAAAACACAGTTTCAGTGACAGAAACCCATGTGGGAGACTGCTGCCATCAGGCAGGCAGGGTGACTAGAGAGTGAGGTCTAGGGAAAGCTGACTCGAGTGTTGACTCATAGAATCTGACCACCCTAAAACACCATAGACTAGCATGAATATAGAGTTAAGACAGAACTTGAGATACCTGCTTGAACTTTAATTGCTATGACTTTGGGGATGTGTAACTCACTTTCCATGTTGGGGTTTCAGAACTGACGTGATCACAGCTTTCAAGTCTCAGCTTTGTCTCATTTGTTCAACATGGCAGGCTCTTAATTACCTAAGCTGCAAATTAACTATATTGTGAAACACCCTAAGAAACTCTGTTTGTAGGTGCTATGCAAATGTAGTATGATTGACGGATAGATTTTAGTGTCTCCTTTTAGGAAAATATAGGCCTTTGCTCTTAGTGAAGAAATTAAACTGATATCCCTCATAACTCTAATACTTCTCTTAGAAACAACCAAACACATTTTCCTTCTTCTTCTTCTTCTTTTTTTTTTTAACCTTAATTTAGAAACATTGCTGTTAGTGCTCAGAAATGTAAATAAAATTAGTAGCAGCACTGAATGTTCTATGTGTTCTGAAGCCTTCACACAGGACTATATTTATGTAGACATGTATATCTTATTTATTTTTTTCTAATTTATGAAGGAAAAGATACCCAGCTTGGCTATTAATGTTAAGCAATAAATTTGAAGTTTCAACAAGATGTTTTTAGGTATTCCAGAACTTTCAGATGACAGAGAAGCTATCTACTGTTTACTTTTTTCTCTTACACATATGAATATCATTGTAAATTATACCACAGAAAGGTCACTATGGTACCTCAGGAGGACAATGGAATTTTCAAATCAAACTAGGTACGTTTACATTTTTTAGGCCTTTAACAAATGCTTTAAAAGAAATCAAAGAAGTATCGTAAAATTTTCCTAATTGCATGACTTGTATGTAAGTTGGCTTTTCCCCCCCTCATTGAATTGAGTAGCTGGAGAGCAGAATATTATTATTCCATGTATGTTTTGTCCCATTTGCCCCACACTGAGACCTAGTCTTTAGGTGCTTGTTAATTGCTTTGCATGTTATTGTGATACTATGTTGTTTGAGGTAAATTGAAGATTCTGGTAAATTCTATGGTAAACTTCATAAACTACCCCCCCCCTTTGCTGTGCATGCACATCTGAGAACTGACAAATATTCAAGCCAATCTTTCAAAAATTGAAGGGCATTAATCCTCAAGAAGCACACATATACATGCACTCACCCTAGGACTGAATGACTTATTAGTGGATTCACTAACATTTCAAGACAACATTGCTTTCTGGAAAAAGTGTAGACTTTGAAATCAAAAAGATCAGTGTTTAAGTTCTAAATGCCCCTGTGAATAGCTGGACTACTCTGATGAGTTTACTTATCTGTAAAACAAAGGTTAAATTAGGTGGAAGATAGATAGATGATAGATGATAGATAGATAGATGATAGATAGATAGATAGATAGATAGATAGATAGATAGATGAATGATAGATAGAGTAGAATTATTGTAAGGACTGGAAATACTATTAAACTTACCTACTTATATACCAAAGTTCCTGGCCCATAAGAGGTAATCAATAAATACTAACAATTTTATTAATTATGGTAATTGTCAGTGCTGCTTTAACTGAGGAGGTAAAAAGGAACACACAGGAGAGAAAGGATCTCTGCATTTTATATGTGTGTGTGTGTGTATATACATGTGTATATACATGTGTAAATATACATGTATATACATGTGTATATATATATACACACACATATATAAATATTTATGTATGTGTGTATACATACACATACATTATATATACACATATATACATTTACATTATATATACACATACACATAACATTACATATTCACATTACATATGCATAAACACATTTTTGTTTGTTAGTTTTGTTTTGTTTTGTTTTGTTTTAATTAAGTAACCTCTACAACCACTGTGGGGCTTGAACTCATGACCTGAAGATTAAGAATTGCATACTCTACCAACTGAGCCACCCAGGCACCCCATGCATTATATTTTTGTGCTAATATAATCCTCAAGGACTTGCTCAGAATAATACCTTTACAATTTCAAAGTTCTGTGTTCAATAACATGTATAAGGGTTATTGTCATTCCTTCACTCATTTGGCAAATTGAACACAAGTGTTTGTTAACTCAGCAAATATGCTTTGAATGCCACATTCAATCATTAATTCCTTTATTCCTTCATTTATTTAGTCAGCCGGTCAGAAGGAATTCTACAAGCCACAGACACCAGGCTAGGCTCCGGGGAAATAAAGAAAATTACATGAAAGCCCTGTGGAGTTTGCAGGCTGCTGAAAATAGAATGGGTGTAACAACATGATGACACATTTTTCTTGGGATCTGCTCTTCCCTTACAAATTTTTGGTGAAGAAAGAGTCAAGGATACTCACTCTGGGAGTCTCACTGATTATCTTTTCCTCAGGCTGCCCTTTGTTCAATTGAGATTAGAAGGGGTCACTCTCAATTCCTTTGGTAGAGCTAATTTTAGGCTGTTGTTTAAGGGGTCCTTTGTATCTCTGGAAAAGAGGAGGTTCTTGCTTCTTTTTTTTCTTCTTTCACCAATATTTCCTTTGATTAATAGACTTTTGGATAACAGTTTTAGAACAGAAAAACTGAGCAGATAGAACAGTGAAATCCCATATAGCCCCACCCATTTCCCCTATTACTAACATTGTGCATTAATGTGGCATATCTGTTTCAAATAATGAACCAAGACTTTTATTTACTGGAGTCGATACTTCAAATTTGCTTGGTTTTTGTCTAATGTCTTTTTTTCTTAATTCCAAGATTCCATATAGGGTACCATTTTACATTGAGATTTGTTGGTCTCCCTATTCTTCTTTGCTGTAACAGTGTCTCAGACTCGCCTTGTTTTTGATGACCTTGACAGTTCTGAGGAGCATCAGTCATTGTCATTGTAGGATTACCCTCTGTTGGAATTTGTCTAATATTTTCCTCATATTTAGACTGAGGTTATGGGTTTGGGGGAAGAACACCAAGTCAAAGTGCCATTTCACCACATCGTATCACTGTTACTATTCCATCACAATGACTTATAACTGCTAATGTTGGCCCTCATCACTTGGCTGATGGAGTTTTTGTTAAGATTCTCCACTGTAAATGTACTGATTTTTCTCTCTTTCCATATTGACTGTTTGGAAGGAGGTCAGTATACACCATCCATATTTTAATGAATAGGTAGTTGTGATTCACCTCCTTTAAGGTACTGAATCCTTATACTTTATTTGGCATTCCTCTGCATGGGAGATTTGTCATATTTCCCTGCCCATTTATTCATTTATTTCTATCAGTATTGATCAGTGAATATTTATTTTATACTTTGGGTTATAACCCTATACTACTTTTATATGCTACGTTGTTCATCTGTACGTACATTATTTTGTAAAATGTTTTCTAAAAATCTTAAAACCATAAAGTATGAATGTATCTGCAGGTCCTTAAACGCCTTCTTTACCCTCATTTGTGATGACAGGAGGACATTTGAATGTGTATTTTCATCCAGCCTCCTCCTGGTAGATACTATATTTCTTTTTGTTTTGTTACCACTTTTTGTTGCCACAAATAATGATGTAAGGAATATTCTTGTGGCTGTATTTTACCCACGCCCATGAGAACCTCCTCAGTATATTTTCAGAAAATTAGAATTATTGGATAAAAGGAACCTAAAAAGCTAAGTATTCTGAAATGTGTTGCCCTGTTCTCCTGAAGAGTACTTGTAAAGGGGCCATTTTCACAGACCAGGGACCCAGCCTACAAGGTGGGTCTCTTTTGATCTTACGTGCATACTCTGAATCCAGTGTCAAACACTCCTTTCATTTTTTCCCCAAAAACCATAAAGTGGAGTTTAACAGTGTTGTTTCTAAAATTAAACTAATTTGAAGGCTCTAAAACTCATCCAAGAAGAATATATGTGCTTCTGGAAGCAACTCGTCATCTTCCCATCTCAGTCTATCACCACCTGTCCTAGGAGACCTACATTTCTTACTTTTTAAATAGTTGGCAACTGCATGAGAGAGATGTCAAATCCACAATCGTATTGAACTGAAGGAAAAGAAGTTACTTGCTTCCTTTTTTCCAGCTGACCTTGAAACCATTCTCTACAACCTTTATTGGAATCTGGAGGTATCTCAATATGTTAAAACAAACAAACAAACAATTCTATCATTTCATCTTCTGAACCTTGGACAAAAGGAACTCTATCCACTGGTTAGATAAAGAAAATTTTCCAAGCACATCCTAATACATCCTAATAAGATAACCTGTTTTGTATCTGGTTAGCTGATGCAGAAGGAAAACATGATGGTTTAGAGCTCAGTCTCTATGAAAAGACACACTTTGGTTCAAATACCTTTTTATTTTAAGTTTACAGTGTGATACTGGATATGTTATCCAGCCTTTTTCCGCCCCAGTCTCCTTGTGTACTTCTGTACTGTGGATAACAGTAATCCTGTGTCAAACAGTATGGTTATAATGGTTTCACTGAGGCACTTAACACAGTGCCAGGCATATAATATGTGTTCAATACATAGTGCATATATTAATGATAGGATGATGATATATTAGCATACCATATGTAATGTTTCCTTTATGTCTTTACATGAAAGCATATGGTTATGATCAGAGCTAAAATCAAGCCCTATAAATTTGACGGAACATAGGCTTCCACAACCTCACACACCTTAACTGCAGTGTCATTTTCTTTACTTTAGAGCAGCATAATGTTCACACAATCAGAGAAGTATTTATTTAGGGTTAATATTATGTATTGACAAAACATTATGGACAAGCTGTTAATTAACTTCTAAATGCAGTATCATTTTCACCTTGGAATGCTGGTCTCCAGTTTATGTTTCACATGCAAATTAATACTTATTTTACTTTAGTTAAAAAGAATAGAAAATGGCAATAAAATTCTTAGGGAATCTTTAAATAATAGAGCCTTCTTGTCCCTATGTGATGATGGTCATGGTGATAAGGAAGTTTAGTAAACCTTGTTTGTGGTTCAAACTTTGTATTTCACAGTGGATTCTCGTATTTCCTTGTTTGAGCTTCTCAAGAAGCCTTTTATGTACCCATTGTTATCTCTAGTTATACGAGACAGCAGAGGCTCAGAGAATTGGGCAGTTTGCATTCAGTCACATAAAACCTGCCTGTGTCCTTTTACCCTACATGCAAGTACCACTCTGCTACCATTGCTATTATGACTAAACCGTTTGTAGTTTTTCTGTTGGCTGCAGCAACTGTACTGCCAAATACCAGATGAATACACGCATACCATAAAATGTTTCCCTCAGAGAAACCTGGCATAGACACTGACCAGTAGAACAGAATCATGACTGCATTTAGATCACTGAAAAAAAAAAAGTTTCCTTTTTCTGTAACACTGAGATTGCTTTTCTACAGAACTCATGAACATATCCACATTGTGTCCCCATAGGACAATCTTACATTCCAAGCTCTTTGTATGAATATTTCAAGTTGGGGAAATGAAAGTAGCTAGCTGAACAGTCTGAAAATTTAACAAAGGCACTCTTTGCTGGTTTTGTTATTCTGCTTCACTGTCTTCGATTAAAAATGGCCACTGACAGGATTTTCTGAAATGAGGTTCAAGTTAAGAATAATCCCAAATATAAGCATCTTAGGAAACTGGTTCTCTGTACCAGTTTCTAGTTAAAAACTTAGGATAGCCTGGATTTAAGCTGTGGATAATGAGGTTTAAGAAATCCAGGGGAGAAATATAAACTTTCTCAAATAGCACTAGTAATGAAAATTCTATTTATGGGCTAATAGTATAGAATTGAAGCACAGTTTATAGTAGTGTGTGAAGAGCTTTAATTTAACTTCCAATTGAGGTTGGAACGAGGCCAGATGGTTAACAAATGTATACTCCGTCTTCAGATAAAATTAATAGGATGCTCTCTCAGTAAAAGCATAATGACGAGAGAGAATGGAGTAAAAGTCCTTATTTATGGCAATGCTTATTTAAGAAGCACAAAACCAGAGGGGCAGAGGAACAAAGAAAGAGAGAAAAAACTTTGCTGTTATTATTTGGTAGTATTTCATTACTGTGAAATTTCAGGAAACTTGATTTAGCAAATAGTAACCAAATCAGAAAAGGCTTTTGCAATGCTCCTTTTGAAATACAAGACTCGTGAGCGCATCACCTATGGTCTGAGGAAACTTTGGATAAGAGAGTTGCTTCAGATTGGTTTTATTTATTGAGCTTTATATACAAGCTAAATTTATACATTGTATTTGGGAAGACTTTAAAAAAAAAAGAAGACAAGGAGGGATTGAAGCTAAAAGCAAAATGTTGCCAGATATGGCTGATATTTGCCATTAGGATAATGACAGCACCATGTATTTTGACTTCCCTTCTGTAACAGCACAGTTTCAAGAGATTTAACGATAATCTCCATTCTGAAGACCCCTCAAAGATCCCCCTTGCTCCATGGCGTTCTTCATGTATTTATATTTATAAAGTATGCATTTTAAATAGACCACTTATTTTAAACTAGGATGAACTGCCAGTGAATATTGCATCACTAACATCACCAACGTGGACAAACTAGGTAGATCCTAGGGAGAATGCTGAATCCACAGTAGAAGAAGTAGTCTACTAGTGTTTATAATTGAATGGGTGGTAACTCAAAGAATTGGAAGGTGAATCACAATAAATTAGCCTGTACTGGAAGTCTAAGTGGAGGAGAATTGGCAGGCAATAATTTAACAGAAATTACCTGTCTCAACGTGAATTCCATTCCAAAAGGGTAATTAGAATTGTTAACAGCTGCCAGCTGAGTACTTAGCTTAGATGACAAATGGAAGCCATCTGTCACAATGCCTGGTACATAGTAAGCACTCAGTTAATGAGTATTAATATTCACAAAAATGCTCAGGTATCTTACACAGGACTTTGTTTCTCTTTGGAGAACTCTGTATAATTCCTTTCCTCCCTCCCACCATGGTCTTAGATGATTAACCATGTTGGAAAACAAAGGTGGTTCACAGCAAAACATGTAGTATCTCACCTGAGAGATCTCTGCCCTCAGGGTGAGGAAATAAGCATGACCCCTATGATCCGGGACAGTATCCTAGCAGCCTATATATAAAGCAGTGAGAAGCAGGAAATTATTTCTAGAATCATATGGGTATGTTTGTGTACCTGTTTCATTGACAGTGTGGAGATCTATTTTTAATTTGCAAATGGTTCATAAATCAATTTATGTTGAATGCATAGTGAAGGGAGTCCTTAACAGAGAACAGAAAATAAATAAATAGCAGCTGGGATTTTTCCTTTTGAAATGATAACAATAACATAATAATGATTTTAAATGATTCTCTTAATTTATCATTAACACTCAAATGTAGTGTTTAATGTGTGCTAAACAGCATGTTGAACATGGGACATGGATTGTATCATTTAATCCTCACAAAATCCTGTGAATTATGTACTATTATTAATCCCCATTCCACAAATGAGAAAATTCATGTTTATAAGGTGGAACAAAATATAGCTGATAAGTAGCTGATAAGAGCTGCATTCTGCTCTGTACTGCATAAATAGTATTCTATTATGACAGCTTCATTATTATAATTATTATTATTTACATAGCACAGTATGTCTTAGAAAAGTGAGCTTGCATTAACAAACTAGACTCATTACTAACATAATTTCATTTTTTGTAGATTCCAGTTCTTCCCACCCACTGTCCATTTGGGATGCCTTTAGAAAAGACAGAGGGTGTGAAATCTAAAGCAGTTCATTTAGTGTCTTCATAAGAAGTTTCAGGACAAAATGGGAACTTTTGATTAAAATGCATATGTATTTTTATGTAATCTGTGTTTTGCGCTTATTCTCTCTGTCTCTATATATCACATTACCAGTGATAATCAGGAGGATCATGGCATTCACATTTAGCAGTGACATAACAAATCTGAAAAAAAATCTCAGCATTTAATTAGTAACTGTGAATTCTTATAAAACGGTTTGATTTTTCTCCCATTAGTAATTTTAACATGAAATGTAGTCACAAAATACAGTTGATAAGACTTCTTTAAAAAAAAAAAAAACTTTTAAAATGTTTGAGTGATTTTTTTGATAGTGTAGTTGCCGTGAGAATTCTAACGTATGGAGTATAAAATGTAATGTCCACCATATTGGTTTTTTTTTAAGTTTATTTATTTTGAGAGAGAGAGAGAGAGAGCACAATATGCATGAGCAGGAGAGGGGCAGAGCGAGGGGGAGAGAGAGAATCCCAAGCAGACTCTACACTGTCAGCACAGACCATGAGATCATGACCTAGGCCGAAATCAAGAGTCAGACACCTAACCAACTGAGCCACCCAGGATCTACCAGCAATCCACCATTTTGTATAATTCAGTCACACAGCATCTAAATCCAGGCATCAGAATCTATTGGTCATGTCTTTTGTTGGGGCGGAGGGGAGAGGGTTGAAAGCATCAAGAAAACAACTCAAACAAGCTTAAGCCAAAAAAAAAAGAAAAAGAAATGTATTGACTTACAGAAATGTTCAAAGAGAGATTGGGGGGGGGGGGGCATCAGGCATGACTTGATCTAGGCGTGTGAAGAATCCTAAGATTCTTGCCTTTGTAGTAGCTTTAGCTTTCAAAGATACTTGCTCCATTTGGTGGGAAGGAAATTGTTGCCTAGAAGTTCCAAGTTTCTATTCTGTCTGAGCAAACCACAGTGAAAAAAAGATTCTCTTTTCGACAGCTCTTCCAAAACCATTCACAGAATTGAGTATTGTTTTCTCTGATTGGTTGTCTTGGTTCTCATAATTGACCAATCCCAGATACTATGGTGCATCTGCTTCTAATGGCAAGACCTTTATCTTGTGCTGTCTCCTGAAGCCAGAGGTCTAGTGCTTCCAATTCAAATCAGATGAAGTAAAGTTAGGAGGCTCTTCAAAGGAAAATCAAAATGCAGACAGAAACCAACCAATGACCCAACCAAATATGGATCCACTGCCATTGAGAATTTAGGACTCTAATTCTTATACCCTTCTTCAAAATTGAATAATCTTACGTTAGAGGATTATATTATAATCTCACTAATTAAATGGTTTGTGGGAGAAGATTTATCACTCCACCCCCAAATGAGGTAAAAAAAAAAAAAAAGATGTTCTTTTTTATGTGAGAAACTTATCTCTGTGTTCAGCCTTGTGTCTCTTCTACATTTCTACATCCCTTGCCTTTTGCTATTATTCTGGTGTAAATTAGACTTTGTATGTTCCACAGCCAAGGCTTTCCACTAGGATTCTACTGCTTAGTTCTGGTCTTGTATTCCGCTGATGTTTAATACTTCAGAATACCATTTCTATGTGTATCTAATAGCCATACCATACTGAGAATTATTTAAGGCTTCCTTAAAATCGATGTTATAATTAAAGTAGAACAAGGCCAGAGCATATTGGGAATTCTACTAAATTGGTTTTCCAAGAAGCAGACCTTGAAAGGATAATTTTTTGCAAGTGGTTGGTTAGAAGAGTTTTTAGAAAGAACCCATGGGAGAATGAAGAAGTGGGACAGGGAAGGAAGAGTAGCCAAGCAGAGTATGGTATCAAGCAAAATGTCATGGAAGTTAAATTTGCCTCAGTCCTGTATGGGAGCTCTGGAGAGACTCACACCTGAGAGATGGCCCACCAGCAGGGGCAGGGAAGATAGAATGTTTGTATCACAGCATTTAGTCAGTTGTTGATTGATAGCTGTCCCTGGGGATATGTAAATACCTAGCTGCTTTCACCTCTTTGAAGGGAAAGTTAGCTACAGCACTTGAGGGTGGTTGTCACAAACAGATACAGATACTCAATGTTGAGGGTAATAGCACTTCAGAATCTGTGGTGGCTAAGGGATCAGAAGGCACACAATTAGAGTACTGACACTGTCTGCTGCATTACTTCTATTGGAAAGGTATATCTCTATCGGATATGCCGTTTCATCCATTAATGGAAAAAAGTGTATCGAGAGAGACTTTGGTGCTATCACTGAGTTCTTCTGTGGAAAGTAGGAATAGTTAGGATGGATGGGACTTGTTCTTTTTACCCCAACTTAATTTGGACACTTAAAATGGCGAGCCACTTGAATAAACATTTTTTTTTTTTTTTAAGGCGGGGGGCGGGGCACCTGGGTGGCTCAGTCAGTTAAGCGTCATGATCTCACCACTCAAGGGTTCGAGCCCTGTGTTCAGCTCTGTGCTGCTGGTGCCAAGCCTGGATCCTGCTTTGGATTCTCTGTCTCTCTCTGTCTCTCTCTCTCTCTCCGTCTGTCTCTCTCTCTCTCCTTCTCCCTCCCTCCCTGCCTCCCTCCCTCTCCCCCACTCACACTCTTTCTCTGCCTCTCAAAAAATGAATAAACATTAAAAATTAAAAAAAAAAATGGAGAGCCACTACTGTAAAACCACAAATGCCAAATCCGTGGGTGATCCTACAAAAGCTGTAGGATTTGTATTGCCTTATGATTAAGTACATAGCTTTTAGGGCAAAGAAACTTGGAAATAAATCTATTTATGCCCTGTAACTATAGGAAAAGTAAATGAAATGACCTTTGCATGTTTTACCTATACATAATACCACATAGTTCGTGGTTAATAAGCAGTAGCTATTTATTGTGATATCATTACAATTATTTTTATTAGATGCCAAACTGACTCAGATTTAGATAGTTATGTTAAAAATTGACTTCTGTTTTCATAATCAAAATAAAGAACTATTATATAACTGGGAAATACTCAGTCTTTACTTATTTTGTTTTGTCTGAATGCTTTAAGTTAAAAGCTTTTTTCAGTTAAATACTCTTCATGTATTGGTCATAAACCTCAGAGGTACACTGTCATAAAAAAATGGGAAAGGATCATGAATTTAGACAAGTATCTGAGCCTCTATTTATTTTTCTCTTTGTAAGTAAATTTTCTTAGAAATTTTTATTACATAGATAATGAATGCTTTTGTAGAAAAATAATGGAAAATAGAGATAAGCAGAAAGAAGAAAATTAAAGGCATTAATATTCCTACTACTCACAGATAATAACTTTCACTGTCTTCACATATGTACAACATATATTTAAAAAATTAGATGATAAGGCATATACTACAAAATTTACCAGACTTGGTGAAGATCTTCCTATATGAATAATTTTTCTTCTAGAATTTCATTTTTATTTGTAGTTTTGTATTCCATAAAATGAATATATATAAGAAAACCAGTTATCTGAGGTTAATTGTTGATAGGAATATGCCATTCTACTAAAATGTCAACCTAAATTTGTGGTAAGTGGAAAGTCTTTTTAAAAAGACAAAAACTAAGTGTATCATAATAATTATTTTTTTGTGTGTTTATAAGAATTCAAGTCACGTTTTTAACTATATACTAATTCTGAGAATAGACAAATCACACACTGACTAGGGGATATGTTTTCTGGCAAATCTATAGGAGCACTTGTATGGCTTTCTACGTTGTTTATGTCTTTGATTTGAATGGAAGGGCCATCATTGTTTGCCAATAAAAAATTCCTTGGACTTGATCAATTTTGCTTTATTTGAATCCTCTACTGAGTCACCATCACCAATTTTCTTCAGTTGTTTACTACTCAAATCCCACACCTCGTAGTCAACCACTTTGTATTTCATTAGGTGGTTTCCCCACAATGTTTTTGTTAACTTGAAGAAATCCTGTATCTTTGACAAAGTTTACAATTTGGCTTTGCAAAATGATTTACTTTCATTATTATTGTTAATCTAAAAATTTAGAATAGAAACATTTAAATCATCTGGAAATCTATTAGGGAAAGAAGAATGACTTGGCAGTAGGAAAGGAAAGATGTTAATGTAAATAGATTAGGGACTGATCTTACAATCCTGCTATAAGTTTACATGTAGCCTGCATTTCTTTATATTATATCTGTAAAAAGTAAGGTCTTTCTCACCACGAATTTCTAAATTCATCACTCTTTGTTAGCTCTTCAATTCAGATATTGTAAATATATTTTGCTATTTTAAAAGATATTCATATTAGACTAAGATATTAAGCTAAATCTATAAAGGAACTCCACAAATTCTAATGGTACAATGTAAAGTTATCTTTTACGTTATTTATTTATTTATTTTTGGTTTTCATTTTAGATAAGTTATAAATGAGTACATTCTTTTGAGGATGATGAAACCTATACTCCCAATTTATATAGATCTATTACATAGTACTGGTCCTGCTTGATAATCTAGCTCATTCATCACAGAGGTCTTTAGTTATGTATTAGTACCAATTTAGCTATCGAGCAATCTGTATTTTACTCTTAAAACCTATAATAGATAGAAGAAGCTTGCCTACTCTTAAATGTCACATGCTCGCAAAGAATTTCCTGACCACCATATTTACACTGATAAAATCTTGTTCCTATTTCTGCACTCTGTTTCCTTTTTGCAGTTACTGCAATTTACAAATGTATTATTTTTTATTATTTATTTATTGTATGTTTCTCTGCTGGTCTTTAAGCAACATGAGGGTAGATAATGTATCTATTTTATTCATCGATTTATTTCCTGATAATAGCACAATGATTTGCACATAGCAGGCACTTAAGAAGTATTATAAATTGCTGGATGAGTGAATGGTGAATGCTTGCATGATCTGAAAAGTAGTCATAACATAATAGATTGATTGGAAAATTTTCCTTGAGAGTTATTCTTAAGGACACTCTTAATTTATCCTGCTGTCGTAAAGACTAAATCATCTTCTATTCTAATGAGGTATAACTGTTTAGTCCAGTCCCCGATATTAGTTGGAGGAGGTTGGATGGAAACCCGTTGCCAGGGAAAGTCAAGTACAGCAAATCCCAAGCTATTCTTGAAATCCCGAACTTTCAACAGGAAGATGAAGGCTTCTATGAGTGCATTGCAGGCAACCTTCGAGGAAGAAACCTTGCAAAGGGTCAACTCATTTTCTATGGTAAGCTAATAGAATTTCAAAAAGTATATGAAATTTTTGGTAATATCCTTCATAGGAGATAGTGAAGGTCATTAGCATGGTGTGGAAAATGTCATAGGAGAAATAAAGAAGACACATGTGTAGGTTAGGATGCTTAATACACTGATGGGCAGGTGGCCATGACCATTTTTAAAATATGCTTTTAATTCCATCATGGTCTTTACTTGCTATTATTTATTATAATTGCCTTGAAAGTATCAGCAATGTCACATTAAAGCTATAAAAGTTTATAACACAAAGTACCATAGAATTCAATATATTTCCCATAAAACATTCAGCAACAGCTCATGACAGTCTTAATTATAATCCTAAGTAGAATTCACAAAAGGAGAGACTGACAGGAGAAATATAATACTGAATGGTAGTTTTCAGTATTTGTTTGTATTTCCCAGATTTTGTCTGTTCATATGTAGATAATAGAAAAATAATGTTATTACTACACTTAAAATATATGTTGGTCTCAATTACCAGAATCTCAAACGAAAGCAAATATTATATAAAAATTGGCTTCATGTCTTCTTTTATTCAGGCCAAAATATACAGTTGCATAAAGTTTGCTTCTTTTTTTTTTACAGAAAATAAACCATAATATATACCCCAGAATTATCAAAATGTTTGGTGCCCTTAAGATATTCTTAACTTATTTTTGCCAAATTTAATATATCAGTACTGGAGAACTTTTTAAGACTGTATTTACACATGACCAAAAATACTTTTCTGTGTGACATGTTTCTGTGTGACATGTTTACAAACAATGATAAAGTAATTGGGGAAAATATGTATTTTTTTCATAACTGGAAAAATCTAAGGTATTGTAATTACCTCATAGGAATAGCGATTGAGTATCCTGTGGGGAGAGTAAATTGTGCATTGATTATATTATTTTCAATTTCCTTTAGAATTTCCTATTTTAACCTTGAATGAAAAGTATTATTTTATATATATAGAATATGATATCCTGCTGATTATTCGTCTACAGTTGTAGCTATATATACAGGTATTTTTTAAAACATTCTTTCACATCTAGAATCCATTGTAAATAAAATAGTAAGGATGTGACTGGGAGTTTTGGGTGGCACCAATATATTAAAAGCTTTGGCTAGTTTTTAATAGAGATTTCATTTTTCTATTAAGTAGACAAAGATATAACCCAGTGGTTAAACAAGAAATGAAGGTATTTATAAACCAGAAGTCAATAAGAAAGTGCTTTCTGTACAGAAACTGTTAGCTTACACAGCAGATTTTACAAATATTAATTCTTGTCATTCTTAATGATAGTAAGAAGTAGAAATATTTGTCATTAGCCATTTAATGAGTCCAAACGGTCCTTGTGGGGTAATAACAGATAATTGGTCAATAAGATAAATATTATACTTCTTATTAACCTATTGATTTACTTGTTATCATGCTCCCAAAGGAGCAGAGTATTGACTCAAGTACCTGAGAATTGCATAATACCTGATAATTTTAAGAAAAGAAACGGTTTTATTATATTGCGGTGTTTAAATTCAGAACCCTTTTCTTCTATATTCCATCTTTATTACCTCGAAAAGAAATCTTTAAGTATCATCATTATAGAAAATGATACCATTATAATAATACCATTATAGAAAATGAAACCTATTCAGAGAAGTTAAGTGACTTTCCATAATCACTCAGTAGGGAAAGAAAGAAAATCTAAAATCCAAGCCCATATAGTTGACCTGAAATCCTAGGTCCTTTGTTTCATGCATTTCCTACATTGTTGAAGATTTAAAACTTTGGTCTTTAGAATCTGAAGCATGCAAAGAATTTACGTTATTAACAAAATAAATACATTGTAAAGTTATAATTATCGCATTAAACATTAAAACCATATGTATTTCAAACTTTTACAAACTATGTGAATTTTATATGTATTTCTTCTCCCAGGTCAAACATATGTTAAGAAAATTTCTCAACAATCTTCACGAATTGTAAAATTTTGCTAATAACATTCAGAAACATGATTCACTTTCATCCATACATCTACTTCATCTAAGTCTTGCCTTAATTTGTCCCTCAAAACTGTGATAATCATATTCTGTAACTGGAAGTTGTCCCGATTTCCACAGGTGGTAATCCCAGGCTTAGTTTCTACTACAGTGAGACATCATGATTCCTTCTTTTCAGTGACCAGCTCTCTGAAGGACCTTTTATCTTAATGGAAGCAGATGTTGCAATGGGAAAACCCTGGAAGTCAGACATACTCGTACAACTTTCAAAGACTCTCAGTCACACTTCTTTCTCCATCCACTGCTACAGTCACCAGCTCTAGGTTTTGTAGGTATAACCTGATAGAGTCTTGTCTCAGGTGCCACACCAAGTCCGTCTTGTTTCCTCCTTCGGTTTTCTTTGTTCTCTTAGAGCCTACTCAGCACTTCGGTACACACAACCTGGGTCTGCTAATATAGAACATCTATACTAACCTTGAATGACGGTGGACAGAAGCCAATGAATAAATGCTTCCTCTTCCTTTTCCTCAGTAGGCAGTTATAAAGACCCCTTAGAAGTTCACAGAGGATCAAGTAACAGTGGCCCATCTTGGTGGCTAACTTAATAACTGACCCTTGCATTACCTCTTTCCTTCCCTGTAGACTCTTCCTCTTCCTGATGCCTTATCTTTGGGCTGGCATTCCTAACAGGCAAAATGAACACTACCCCTTAACTTAGGCTCTGCTTTCAGGGTTCAAACTTTGGCTTCTCTGTTTTTTAACTATGTCTTCTCGAGCAGGTTATCTCAAATGTCTGCAAACATCTCTACAAATGACTAGAGGGAGAATTAACTGCAATTACATATCTAGCTTATAAAAGCCTGCAATTCCGAAGGAAATTGCATTCACTCCTACGTATCTGAGGACAGACCTAAATAAAAGAGGGATAAATGACACAGCCAGGCAGCCTCCTATCATTTTATGAAAGAACATTTAATTTACACCCCACCTGTTTCTATGAATTATAGTAAGGATAATACTACCTGACACCTAAATAACACTTTAACATTAATTAAACCAGTTTTTTGTTTTTTTGTTTTTTTGGTTTGGTTTTTTTTTTTTTTTTTTTTTTTTTTTTTTTTTTTTTTGCCTCAGTACAATGTAGAACTTGGTCATATTACAAAATAAGGTTTTGGATAATGGATGCCCAGGATTAAATTTAGGTGCTGGGCTTAAATAAAACTCGAAAGTTCTCATTTCCTATCAAGAGTTTTATGTTGGGGAAAAAAAATTGGACTCTAATCCTCCTAAAATGTGATAAGGCTCATATTTGAATTGTGCTTCAAGCTATTGAATTGTAATTATGTCTGAAATAGATAAACTTCCTTTTAGTTAGTTCAAACCAAATATAATCATGGGCCTTTGCTCACAGTGGGTTCTGATTTAGTATACATTTTCTAACTTGACCTATGTACTAATATTTACCGTGAAATTATTCTCTGGCCTTGTTCTGCATTTGGATGTTTTCCTACAACTCCCAAGTTGCTATAAAGGGACATCACAATGACAAATGGCAAACATTTATCTTATGCCGAAAGACCACTGATATTTACAAGATTTCTGTTGTTCCACATTGAGGCTTCTACATTTCCCTTCCCTCAATCGTGTGTTTTCAGTACAATTGGGCCCAGTTAGCTTTGTCCTTCTGCTTTCTATAGTCCTTGGAATGTTGCGCAATGTTTTGGATAATTGACTTGCCAAGTAGTTGTTCTTATCTGTTTTTGAAACAGCCCCACCAGAATGGGAACAAAAAATCCAAAATACTTACCTGTCTATCTATGACAGTTTGTTTTGGGAATGCAAAGCTAGTGGAAAGCCAAATCCTTGGTACACTTGGTTAAAGAATGGTGAACGCCTCACTCCAGAGGTAAGCAACTATGTTGATATTAAAATTTCACCTAATCTCCTAGGGAAATTTTTTTACTACCAGTAACAGCTAATGTTTATGGGATGCTTAGTAGGTGCTAGGAAAGGCAGTACACTCCTCACATACACTAATTTATATAATACTTAAATAAGCTCAAAGTAGCTATTAATATTATCCCCATTTTTCAAATGAGAAAATTAAGGGTAGAGAGGACAACTTGCATAAGGTCACACCCTACTCAGTGATAGATCCATATTCAGATATCATCATCACCATCACCGTCTTAATTAACATCCACCAAACTTTTGTATGAGCCTGGTCCTATGTAAATATTTTTCCATGCGTTTTTTTGTATCCTCGTGACAATTTTATGAGAGAGATGCTAGTATTATTTCTTCCATAGATGAAGAAAATTGGTTTCAGACAGGTTAGGTCACTTGTCCAAAGTCACACAGTAGCTAGTAAATATTAGAATCTGTTCTAAACATAATCTGATTACGGAATCCAAGCTCTTAAACGTTAACCACTATCTGGCTTTTACAAAAACTAATGACTCTAAACCCATAGGATGTGGAGAACTGAGGCAATTATCCACATTTTTCAATTTGGAGCATACTTTATTGTACAGTATACTGAAAATGAGACAAAATTGGCTCCCCCCCCATCACATTATCCAAATAATTGTGTTAATTCTCCCTTTTACTTTGCACTTGTAGGCACAGCTTGGGCCACAAAGAACATCTAGTGTTTAGAAGATGAAAATAATGCTCTTCTTTGTTTTGGTTTTAGTGAAATTTTCTTCCTGAATGCCTTTTTGCATAGAACATTTTCTGTTTCTTCCAGCCTACTTTCATTATCTTTAAAGGATGGTAATAGGTATACTGAAATATTTTTTTAAAATTATATTTGCTCTATTAAGCTATTTCATTATGTGCACTCAAAATTGTATTTCTCTACTCCAAATGGGACTCTGTAACAGATTTGGCTGTTTCAGCATACTATGGTAGGCTTCAGAAAAGGAGAATTTAGCTCCTCCAATTAGAACTACCAAGCCATCACATTTCAGGTCTTTGGGAGACCTTATGATGGAAAGCCAAGGATATTTCTAATCATTATATTCATGTCTAACATTATTATTAGCCATATTTCCTGAAATAATTGGAAGGCTAGAATCATCCAAATTATTTTATATACCATATAACAGAGTTAACATACATTCTATGCAGACAATGCCAATTTTCAAAGAAATGAGAGAACGTACGATATACTAACTACTAAAATTATAGGAAGGATATTTCTTTTTTTAACTTCAAAAAGCTGCTCGGAATCTTGCAGTATATTAAGCTCCATCTTCATAAACATCAGTTCTCATGCACCAAAATATCATATATTGTAGAAATGTACCAATGTTTAATAGTGTATTCTGGTTAAGAGAGTGCCTACATTAACACACTAACATCTTTATGTGGCTTTTCTTTTATTAGGAAAGAATTCAAATAGAAAACGGGACACTTATCATAACTATGCTGAATGTGTCAGATTCTGGTGTCTACCAGTGTGCTGCAGAAAACAAATATCAGATAATTTATGCAAATGCAGAATTGAGAGTATTAGGTAAGTCATTCATTTATAACCGAAAAATTCAAAATGACATTTTAGTGAGCTATGATTATACATAGTATCAACCCAAGTTTTCTGTAAGTTAGAGATTGCTTTCCTTTGAAATAATGGGAAATGTCTAAATTAACTATAAAAAAAGGGCAGGGTGAAAATCATTATTCTGCTTGAGCAATACATTAGTGCTTCCAGAGAAGTCTGCTGTTGAGTACATCCAAGCCAGAACAAGGGTCCTCCAAAGCTGATCGTAGCACATGTTTTGAGTACAACTCAAAATTATCCTTTAGGAGTGTTTCAACTGCTAACAAACAAAAAAATAGAAAAGAGAATCTCAATTTATAGTGATTTAAGCAGGTATTTATTTTATCTTTTAACAAGAATTTCAGGAGTGGTAACTGAACCACAGCACCGTGATTGATAATATTATCCTTTAAATTTTCCCTCATGCTTGTAGCCTTGAGGGAGTGACTGCTCTAGCTACAGGAATAAAACCCATACTAAAGGGAGAAGGAGAGGGAAGGGACAAAAGTGACCAAATCTATCCCTCTCATTAGAAAATACAAAATTTCTGTGCATCCTTACAGTAAAATCATTTTATGACAATGGCTAGAACCCTGTCACAAGACCACCCAGACCTCAAGGAAAGCTGGGCAGATGAGTCCTTGTAGTAGAAAATTTGGGATGGAAGCAGTTCAAGAATGATATTCTCAGTGGTGTGTGTTACAACAAATAACCCACCAGTCTCTTTTATCACAAAGTTTTCTTAATGGTAGGAAGAAATGGAATGAGAGAGGAAGGATCAAGCAAAGAGACAAGGTTTCATAAGCTTATGGACAATGGCCATTGATTTGTTTATTCTTTCAATCACTACTATTTATTGAAAAGTTATTGTGTACTAAGTAGTAAAGATATAATTATCAATACTTAAGTGATCTTTACTTTCATAGAACCTATAGTTTCACTGAGGAAAAAAAGCTAAATTTTAAAATATGATTATTATAGTGAATAACTGAGAAGGTGTTATCAGACTTCATGACAAGCTGAAAATAACCTAAATTGAGGATGTTCTCTTGAAGCCTGAGATCCGTAGAAAAAGCATGCACAAGTCAGTAAAGAGAAGCAATACTTTAAATGCCCAGAAACAAGAGACCATGGCATATCTCAAGGAATTTCAGCCCACTTAGACTTCAGGCTAGGAGTGAGGATTGGATACATGGCTTCCCACATTCATGAAGCTGGAAAGACTCAGATACATCCAGGCAGTCTAATAATTTCTCACCCTCATGAATTGGTATTTGTTCAACATTTATTGAGTGGGGACAAAGTTGAAACTGACATTTAAAAAAAAATCTGCTCAGCTTGCCTGCTTCTACCGAAGGCAGAGTGTTTCCATTTAGCTGGTTAAAGGCTTGCCTGAATAAATCTGACAAAGTGATAGAGTATTTCTGCTTTATTTCAGTGATATTTTATATTTCCCATTTAGGATCATTACCTTGACTGGAAGAGATTTAATGATTTCCCTAATCAGGGTTAAAATCTCTTCTTCTCTCTCTTATGGGACCACCTTCACCCTCTTTGTTGTAAACACGATTTAGAATGTGGCTCTTTGTAACTTGGTTCTTCCCCTGCTCTGATTGCCCTTTGTTATTTCAATGACTAGAACCAAAACAAAAATAAATTACATTTATTGAACACATACTTTGTGCCAGGCACTATGCTAGAGTTCTTTACAGATGTTATCTCATTTAATCTCCTCAGTAAATTTCTGAAGTAATTATCTGTTGTCATCTTCATTTTTCAAATGAAAATAGAACTCCAAGATGCTAAATTGGTAACTTGTCCCAGAACAACCTGAGCAGAATAGCTTGAAAAAAGCTCTGCATGTTAACCTTAAATCCTGTCTCGTATACTACACCATCAGGTTACCACGTGCTAATTAAGTGACTAACTTAACAATTTGGTTTTAATTTTGTTTTTAGCCTCAGCTCCTGATTTCTCTAAAAATCCTCTTAAAAAAACTTCAGTTGTGCAAGTTGGTGGGGATATCACTATCGAATGCAAACCAACTGCTTTTCCTAGGGCAGCTATCTCCTGGAAAAGAGGAATGGAGAGCCTGAGACAGAGCAAAAGGTAAATAGATCTCTTTTGTTTTATATTTTGAGATATTTTGCCATATAACGTCTTCCAAATCTAAGTCTTCTAAATCCTCTCCCTTAGGGTAAGCTTACAACTGGGTACTCACAAATACCAAACATTTTCACATGGCAGCAAAAACTAAAGAATCTTACAAACTTAAGACCTATTTGTATAATTTTGCTGCAACATATTTAGTGCATGCACTTGTAATAGACATATTTTAAAAAATCCTTTAAGACCTTTTTTTCTATATTCAGCTTGCAGCTTCTTCCTGACCCAGCCTGCTGAGAAATCAGTGAGAAGAGCATTACATAAAAGAGAGAGACACTTATACTCACACACCTGGTGTTGTGGTTTTTAAATAGTCACACAGGTGTTCGCCCCATGACAAAATGAATTCTCCACATGAAAAAAAAATGTAGAGAGGTTCCTGTAGAGAAAGAAAAGAGGTTTCCTTCTGTTCTAGATGTGATTGAGAAATCCTGGATCAGCACTGGCCTGTTTTCTGTGAGAGTTTAGACAGAGCAAAACAGGTGTTTTTCTCTACTTAGAATAAATTTTGCTGCATTGTAGTATAGAACCTTGTATACCTAGGGGCAACTAGGCAATATGTGTGGCTCTATTGGAATGACCCATGCGTGTTTCCGTGTGACCAGATGTGCAGGGGAATACTACCCTGCATGAGCCACTGTGCTGAACATAGGAAAATGTTTCAGTGAGCTATTTGTCAGATCATATGTGTCATTAACTCATATGCGTAGCCTACTAGTCCAGTAACATAAATGAACAAGACAGGCCATGTAAAAAAAAGGACAGGGGCACCTGGGTGGCTTAGTCAGTTAAGCGTCCGACTTCAGCTCAGGTCATGATATCATGGTTTGTGGGTTCGAGCCCCAGGTCAGGCTCTGTGCTGGCAGCTCAGAGTCTGGAGCCTGCTTCAGATTCTGTGTCTTCCTCTCTCTCTGCCCCTCCTCAGCTGGCACCCTGTCTCTCTCTTTCTCTCAAAAAATAAACATTAAAAAACGTGTATAAGAAAAGAAAAAGGACAGCTGAAGCATGATGTATGATAAGATATGGAGATATGGTGGTTGCCTGAGTATGAGACAGGTCTTGAGAGTGAATTCTACACCAAAACTAGATAGTCACTCCCAGTTTAGGTAGACATTTTTTGTGGGAAGATAGAACTTGAGACAGGGTTGTAGAACTTCAAACATTTCCAGAAAAACTAGAAATCTGGGTTGTAGCGTTGAATCTTCTGAGCCAGTAAAAATGTCATAGGCTGGAGGCAGGGATGCCATTTTTATTTCTGATCTAGGACTGCCTTTGTAGTCAAGAGAGAGAGAAAAGGGGGTTAAAACAAACAAGAAGTGCAGATGGTATAGAGTGCTATCAGGGTTATATCTGGAGCCTTGAAGACGCTCTCCTGACGTGACAAGATAGACAAGATAAAGACCTTTCTAGGGCCCTGTCATTCCTTTCTGTCCCCTGTCTCCAGTGGTCTCTATAGCCCTACACTGAAGCTTTTCCCAGGACAGGGATTTTGTCAAATCTGTCTGTGCATGCCCTGTGCCTTTGGTATAGAACCTAAACTCAATAAATATCTGTGGAATGAATGAATGTGTCAAAAAGGATGAATATGTAAGACGTCACCAGCTTTAGAGAAAAGCTCTTCTGGACAAGATGCCTTGAGACATAAGAGCAGAAGCTTCAAAGCCAAGGGGAAAAAATTGATGAAGGGGAAATCTGTTTCCCTAGCCCTGACTGGGCTCCTTCCTCTGTGTAGACTGCCTAGGAGATCACTGCAGGTATTCTCAACAGCTTTGGATGTGGATTCCTTTTAAATGATTCCTCTTTGATTCCTAAAGCCTAATTGAGGTTCGAAGACACTGCTGTAGAATTAGAAAACTCAAGAGATACCAAAGTATCAAATGCAGCACTTTGTACTGAGAGTTGGGACAAATTGATTACTTCATTTCCTAAAGTGACTCAAAGTCCTCACATAAGGAGCAGGAATGAGTGTTGTTTACTTTCTATAAACGTTAAACACTTAAACACCATGTATGTGGGGAGGAGAAAGAGAAGGAAGAATATTTGAATAAAGTAAGGAAATGAGAGGAAAACAAAAGGTTTGAGGGAAACTGCTTTGAAACGACTTTTCAGGTTTATGTTTTGTTTTGTCCCATCTAGAATGAATTTGGGACCTTTTCATCTTTTGAATAATCACTAAGAGCATATCAGAATAAGCATTGTCTCACTATAATTAATTTTTTTAATGTTTATATTTATTTTTGAGACAGAGCAAGACAGAGCATTGAGTGACAGAGGAGTGCAGAGTGCAGGGAGAGGGAGATACAGAATCTGAAGTAGGCCCCAGACTCTGAGCTGTTAGCATAGAGCCCAACTTGGGGCTCAAACTCTCAACCACAAGATCATGACCTGAGATGAAGTCAGACGCTCATACGACTGAGCCACCCAGGCACCCCGTGTCTCACTATAATTAAAGGAGTGATCTGTGTGATTTCTATTCACAGATGCTTCTTCTCTAATTTCGTTCTCTCATTGCTATAGGACTTCATTATAGGTTTCAATAAAAAGAAACAAAAAGAATTTTCTCCTGAGCACACATCTTAAAAAAGTGAAAAAAAAATAAATAAATCTGAGCCGCGGAAGTACATAGTAATTACAGAGGTGTATCTCTACCAGTTCTAGATTACCTTAAGCAGTAATTTGAAAAGGTCATACAACCATCCATGAGACTTTGTGTCTCTGCATGATCCCTGTCCTGTCCCTACTTCTATTGCCTTCTGACCTGACTGGGTTCATTGAGTGCATGGCTTCATGCTGCTTTTTGGAAAATACTGCATCTGTGTTTTTATTTGTGTTGACTTAATGGGTTTTTTCTAGTCTCATCATAGGAATTTCCAAAGAAGTTGAAGGTAAAAATTAGAGAAGGAAGGAACAAACGAAGAAAGGAAGGAGAGTAGGAAGGAGTTTTACAGAGCTAGATCCTAAATTCAAAGACAGAAACACTGAATCCCAGTGTACATTTTGAAATGCCATGCCAGACTGCTTATTTCACTTCGGTAGAAACATAAATATAATTCCTACCCTTTCATACCTCTGTTAAAACATGACACAGTTGTACACATAGAAAGGTTTAAAAAGCCACATATGGACAACAACTTAAATGTTTACAATGATCCCAAGTAGGAATAGTTTTTAGTTCTTGACCTGTGTGGGAAAATGCACATTTTTACTTTCTGTTATAAAACTTGTATACGGTGCTGTCTCCTTTGAAATTTCATTGTCACTAACTCTTGCTTCCAGTAAAGTGTAACTACCTAGAGATGGTTGAAAGGACTCTAAAGAAGCCTATTCAAAGTAATCTTACTGTATTGCCTACTTATAAAAAAATGGTGGCAATATATATGTTTTGACACTTTCCTCTACTCTTACATGAAATGAGACAGCATACATCACCTATATAGTAAATGATAAAGCTTAGACTCTATGCCAAGTTGCCCATCTCTGTTTCCAGGTCTATTCCACTCAACAGGTAACAGAGAGCATACTTGATTCTTCATTTTTGGAATGGCTGTTATTACATGATTTAACCTACTTTCACGTGTGGGTAATTCAGATCAAGCAAGAATTCTAAATATAATTAATATGTTTCTTATTGGCCTGTGTGCTTCAGTTGAAGTCTTGACTCTTTTATGATTTCTGTCTTTATAAGTACTTGTATTCATGGCAGACTGTCCAAGTAGAAAAGTTTTCCTACATCTGAAAATAGATAGATGGCATTACAGTCCACAGGCTTCCTGCTTTCCTGCTGGGAATGTATGGTCTTAAGACATCTACTTCATTCTTTTTGGAGCTACAAGTCATTTAGCAATAACACCTAAACTGAACAGAAGCAGAGGTACGTTCCTGTGGTGAAAACGGGGATGTATTGCAAAGAATCCTGCATTGGGAATTAGAAAATGGGGATTTTGGGGTGCTTGGGTGGCTCCGTCGGTTGGGTGACTGCATTCACTCAGGTCCTGATCTCACAGATGGTGAGTTCAAGCCCCGTGTTGGGCTCTGTACTGACAGCTCAGAGCCTGGAGCCTGCTTTGAATTCTGTGTCTCCCTCTCTCTCTGCCCCTCTCCCACTCATTCTCTCTCTTTCAAAAATAAACATTAAAAACTTAAAAATAACAACAACAACAAAAAGAAAACGGGGATTTTGGTCCCAGTTCTGTCACTGATGAGTGCCCTGACCTTGTATAAAACCACTAGCATATTCTCTCTCTCTCGCTCTCTTTTTTTCCTTTGAGGTGACTGTTCTCTGGATTTATTTAAGGTGAACTACAATCAAAACAACTTTAAGAAACATTAAACCCTATACCCATGTAGTGACTGCCAGAATAGGGTTTATATATTAGAAATAGAAATAGAAATCAATGCAAAATATTAGTGTGCCAGGTTAAAATTGCAGCTGCTATCATACTTATAATTTTCTATATATTGCGCTGGTTTCCTCAGGTGGCCAAGCGATTGAGCCAGACATGGTGATTGCTTTAAATTGTTCAAAACAGCTAAAATGATCTCATTAGATGGATTCAGAGGTTAGAGAGCCCTAGCAGCCACACTGTAGCACCACAGCGTGGTGAGAACCACTGTTTCCTTTACCATTATATGCCCAGCACCCAGCTCAAACCTGGGACATAATAGACATTCAATAAAATTTTCTGTGTTGCTAAATCAATGAAAGGTAACATTTACTTTGGGTTGTTCGTATCCGCCTGACTTAAGACATTTTGCATTTAAACCAAAAACGTACTTAATAATTAATAGGCCCATGATGTGTTCATTCAGTCTGTAAATATTTAATGAGCACCTATTTTGTTCCAAACACTGGACTAGGTGTGGTGGGTAAAATGTTAAGCGAGTCAAATATGTGACACATAATATCCTTTTGTAAGAAAGTGTTTGTCTTTGAAGTTATTGGGAGTCAGAGGATCTGGGTTCAAGTCCCAACCCTACCTCTCATGTAGTTGATAACTTCTAGCAAGTCGTTTAACTTCACTAGTCCTCACATAGAGAAAATAGTACTTGTCTCTCCCACATGGTTCTATGAGACTCAGTTGGTGGTATCTGTGGAAAGGCTGGAAATACTCTACTGCTATTGGGTGCATTTATTGCTGTTATCCTAATCTTCATGCAAATCCCAGTTACACATTCTTACCTCTACCAGCCAGGGTAAAAACCACAAAGGTATCTCTGCAAGGCATTCTGAGGCAACTGAGGGAATCAATTTCACATCGGCTAAGTTTGATTAATCGCTTCTTTTTTTTCCTCATGGATCCACTTAGCAAGTGAACTGACAGAAATCAAAGGCCTAGATTTATTTATCTCCTTGTGCTCAGCGACTGCTGGCTATCTGCTCAGGGATCACCTCGTAAATTTAATAGGAAATGTTAACCTGCTGGACAGACAGCTCAAAGTTGTCCTCTGACAGGCAGCATTAAATACAGTGCCTAAACCACCTGGGATTTGGTCAGAGTGTGCATAAAATCTCTGAACAATAAAAATAAAGAGATAGAATGTTTTCCCATTATTGAAATATAATTGAATTAATAAATAATCCACCACATTTCTTCATTCTTCTAAAAAACAAAAGGAAAGGAAAGAAAAATACACATTTCTCTCTCATTTCCTAAGATAAAATAAAATAAAGCAAAAGAAAACAAAATAAAATCCTGTTATATAGCAGACAAATGGTCATTAATAATGAAAATAACCATTTTAAACACTTTCTATAAGTCAGGCATTATATCAGATACATTATATATCTTAAAATTAAAGTACACTTTTTTCATATGCAGATACATTCCTGAGGAACAAAGTTGTCACATAGTTACATATGGTTACTTTTCTACTACCTTTACCCTGGTAATCTCAAAGAGCTGAATAAAAAGATACTTGGAGATGCACTGACTATCAAACTGAAAAGTAGAGGTTCTAGCCCTTGGCAGTTGGTCTTAGGATGTGATTATATTTCCCAGACTTGATATCAGAGGACTGGTGAACTCCTAGAACCAATTTTATTACCTCTATCCACTTGGGGTTGGAAAGGGGGGGGCAGAGAGAGAGGGAGAGAGAGGGGGGGAGAGAGGGAGAGAGAGAGAGAGAGAGAGGGAAGGAGGGAGGGAGAGTTACAAACAGACCTCACATCCATGAATTTTGTGTGCTTTATTCTCTAATACTGATACTCTGAAACCCTGTGTGGCCCTGGGCCCTTGACACAGTACATATACCTTTTGGGAACATATGAATCCCTTAGGTAGCATGGAACCTAGTAATGGAGCTTATTCAGTATTTTTGCCTTCGAGCCCCAAACCTGGCAGGCCCACTTCCAACTGCATAGCGCTCCAACGCCCTGAGCTCTCCCTCTTAACACAGTAGTCCTTTGTGAGGAAGTGCTGGGCGGGGGAAGGGGGGAAGTCAAAAATGGCAGTGAATGAGTAGGAAAGAGGAAGTAGAGATGAGTGAGTAGGAGATGAAGAGAAAGAAGGGTAAGAGAAACAGGGTATTCTCTGTGCCAAGAAAGAATCAGTGGTTCTTGAGCAAGTAGTGTCATCTTTCTTCTCTTCATGAGCAAAAAGAGTACCCTTGGGAGGATCTACTTGAAAGCCCTTAGCGTATTGACACAGAAGATGAACAGAATAAAAATTACAGTTTGTCTTCATTCCACTCTTTGCTAAACTAGCTAGACAGAGTAGTTCCTTTGGTTACATAGGCCATTGCCCAACATTTTGCCACCATTCTGCTTTTCCCAGGAGCCTTTTTCCAACCATCTCACCTTGTGGGTTATCACCTAATGGGGGTCTGTCCGCCTGGATGCAAGAGAGCCAGTGATATGATGCCTCCTTCCTGTTTGACCCTTCTCTGTGTATCTTTCAATGTCTCCTTTCTGTATCACCACTTTACCTTATTCCTTTTCCTTTATCGTCAAGTGCTCAACCTTCATAAAATATCCCCTCCACACAAGTCTATTCAGTGCAACTTTAACAAGAATGTTGTCACCAGCACACAGGCTTTTCTATCTCTTCCTCCTCCTTGCAAAGCTTCCTAATGGAACAAGCAAATAAACCTAATTTTATTTCGTATCACCAACTACTTAATGTAATAGTGCTTAGTACATCAGGTAGCATGAGTATCAAATAGGCAAATGAACCATATGTTCCCATGTTTAAGGAAGAATGACAGTCTGCATAATGCCAGGCTTATTACAATCTCCCTTCTGTGCTGCTTCTATGTAATAAAATTTTAAATTGTTCCTACTCAACTCCTGAGAGCCTTGTTAAGGTGAGCCTTTCCAAGGGAATACATGCTAAAGATGTCAAGAGCCATCTGATACTCTTGCCTCTGTCACGCAAAGATTTAACAAGCTGAAATCCTGTGCGCCCCTGTCAGTCTTGCCCTCATTTTTTTCCTCTTGCCATCCAATCCTTCTTTCTTTATCCCCACTGGCCTCTACTGGTCCGGTGCACTGACCCTTCAGCAGAGTGCGTGTGAAACCACCTGCCTGCCATGGTCAGAGAAAGCTCTGGTTCATTAAAGATGTAAAGCCTGCCTTTAAACTCAGCCTGCCCAGCTGAGTGTGCTCTGTTTTACACCACTGCCTTGGGTTAGACTCTTACTGGTCTGGTTCCCTATTTGAAATGTTTTAATGATGGGTAACACCATCCTGTAGCTTTAAACCAAGGGCAAATATGACCAAGCAAAAAAGTTCCCCAAATAAATAGCACCTTATATTCTTGCACCGTATCTTATGTCGAAAAATATATAAGATCCATTGTAGAGTTTGAATTTGTAGTCTGTATCAGTA
This sequence comes from Acinonyx jubatus, assembly GCF_027475565.1. Lineage (NCBI taxonomy): Eukaryota > Metazoa > Chordata > Mammalia > Carnivora > Felidae > Acinonyx > Acinonyx jubatus. The sequence continues at coordinate 123,118,796 of NC_069383.1, read as the reverse complement.
GGCTTCAAACTTGATCATGCATAAGAACCTTGTGAAAAATGCAGATCCCGGAGCCGTGTCCAAGATTTTCAGTCAGTGGGTATGAAGCGGGGCTGAGGAATCTGCATTTTTATTGTAAGTTCACGCCCTCTGCTCTGAGGAGAAGCTGAGACTTTTGAACACCCCCTAGAGAAACACTGGTTTGATGCAAACATACTGCTTGAGAAATAGAAACTTCATTGTATCTCCTTTCCCCCAGAACTTTGCTTCCTATTTAAAGTGATTGATTCTTTGTCTTATCTCACTGCCAAGGAGATAGAAGTCCTTAGTTCAGTTACTGTTTGGAAACATGAATACAATTGGCCATGGAATGGTATCCACTTACTTCAGTGCATGCTTCTAATTTCTGAGTGACATTTATATCCTCCAAAATTTACATAAATATTCAGCAGCAATAATTTTATAGGAAGAAAAGGTCAGTTATTAGTGCAATTTACACAAATGACCTTTTGTTCTTAGTTTGACGTTTGTGGAAAGAAGTGATTACTTGATGTGCTTAAAATACAACGCTACTTACTTAGAAATGAAATGGTTGCTCTACAGGTATTTGTTACACCCACACCTTTTCGTCCATGCTGGTGGACATCTAGAACGTAAATCAATAGAAATAAATGGGATGGATAGAATTGCTGTCTTGTAGAAATTATGATCCAGTTGAAGAAATAAAAGCCCAACCAACTGTGTGAAAGTCAGTCTTGTTAATATCTTCACAATGAAGAGTGAGGCTTGTCAGAGCATTTTTTTTTTAGTCACTGGCTATTATTTCCCATTTTCTTTTGTCTTTTTTTTTTTCCCATAGAATTGTTTTTGTTGTTGTTGTTGTTTTGTTTTGTTTTGTTTTGTTTTTGGCAGGGAAGGTGTTCTTGTTTTGTTTCCAAAGGAAGCCAATGCTAGAGCCCATTTCATAAAACAGCTAATAGTGAACCAATCTGACTAATGTCCAAGAGGGAGACCCAGAGCCCCTCTCAATGCCCCGCTCAGTTGCCCTCAGCCATAAGCTGCCTTCCTTCCAGCAGCCCGTAGTGTGCCCTGAGAAGCCCCTATATTTCCTGAGAGCACAGTTAGAGAATTGCTGATTTGGAGTGACAAATCTTATTCTCAAGTGTGACTTGTCAAACTATTCATTTATTTATATGCACAGTTGCAAACCACTTTGACAGGCCTTGTGAAAAAATTCTGGGTTTATAAATTTGAATGAGCTCTGAGTCTTGTGGGGGAAGCAGACAGGTCAATAGCTCGAGTGCAAAGGGGTGTGTGTTATCACAGACAAAAGATGGTGAGGACTAACTCAGCTTACAGCCTTTCAGAAAAGGCCTCAGCAGGTTGGAGGGACATGAACTGGCCCTTGAAGTGTAGGGAGGAACTTTTCCTAGAAAACAAAGGTGCGGAGAACAGGTTGATTATGTGTCTGTCTTACCGCGTACACAGTGTCACACATGATGCCGGTTGAAAGGTTTGGATATACACCTACCTTCCTCCTTGCAGGAGATAATTCCTGCACGTACAGACACAAATCATTTTGAGAGCCCTCCAATGGTTGACTCTTTGCCTGCTTAGGGATGCTTAGGTATACTTAAATATACACATTTTTGTTTTCCTTCTAAGGTTAAATTAACAAATACAGTCAGAAATCTGGCTTTCTCGTTGTTGACCCTGAGTCTCCTCAAATAATAACATTACTAGTAGTAGTAATAACATCAACTTATGGAGTACCTATCATGGGTGGGTAATGTGTTGGGATGTTAGAGACATCATTTCATTTACTTTTAAAAGATGCCTATGAGGGGTGTGTTATTTGTTTATATTTTTTAGGCGGTTAGAACTAAGGCTTAGCGAAGTTAAACATCACAGCTAAAGTTACACACTTTTAAGTCATAGAAATACGTTCACTTCCAGGAAGATCTGACTCCAAAGTTCTGTGTAATCTTCAGTACCACCATGTAGGCCTTTAGTTAGTTTTCCGATGTAATGCAGTGTCCATCTGTGGAGGCAAAAGCAGAACATCATACTATATACATTACTTATTCATTTTTTTTTTTAGTTAGGACTAAAACTCTTCTAAAAACAGTGATATATACAGTCACATTCTAATTTTCTATCAATAAAAGGTATAGAATAGGTCTGTATGTTGTTGCATTAGATGGAGTCTTAATTCACACCAATAAAATAAAATAAATCAGTCCTCTTAATGGCTTAGCCTCCTCTATCTACAATATTCAAATGATTCAAATGACTGATTAGATTTTTTAAATTTTATTTTTTTTAATTTACATCCAAATTAGCATAAAGTGCAACAATGATTTCAGGAGTAGATTCCTTAATGCCCCTTACCAATTTAGCCCATCCCTCCCTCCCACAACCTCTCCAGTAACCCTCTGTTTGTTCTCCATATTTAAGAGTCTCTTCTGTTTTGTCCCCCTCCCTGTTTTTATATTATTTTTGCTTCCCTTCCTTGATGTTCATCTGTGTTCTAAAGTCCTCATGTGAGTGAAGTTGTATGATATTTGTCTTTCTCTAACTGATTAATTTCGCTTAGCATAATACCCACTAGTTCTATCCACATAGTTGCAAATGTCAAGATTTCACTCTTTGGATTGCCGTGTAATATTCCATTGTATGTGTGTGTGTGAGTATGTATACACCACATCTTCTTTATCCATTCATCCATCGATGGACTTTTGAGCTCTTTCTATAATTTGGCTATTGTTGATAGTGCTGCTATAAACATTGGGATGTATGTGTCCCTTCAAAACAGCATCCCTGTATCCCTTGGATAAATACCTAGTAGTGCAATTGCTGGGTCGTAGGGTAGTTCTAGTTTTAATTTTTTGAGGAACCTCCATCCTGTTTTCCAGAATGGCTGCACCAGCTGGCATTCCCACCATGAGTGCAAAAGAGATCCTCTTTCTCCACATCCTTGCCAACATCTGTTGTTGCCTGAGTTGTTAATGTTAGCCATTCTGACAGGTGTGAGGTGGTATCTCATTGTGGTTTTGCTTTGTAGTTCCCTGATGATGAGTGATGTTGTGCTTTTTTTCAAGTGTCAGTTGGCCATCTGGATGTCTTCTTTGGAGAAGTGTCTATTCGTGTCTTTTGCCCTTTGCTTCACTGGATTATTTGTTTTTTGGGTGTTGAGTTGGATAAGTTCTTTATAGATTTTGGATACTAACCCTTTATCTGATATGTCATTTGCAAATATCTTCTCCCATTCTGTCGGTTGCCTTTTAGTTTTGATGATTGTTTCCTTCAGTGTTCAGAAACCTTTTATCTTGATGAGGTCCCAATAGTTCATTTTTGCCTTTGTTTCCCTTGCCTCTGGAGATGTATTGAGTAAGAAGTTGCTGCGGCCAAGATTAAAGAGGTTTTGTCCTGCTTTCTCCTCGAGGATTTTGATGGCTTCCTGTCTTACATTGAGGTCTTTCATCCATTTTGAGTTTATTTTTGTGTATGGTGTAAGAAAGTGGTCCAGGTTCATTTTTCTGCATGTCGCTGTCCAGTTTTCCCAGCACCACTTGCTGAAGAGACTGTCTTTATTCCATTGGATATTCTTTCCTGCTTTGTCAAAGATTAGCTGGCCATACGTTTGTGGGTCCATTTCTGGGTTCTCTATTCTGTTCCATTGATCTGAGTGTCTGTTTCGTGCCAGACTGATTAAATTATTAATTTAACATACAATATAATTTTTGGTGACATATAGGCATAGATATGCAAATTTGGTAAATAAGGATAAACTCCCTAAGGTCCATGAGGGACTTGATCTAGATATGTAATTATGTATTACAATTAAGAAGAAGATAGAGTTAGCAGACACGGAGTCACATCTAAGTTGGTATCCCATCCTCAGCCATGTTTGTAAGTTTGGTTCTGTAAACTCTGAGGAATACAATAGTTCAGTAGCCAAAAAGGAACCAGAATTGGAGATTCCATTCGCATCTACCACCAAAACCACATTCAGGACAGCAGGGGAAAACATTTCCCAGATATATTACCTTCTGAAATCGCTGAAGGACAGAGATAGAGTGAATTTTTTTCTTTTCATGTATTTGTTGTTGAGAGACAGAGCAAGAGCAGAGGAGGGGCAGAGAGAGAGAGAGAGAGAGAGAGAGAGAGAGAGAGAGAGACTCCAAAGCAGGCTCCATGCTCTGAGCTGTCAGCGCAGAGCCTGATACAGGACTTGAACCCACGAATGGTGAGATCTTGACCTGAGCCAAAGTTGGACGCATAGCTGACTGAGCTACCCAGATGCCCCAGAGGTAGAGTGAAAAGGGAAATAATAATAAATGTCCCAGCCCAAATTCCTCTCTTGCTATGCTTGAGGGAAACCAAGGACCTCAGGGGTAAAATTCCAGGTTTAAGGTCACCTGGCTGTACCTGAATCTCATCTGTCTCAAAGTATGCTTCAGATACAACTTTACATTTGCAAACTTTCAAAGTCTTGAGATCCCACAATAGGCTCATCATCATATATGTAATGAAAGTGTAATCAAAATGTCCTGGCAATGTTTGAACTTTCATTCTGCACAGCTCTTTCTGTTTCATTGTGTTTTCAATTGATTCTCCTCTACTTATTTTATGAGCATACTTTTTTTAAAAAATGCCTTTTAAGTCCTGTGTTCACAAACTTTTTTTGTCCTTTGTCAACTTTATAATTTCCCATGTCTTCTTTTGCTCTGCTTCGGTTGTGAGGCACGTTAGCATATGAATCTGTATTAATTCTCTTTTGTGTTTTCTCCAGCATCCCAAAATACTTGAGCAAATGGAGACACTTTTCTTTCTCTTTCCTTCTCCTCTACTGAACAGCCTCTTTCACTGGATTAATTTAGCTAAGCTTTCCATCTGATGCTGTTTTGTTAATGTTAAATCACATTTCCTTAACATTTCACGGGAAACAGCAGCGCACTCTGGCATGCTGTTGGAATAAAGACATATCATGACACCAAATAATTATGTTATTTAGCAACTACTCTTGTCTGCCATCTCCTAATCTGTGTCACCATTCAGTCACCCAGAATCTGTGTTTATGTTGTGTGTCAGCCACTACAAAGCTGGTGCTTAAATTATTTGCATATATTAAATAAAGAGTCACATTTTGATACATTTTAAGGTCTGAATATCTAATGCTTGGTTTTTGCTTTGGAATTTAGGACAGTTGAACCTGGGACTTAACTTTGAAACATTTGACTGTTGGCACCGATTAATTACACATGAGGCATAAAATACAACTGCAGAAAATCAGGAATTAAAAAAAAATTAGACACTGGTAGCAGTGACGTTTTGACTTCCATATAAATTGAGAGGTGTTTGAGTGCATTTTAATCTCCAGGTAACACTTCTCAACAATCCTTTGTGAGTTAAACCCTTTCAGTTCGCTGTGTAATGACCCCCAAATTATGTTTGATTAATCCTTTCTAGGGAAGCATATCTTTAGTTATTTAATGTGTTTAAAATATATGTTCCCAATAAATATATAGTTTATTGGGAGTGGTGATAAAGGGGTAACATAACAGCACCCATGCATGCCTGTTTTCCTCTAGGGCACCAAGAGAAATGTGCCTTGTGGCAAAACATAGCAACGTTGAATTTATTAGTGCTGCCAATTAGTGATGCCACTCCATGTAGGTTTTCATTTTTTACTTTCCTTGCCTTAGCCACCTCCCATTGCACATATAAATTTAAACATGCTGCGCCTAACGTAACTCTGTTCCAGAGACCCAAGAAACACTATTATTTGTCTGGAGCTAGGACAGAGGCAAAGAAAATACTACAGATATAACTGCTGTATTTTCTGTGAGTCAGTTAAATAGTTAGGAATGCCCACCTCCCCCCAACAGAGTCCAAATCAACACAATAATTTTAAAAGATTTTAGGATGGCCTTTGTTAAAACTTCAGTTTCAAGATTGGAACTGCACAAAAGAATGATTAAGGTTTGCTGTATATACTCAAGTCTTATCCTTGGTTAGACTGATTTGAATGTATCTCTTCTTGTGCTACTTTATATGGAAGTCTGCAAACTAACAGAAAGTCAATTAGCCAAATAATGACTTTGCTTATACCTCTACCTAGCGTCCATTTATACACAGAGGTTATTTGTCTAAGTGGCTTTCTGTTGGTTTCCTGTATGTTCTCATAATATGAATAAATATACATGCAGACCTACAAAAAAAAAGGCTAAAGATTTCAGAGTAAATACAATCAAAAAGCGTATTTATTAAGTATTTATGAATTGTAGGTATTCTTAGAAAATACAAAGAAATAAAGAGTAACAGTTACCATGTTGGGGGCTTTCATTATCTTCCAGGCCAATGCCCAGCATTTTAAAAATATTTTTAAATGTAACTCTCAAAACAAACCAGTGTTGTTATTATTTCCATTATCCCCAGGTACAGGTAAATCTTACAAGGAAATCAAGCAAGTGCTTCCAATGTGCAACAGCCATAAAGGGAGAACCAGCACACAGACAAAGCAAGCCGACTTTAGAGTCCATTGTCTTAACAATCCCCGCAGTTACCTCAAAAAACTCAGCTTTACAGTCTATTTAGAGAATGAACACTTGTCTAAAAAGATAATTATAACAAAGGAGCTAAGGCAATACAATGAAGCAAAGACAGTCTTTTCAACAAATACTACTGGAACAATTGGATACCAACATGCAAAACAAATTTTTTTAATGAATCTAGACACAGACCTTACACCTTTCACAAAAATGAATTCAAAATGGATCATAGACCTAAACATAGAAACAAAGCTATAAAACTCCCAGAAGGTAAGGAGCTGGAGGAAAACTTAGATGGCCTTGGGTGTGGCCATGACTTTAAAAAATTTTTTTAATTTTTATTTATTAAAAACAATTTTTTAACGTTTATTCATTTTTTGATAGAGAGAGACAGAGCGTGAGTGGGGGAGCGGCAGAGAGAGAAGGAGACACAGAATCCAAAGCAGGCTCCAGGCTCTGAACTGACAGCACAGAGTCTGACGCGGGGCTCGAACTCACGGACCTTGAAAGCATGACCTGAGCTGAAGTCGAACGCTTAACCGACTGAGCCACCCAGGCGCCCCAAAATTTTTATTTATTTTTGAGAGAGAGACACAGTGTGTGTGGAAGAATCACAGAGAGAGCGAGAGGGAGACACGGAATCTGAAGCAGGCTCCAGGCTCTGAGCTGTCAGCACAGAGCCCCACCTGGGGCTCAAACTCACGGACTGTGAGATCATGACTTGAGCCAAAGTTGGACACTCAGAAGACTGAGCCACCCAGGCACCCCTGGCCATGACTTTTTAGATAAAACACCAGAGGCAGACTCCTGAAGAAAACATACAATAAGCTGGACTTAATTAAAATAATTTTAAAAAAACAACTGCACTGTGAAAGACAATATCAACAGAATGAGAAGTCAAGCCACAGACTAGGAAAAAATATCTGTAAGAGACACATCTGATAAAGAACTGTTATGTAAAATACACAAACAATGATTAAAATTCAGGGATAAGAAAACAATTATCATAAAAAAATGGGTCAAAGACCTGAACAGACACCTCCCCAAACGAGATATACAGATGGCAAACACACATTTGAAGATTCTCCACATCATATGTCATCAGGAACATGCATATTAAAATGAAATACTACTACAGGGCTATTGGAATGGCAGAATCTGGAATACAAACACTAAATGGTCAGGATGTAGAGCAGTAGGAACTCTTATTCATTGCTGATGGGAATTCAAAATGGTATAGCCGCTTTAGGAAACAGTTTGGAGGTTTCCCACAAAACTAAACATGTTCTTTCCATACAATGCACATATCATACCTGTTAACATTTACTCAAAGGACTTGAAACTTGTCTCCATACAAAACCCTGCACTCTATAATTTATAGTATCTTTATTCATAATTGCCAAAACTTGGAAGCAAACAAGATATTCTTCAGTAAGTAAATGAACAAATATACTGTGCCACATCCAGACACTGGAATATTAGTAAGTGCTAAAAAGAAATGAGCTATCAAGCCATGAAAAGATATGGAGGAATTTTAAATGCATATTACTAAGTGAAAGAAACCAATCTGAAAGGTTACATACTGGGTGATTGCAATTATGTGACATTTTGGAAAAGGCAAAACTTTGGAGACAGTGAAATATCAGATTGCCAGGGGTTAGGAGAGGGAAGAATGAATAGTTGGAGCACAGAAGATTGTTAAGACAGTGAAAATTCTTGGTGTGATAGTATAATGATGGATACCTGTCATTAAAATTTTTTCCAAACCCCAAGCATATACAACACTAAGGGTGAATCCTAAGGTAAACTCTGGCCCCTGGATGATTATGATGTGTCAGTGTGGATTCCTCACTTGTAACAACTGTACCACCAGTGGGAATGTTGATAATGGGAGGAGCTATGCATGTGCAGGGGTATATGGGATATCTGTACCCTTCTCTCAATTTTATTATGAACCTAAAATTCCTGTGATAAAAAAAAACAGAAGAAAAAAAAGAAGAAAGGGGAGGCTGGGTGGCTCAGTCACTTGAGCATCTGACTTCGGCGCAGGTCATGATTTCATGGTTCGTGAGTTTGAGCCCTGCATCGGGCTATGTGCTGACAGCTCAGAGCCTGGAGCCTGCTTTGGATTCCTTGTCTCCTTCTTCCTCTGGCCCTCCCCTGCTCGTGCTCAGTCTCTCTCTGTCTCTCTCTGTCTCTCTCAAAAGTAAATAAACATTAAAAATTAAAAAAAAAAGAAAATTCAAAATACAAGGCAGCATAATGATTCATATAATGATTCAATAGAAAAAGTGCTGACTCAGGATCAGAAGACTACATCCTGGCTATGTTTAAATTATTAAAAATTACTAATCTTTAATATTTTGAAAAAGAGGAAGAAAAGTGCTGCAGTTTGGTAGAGAAAGCTGCTTTCCCAGGTTCTCCGGGAAACAGAGCTAAGATTGAGGCAGTTAAAGACAGGCAGCAAAATGCAGGGTATTTTACTGCACTAGCCACTGACTCATTTTAAGAATACAGACACATAACTGGTAGTTTGGCATCAGTCAGCCACATAGAGTATCTCCAGGCAGAAACTACATGGGAAAAGTCTTTGGAAGGAAAGAAAAAGGGTTATCTGTTGGCTGCCATTTTGTGGGTGGGCTTGTGTTATCTGGACCTTTGACAACCAATGACACTAAGAGAACCTGAGAGAATGTCTGAAACAGTGGGAATCAAGAGTAGGTTTGGGAAGCTGGATGAGATTCAGCTAAGCAAATTGGAGTGCAAATCCTCACTCCAGGGTTTGAGGAAGAGCCTCTATCCAGGTTTTCATCTGGCAGTTCTGTGAAGGAGACACTCTTAAGAAATATTTGCAAATTATGAACATTTGTTTTCTCTCTGAGACTTATACAGCGCTTTCGTGAAAAGAATATTTGCGCTTTTTTCCTGAATGGCAGATAAACGAGAGACAAATAACATCTTCCATAAATTTTCTTGAATGTTCTGGTATACATTTCCTCTCGTTTAGAACTGACTCAATATTGTAAGTGTATTGTGCTTTACTGAGAATGATCTACATCATTTAGTAGAGAGGTAGATTTTTTCTGTCACCCATTCAATCATCTCTCGAGACAGCACTTCATTTTTATTCTATCTCATCTCTTTCTCTTTTTTGTTGTTTGTGTGGGTTTATCTCATTTTTCTTTCTTTTTTTCTTACTGCTCTGATGGTCATGGAAGGAATGATAAAATAGGGTTGCACTAATTCATTGATTAAATCTTTAAATTACCCTTGGCCAGAGGTGTAAGCTATTTCTTGTGTATAATTGCCATTAGAGCTATTTAAAGTTATTGACATAAAAAGATGGAAAGGAGAAACTTTATTCTGATTTAAATGAGCAAGCTTTGCTATTTACTTGTTTGTAGATCATGTCAGTCATTTTTTGTAGCTTGCTAAAATAAAGAATTTTTAAAAGATAGCTTATTAAATGACAGTGAAATTGGCATAGATATTATACCTTAACTATGATAATCAGGTGCTAAAATTATTAAAATGTAATATCAACATTTGATCTAAAATGGATTCCAGTGGGATATTTTACCTTAAACCTAAATTGTGTAGAGTTAGAATTTATACACACTTTCCTACTTCTTATCTAACTCATTTTAATCCAATCTATTTTACATTTTTGAGGTATCAGTAAAATTAGTCCGTCAATTAAAATTTCATGGTCTATGGTATTATCTTTAGACAGAACTGGAAGCAATACTCCAGTTAATTATTTAACTATAAAAATAGCAGTATTGCTCTAGTTTCAGCAATAAGAAATTATAATTGTGCCATGTCCTAATTTCTTTTAGTTCATGAAATTTAGCTACTGCTAGTATTCTCCACCCTCAAACTTTGTGATGGGTGATGGCTGATATCAAACAAACAAAATAAGAGCCTTCTTAATTTTTATTCATGTGAGATCTATGTATATAGATTTGTTTTCTGTATGTAGGGTAACCAAAGGTTGAATATACATTAGATCCACTGTAGTCATAACTACATGTGAATGTGAATCTCTATTATATTTAGGAAGTGTAGGATGAATAGGTCATCACATGCAACCCAGGAAAGCAAGGATAAAAACATTCTACATTAGTTTCTGTAGTTCCTTGTAATGACACAAGAGTTGACATACATGTTTCAGGTAAAAGAGTCCTATGACTTCACTTGATGGGTAATTCATCTTCCTGGTATTTCGTTCATAATAACTCATCAAGAAGAAGTCGAAGGATATGAAATCTGGCAAATGGGTTGAATATTACTTTTGTTTTCTGTTTATGCCACTAACATTCCTTGACAGTAGAAAGATTGAAATGTTGGATGTTCAGTCACTTTATATATAGTGTTCCTTCAACTTATCCATTAACCTTGAAATGTTTACCTATGTTGGTGGCGCAGTTTTCCACATTTTCCATTTTCTCATGCCACTATAAAAATCTACCAATGTCACCTGACTGTCAGATACAGCTTGTAGTTCTGAATTTCTAACTTTTTAATGCACAGAATGCAATTAAAGGATTAGTGTGGTACATTACAAATGCCAACTATTAATTTTTCAAATGTTGAATAGTGATGATACATCTACACATGTAAATGTCTTTAAATTCTAATTTTCACAGAACATTTTAAATGCAAATGCCTTAGTTTGTGATTTAATCATCTGAATAGAGTACTAAGCTTTGGTAATATAGGGAAAGTTTTTCTTTTTTTCTTTCTTTTTTATTCTTTCTTTAATGTTTATTTATTTTTGTGGGGGGGAGGGAAGAGAGAGAGAGACAGAGCCTGAGTGGGGAGGAGCAGAGCTAGAGAGGGAGACAGAATCTGAAGCAGGCTTCAGGTCCAAGATGTCAGCACAGAGCTGGACGCGGGGCTTGAACTCACAGACAGCGAGATCCTGACCTGAGGTGAAGTTGGAGGCTTAACCAACTGAGCCATATAGGTGCCCCTAGGGAAAGTTTTTCTATTTGATTGTGTGAACAGTTTAAATATTCTAATTAAGTGAATATTTAAGGATAGAGACTTGGGAGGGGGAGGAAGGGTGTTTATTGCTAAACTGTGAATTGATTATATTGGAAGTGTTAAGGAGGAAATATACATACAGTGTAAGTTGAGTATCAGAACATAATGCCAAATCCAACACAATCAGGGACTGATAACCATGTGTTAGTGAAAACCTCAAAATGTGCTGCTGAATCCAGTCAGACAAAAGGATTTTAAGACATCAGGCATGAGTAAGAGTCAAAATGAGAATCAAAAATCCTAGGGGCACCTGGATGGCTCAGTTGGTTAAACATTTGCCTCTTGATTTTGGCTCAGGTCATGATCTCATGGTTTGTGAGATCAAACCCTGCATGAGGCTCTGCTCTGACAGCATGGAGCCTGCTGGGGATTCTCTCTCTCCCTCTCACTCTCTGCTCTGCTCCTACCAACACAGGCATGTGCTCTCTCTCTCTCTCTTTCTTGCACTATATACAAATATTTAAAGACAAATTCCTAGTCTGAGTTGTGCAGTAGAGCAAAGGCAAAAGACTAGTATCGATGAAGAGTAAGCATGAGATTAATAGCTACCATTTAATTAATTCAATTATCATAGCAACCCTATTTTCCATCCCAAAATAAAAATGAGAACATCGTGGATCAGAAAGAGTAGTTTGACAATTACACAGACAGGAGGTTGCGTGAATTCAGCGAAGCCTCTTAGGCAGTGAAACTTAATGCTGGGAACAGTCTTTCTGGCATTAGGCTCCTTTCAAAACGCCTGGCATACACCTCTCGAGTCTCTTTGTTCAAAGTGAAGTGTGACAAAAAACAATGTTGTCAGTGTTCATGGAGTTACAAAAGTGCCTATATTCTTTGGAACAATGAGAAACTGGTTCATTAAAAACCTACCTATTGCCTGCTAACTAGCAGTCAGGCATAGTGCTAGCATTTCCAATAGTTTCCATCACTTACTCCTCACAACTCTGACACAGATAATACTAATATCCCCAAGGTACAGGTGAGAAGCTGAGGACTTGGCATGTTGAGTAACTTGGCCATTTGTTACAAATGTTAAATCTTAGGGCCCAGATTCAGTAACAGCAGTTTGACGCTAAACTTCATGTTTGCTAATAACTTTGCTAATAATACCCTACTGCATAGGATGGCATAGAAAAGAAGAAAGAGAATTCTTAGTATTAGTATTGCCATCATTATTATCTCATGTTTATGTTTAACACTCTCCCAATGTGGGAGATATCAAACTTGCCTTTAAGATTTCACAAAAATTTAGAACCCTGAGAAAATATGCATATGGACCCTGAAGGTGAGATTAACAGTCTCCAATATTAAAAAAAAAAAAAAAAGAATCTCCAATGTTAAAGATCATTCTATGCAAAGATATGTACATATATAAAATATGTAAACTGCTCAGGTTTGTGATCTTAGGAACTATACTACCAGTAAACTATGCTTTAGAAACTTGAAGTGAAAAAGCACCTGCTCAGGTAGTTGCTTCCTGTTCTAAAGAAAAAGAGAGATCGGAATCTTGGCCCTACAATACGTAGTGGGTAATTTCAGCAAATTACTGCTACTTTCCGTGTCTAAGTTTCCCCATCAGGAAACTTGGGGATGGTAACAATTGTGAGTCCCGTCTGACCTAAAGATTCAGCGATTTGGTATTTATTATACAATTGGTACAGGACCTGTGCAGAGTCAATTTGTAAATATAGTTCATAACCTCCTTCAATTTTGACCACTGTGTTTAATCATAGAGATGTGTATCCTTGCTAATTAACACCCTAGTTCTCTATTTCTATTGTTAACATCTAACATTGAGTCTTGAACTCAATAGATATTAGTATTTGCTGAATACATTTGGAAGGAATAAAGTCTTAGCATTGCTCCATTTCTATTTGTATATTTAAATTGGTATTAGAGTTTCTTTGTTATTTCCCTTTATCTATTTCACCCACCCCCACTTGCCTCCCCTCTGGCAACCACCAGTTTGTTCTCTGTATTTAAGACTTTTTTTTGTCTCTTTCTTTCTTTGTTTCACTTCTTAGATTCCACATATGAGTGAAATCATGTGGTATTTGTCTTACACTATATATTTCACTTAGTATTGTATCCTGAAGGTCCAGCCCTATTGTTGCAAATGGCGAGATCTCATTCTTTTTTTTCTGGCTGAGTAATATTCCGTTGAGTAATACATACCACACATTATTTATCCATTCTTCTATGGATGGATACTTGGGTTGCTTCCCTATCTTGGCTATCAGAAGTAATGCTGTGGGGTGCCTGGGTGACTTGGTTAAGTGTCTGACTTTGGCTCAGGTCATAATCTCATGGTTCACAAGTTCGAGCCTTGTGTTGGGCTCTGTGCTGACAGCTCAGAGCCTGGAGTCTGTTTCAGATCCTGTGTCTCCCTCACTCTCTGCCCCTCCCCTGCTCTTACCCTGTCTCTCTCTCTTTCTCTCAACACACACACACACACACACACACACATACATTTTTTAAAAAAAGAAGTGATGCTGGAATAAATATAAGTGTGCATATATCCGTTTGAATTTGTGCTTTTTTTTCCTTTGGGTAAATACCTAGTAGAAGAATTACTGGGTCATATGATAATTATATTTTTAATTTCTTGAAGAACTTCCATATGGTTTTCCAAAGTGGCTGTACCAGTCTGCATTCCCAGTAACAGTGCGAAGGTTTCTTTTTCTCCACATCCTTACCAACACTTGTTATTTCCCACCCTTGTTATTTCTTGTCTTTTTGATGTTAGCCATTAGGAACAGGTGTGAGGTGATATCTCATTGTGGTTTTGATTTACATTTCCCTGATGATTAGTGATGTTGAGCATCTTGTCATGTTTCTGTTGCCTCCTGTGTATCTTCTTTGGAAAAATGTTTATTCTGGTCCTCTGTTCATTTTTAAATTGGATTATCTTTTTGTGGGAGGTGTTGAGTTGTATAACGTCTTTATGTATGTTGGGTATTCACCACTTATTGGATTATATTTTTTGCACATATCTTCTGCCATTCAGTAAGTTGATTTGTCATTTTGTTGGTGGTTTCCTTTGCTGTGCAAAAGCTTTTTATTTTGGTCTAGTCAGTAGTCTAACTTTGCTTTTGTGTCCTTTTCCAGAGGAGACATATCTAAAAGAATATTTCTACGGCTGATATTTTCTTCTAGGAGTTTCATGGTTTTAGGTCTCACATTTAAGTCTTTAGTCCATTTTGAGTTTATTTTTGTGTATGGTGTAAGGAAGTGGTCTAGTTTCATTCTTTTGCATGTAGCCATCCAGTTTTCCCAGCACCATTTGTTGGAGAGACTGTCTTTTTCTCATTGCATATTCTTGGTTCTGTTGTCATGGATTAATTGAGCATATAATCGTGGGTTTGTTTCTGGACTCTCTATTCTGTTTGTAAATTACTAATGAATTTTCAGAAGCTGTACCACATTAAATGATGCTCACATATTTTCAGTTATGCTTTTATTGTCTATTAGCAGTATAATTTCTACAGTAAGTCCTAATATGAATATAAATAAATATATTATATAGTAAATCAATTTATTGCCTTATGCTTCCTTCTCTATAACTATATTCTCTTGGCTAATTATGCGAAAAATCTTTATTTTTATTACTAGAATATTTTATCACTTTTTTGATACTTAAGCTTACCTTACTTGTGGCTGTGTTTTGTTTTAAACACTAGAGATGCTTATATGAAATCAAGGTAGAATATTTTAATGTATTTTATTAATATGTCTTTTCCAACCCTCCAGATACCATTTTAAACTATCTTCCAGAATATTCTAAAAGCAGAATAGAAAAATTCAAACTTTATCTTTCTCTATGAATATTACCAAAACCATGAATTAAAATGTTACAGTTAATTTTTATGGGTGCATTCTTCCTTATCTGAAAATGTCAACTGTTTAGTACAGTTTGATCTTAGTTGGGTCTTTCTTTCTTTCTCTCTTTTAATCATTTCTGGTAAGCCATATTTTAATATGTAGTAGAGCTGGAAATTCTCACTTTTCTTTACTATTTTTGGTTCAGTTATTCTGCATACAATTAGGGCTCTGATTATGTGGGTTGATTCCATCTATATTATCATAGATTAAGTTTTCTTACTGTATTTTAACTTCTCATTGTTTGAAAAAATTAAATAAGTTGAAATACTCATACTATTTATTGTGTTATACGATTTCCAGTTATAGTTAAATCTCTGTCTTTTTATATCTTAGATTTCTACTGAATGATTTTTTAATCATCTGTTTTTAATAAGTGATAAATCAGTGCGGTTACTAGTTTGGTTACTTTTATAAAATATCTAGATTTAACTTTTTTTATTTTTATACAGTTTTGCATATTGCTCTTATAAACAAAGTATGGTTTCTTAGAAATAAAGATAACCTTTACAGACTAAAGTTTAACTTATAATTGATTGATCACTGCTTCTCAAACGTTATTATGGACCGATCAGTGAATATCTTGTTAAAATGCAAGGTTTGATTCAGGAGGTCTGGGATGAGACCAAATTTGAGAAGCAAACACAATATGACTCTTCTAAGGGCATCTAATGATGACTCAACAGGAATTTCTTGAACGTCATAATTAACAAGCAGAATGAGAAAAAAAAAAAAAAACGTGGAGAATTTGTTTACTGCAAATTACTATGGATGCTTCTGAATAGAGGATGTGTGCTACAGATAATTAGATATAACTTTCAATTCGTTCTCTAATACTTAAGAGCTATTTAATTTGGGGCAGATAGTAATTTTTCCTAGTCTTCATTCTTATTCTTTCAAACAGTCTAGGCTGTTGAGAGATATTGGTTCACTGATTAAGATTTCACAGAAACTTGGTTAAGCCTCCAGCTTGGCTCAGGTCATGATCTCATGGTTTGTGAAGTCAAGCCCTGAGTCGGGCTCTGTGCTGACAGCTCAGAGCCTGGAGCCTGCTTCAGATTTTGTGTCTCCCTTTCTCTCTGGTCCACCCCTACTCGCACTCTTTCTCTATCTCTCTCTCTCAAAAATAAATACACATTAAAATAATATTAATAAAAAAGATTTCAATAAAAATAATCAATTTCAATGATGACAATTTCAATTCAATTTAACAAACATTATTGAACATTTACCATGAGCCTGAAAAGGGTAGTGGACTCAGGGCAATATTAAACCACTTTTTATATGAATTGTCCTTTTCTGAAAGCTATGTGAAAAATTATATGACATATAAACATTGGCATTTCTAGCTTGGAAATTTGGATGATGGCATTTAGATATCAGCATATATATATTTTATATCACCTAAATTGTTTTATTGGCCAAAATTTAACATTGCTATGTTGTTGAAAAATCCTAGTTTTTCCTAAATACTAGAAGTAAGTGATGTACTCAAATGCTTTTCACACTGACCTCTCCTAATTAAATCAGACACAGAATTATATTTGGCCAGGAGTTTGCTGCATAGTAGAATAGATTTACCACTGTGTCATTAATGGTATGATTCCATTGTTAGTGTAAACTGTGATCAAGAAATCTAGACATTTCAGAAAATAAATGAGATATCAAATGTCTGCTGTTGGGAAGCACTCCAAGATAATGACTTAAACAAAAATCTGATTATATGCCGTGGAACATTCTAAACCCAGAAGCGGCCCCTGCTACCCACTTGATGGCAGAATGTGGAACACATCACTAATAATAAACCTGACATCAGAACCTGGCTTCCTAAAAATTGTAGTTGGCTGATATTCTCTAGGTTTCAAAGTGGACAGTTAATTATATTAGCTACATTTTGTGTGATACACATATTAGACACAATGATAGGTTTGCAATTAAACAAATACTGTTCGGTATTTTTTATAGATACAGCATGCTTGCCAATGGTCATGTCTGTATTTCTTTTAAAATTATTGTTGTTACAAATTAGCCTTCATCACTTATTTTTGTACAACTGTGGCTACCTACTAATGTTTTAAGAGCTATTTTTTAAGTTGTTTAAATTTAAGACATAAAATTGTTCACATGCTTTAATTTTTCTCAGTTTTTTTCTGCTTATTAAAATATTTGATGGTGATTCTGTCAAGAGACCAATCTTGGGGTTTCCCTGATTACAACAGTGGTCTGATATTTGCTTTTGATTATTTCTGAGTTTCAGAGAAAACTTAAGAATCATTTTATGAAAGATTAGAGCTTCTTAAACTGCTGTCCCTTCATAATGTACTGTATGATGCCATGTGTTTTAGGACCATTTAGTTCAGTCTGATTCATGAAGACTTCATTATTTTTATGCTCTTACCTTTTTCTATACGACAGCTGCATAACAGGGTAAGCCTGTGCCCTTTGGCTTTGGAACCATGTCGATGGTTCCTCCAACTCGCTAGTTGTGGCAAACACTGTCATTGAGAACTCCATTGTTTGGTGACTGAAAGTGCCAAACAAGAACTGGTTTATGAAGCCACAACTAAACAATATGAAAATTAGCTTGCATTTCTCTAACATCAGGTTCAATTTTCACCAGGGAGGTGACTTCTCAAAATGTTCACTGAATTTGTTATTAATCAAGCAAAAGGGCATTGTAGTATCAAGTATCCATTTTATTTTTAATAGGCATCAAAATCAACAGTGATAATTCAAGTGATAGTATAATTAACAACACTGTGTCAGACTAAAAGCAAATGTCATTTATTCTACTTTGGAGATTCAGAGATGCTCACAGTCAAGAATAGAATAAAGGAAAGGAATATGTCCGTGGTTTTACTAATGTTTTAAAATGAAAGTAAACGCTTAAGACTTAGTTTTAAGTGCCTTACTTCTGTTAATTTTGCATTTTATTTTTAGAGTGTTTCTCTCAGAGGATGGCAGCCTCAAGATATATAATGTTACCAGGTCAGATGCCGGATCATACACTTGCACAGCTACAAATCAGTTTGGCATCGCAAAGAACACTGGCAGCCTAGTCGTAAAAGGTATTTTATTATCTTCATTTGTGCTTGATGAACATTGGAGATATGTATGCATATCACAGTCTCTATCATAGTGTCAAACCTGAATCATAGTGTATATGTAAAATATTTGATTTCACAATTTATTTAAGAGTTGTGTTCTCATATTCATTAATAGTATGTTTACGTTGCCAGTGAGATACGTGGTAGATGTGAATACTTTGGCAGTTGAAATGCTGTCAGTGAGTAATTAAACAGAATTAACAACTGCACCTAAAACATTTGAATTTTCATAAATGCCTTATTGTAGGAAGCTATGGACATTTTGATAAAGTCAGTTGATAATATTTTTCTTGGTTCACTTTCCTTCAGAAGCTCTCATTTTACGTGGAATTTTTACCTGGATATATGATTGCCAAGTACATAACCAGTTCATTTATTTATATAACTCTAGGTGCAGAGCTGGTGAAATGCAGACTCTCTTGCATACACTTTATAAGTAGTTTGTTTCAAAGAGAATGAAATTAAAATATCTGTGTCTGTAAAAGTCATTATTATATTCCCAACACAGTTAACATATAAGCTCACTTAATTTGTGATGAGAAAACTGCATTCTCCATTCTTCAGACTTTGAAGCCACTGTCAATCCAAATGTACCTCCATATATCACCGAGGGACATAATTAGTATTCAAGTATCTATTCCCCATCTTTGCCACTTTACTTTGTTGAATCTCAGTTCATAAAACTCGTATGTTTACTGGAAGCTATGTCACTTTTATCATTTCCTTGCCTCCTGGATGATTAAAATGACTGTCTTGAGAAAGTAGTTTGAGCAGCTAATTAAGCCCAAATAATTACATTCAGCAGTTGGTGCTCTGTCATCATTTCTATTAAAAATAAATATATTAAATTAAAAGTAGTTAGCTACTACACTTCAACTATCCCTTAAAATGTCTCAAGGAAAAAAAAATACCTACCTTTATCCCTGGAAGATATTTCTGCCAACATTGTCTTAAGCATATTACATTATACTTCCTGACAATTGTCTGAAACACTCAGGGGAAATGTGATTGATATAACTTGTGTCAAAATCTAACCACTGTCACACGTTTTTAAAAACTTGACTTCCTTAAGATTGTATTGTCATCAGGTTTTTAAGACAGAGATGGACTTAACATTTCAAGGACTATGCTATCGCTCTATCTAATGATAGGATATCTCTCCAGGAAATATTTGGTAATAATAATTTACTGAAATGTATAAATGCTTTATGTTTAAAGAAATGATATGTCCATTAAGGGAAAAAAGAGGAGATTCATTACCCTGTTCCAAATTAAGAAGTTGTACATGGTATATATTCATTTTATCACAGTAGAAGGTTAAGGTATGGTAGAGGGCAACATCATAGTTAATTTTCCCAAATATGGAGAAATCCAGAGGGAATTCAGATGTAAAATGTAAATGATACAGGATATGAGCAGTAGAAATGTAGTTTCTCAGTGAAAGTTTCCGTAGAACACTGGTGATCCATGAGGTAGACCGATGGTTTTGCTTCTACAATACAGTGATCGAGAACCCTTCATCTCAGAGAATAAGGGGTGGGGGGGAGGGAAGCTAATGGATATATTGGACTGAATGAATAGTTTCTCTTCATCACATTTCAAACATTTGGCATCATGACGCTGTCCTTGAGTGCTGAGTGGGAGAACAGTAAAAGGAGCGGACTCAGGTAAATTTGAGGAACTCTGGAGCATCTGAACTGTGCTTACTTCTCAAGGGAGCATTTGGGTATTTCACATATGTAACAGCCATGTTTTTTGCTAGATAGGTTCCAAGTTCTTAGGATACAAACAATTTCGTCTGTAATTTGGAACAGTCCATTAAATACACCATAATCCCCAAGTATTCCACTCTCTGTACAAGGGAGAAATTAAATAAGGTTGCTCAGTTTAAAACAAAACAAAACACAAAAACTTTACTTAGTTTTGTTTGTTTCTAGTGTTCTTTTGCTGGGTCTCTTGGAACAAAAATGATCCTAGTCTGCATTCCTGGTCACCTTAATTTTTTTGCATTCTTCCTTCCTCTGTAGCATTTTTCATTTTCTTACATACTCTATAATTCACTTATTTGTTATGTCTGTGGTCCTCTCTCTATCTTTCCTTCCTTTAGAAAGAAGCATAAAGAAGGCAGGAATGTCCTGAGAACTGTATGTGTTCAATAGATAATTATCTATTAAGTGAAATGATTTTATCTTACACTCTTTCATTCTTAGATAATTTCCATTCTGACTCCCTTGCTCTAAAATATGAAAACTTTCTGTTTTTTAGGGGTAAAGCTTAGGATACTTTGCAATAAAGAGCATCAGAGGGTAATAATGAACTTCTAAGTGCTTTCACTTTCCCTATTTTAGGGTTTGTAGTCATGTATTTCTAATACATAGAGAAGTCCTTGCTCTTCACTGGGGAGCAAGTGTGGGGCTATGTGAAAATCCTACGACTTCATGGAGAGAACTCACTATTCCAGTATTTTCAGCACAAAGAAGAGAATCATCTACATATGCAAAAAACATATATCAACATGCATGAATATCAAGTAATGTTCACTCATTTGTATCTAATAATGAGAAGGAAATTGTGTTTGTTATTTTTAACCTTCATGAAATACCCACATTATGTTTGAATCTATTTGCTTTCTTGCCATGGACAAGAACCACACACAAAGAAACACGTACATACATAGTAACACAAATACATACATCTAAAAGTAACTACATAAACACAAAATGTATACAGTACAAATAAAAGCATCTTTAGAAATTTTTATTTTTTTATTGATCTGTATGGTATAATTTTTATTACACTATGGGATTGCTATGTAAATACAGGTCTAAGATAAGTCTGTCATTAGCATATCCTCTCATTCTCTTTCAAGTGGGAATGTTCAAGTTATTACTGACAAAAAATTATTATTTTACAACCTATAAATTTGAAGCTTTAATCTGAGAAAGAACGGTAGTATTACGCATTGATTCAACCATTTTCTTGACTATTGAGGGTAGTCATCTGATTGTTTAAGATGATTTCAGATTTGTGTGTATGTGTGTGTTTGTATTTTCTAGTCTGTAATGTTCATCTGATTGTCATTACAGAGTCAAATATAATTTTATTTCTCACACCAAAATCAGCATATAGTGACCTTCCTGGTAATAGGGTGGTAAGGAGCAAATGAGAAATTTCAGCAAAGCTGATAAAACAATCATCTCTCTTTGAATTTACTTATCAGCCTCAGTCATGCAAGAAATGTTGTTGTTAGATAACATGTAAAAAGATAATAGTTACAAGAGTAAGATATTTTCCAGCCTAGTTTTTTAGCTGATATGGCTTATCTGTGTTAAGAGGATTCTGAAGTTATCTGCACTGTATGTCAGAGATTTCTCTTTCACTCATGCAGCAGGATAAAGCAATTTTCCATTCAAACATTGGGAGTGTAATTAGCAGCAGCCTCACCAGAGCCTCAGAAGTTGCCCAGTGTAATCTGAGGACATGTTCCATAGGCACAAACAGGAAATCAAAAAGAGAGAGAGAGAGTTTAAGTGCTTTCGTTTTGGAGGAGTTGGATTAAAATGACAGTGTATACATACACTAAGAGGTATATGAAGATCACATAAAACAGGAAATTATTTGATCTGGCATTTGAAAAATTATTAAAAAGCAGGGTAACAGCAGGCTATAAAAATGATCTTGTTTGCAGGCAACATTTGTTTTTGTTTCCCCACTGGAGAAGTTTTGGATGTTCAATTATAGGCCTCATTGCTTTAGCATTATTTTCAACTGAAATGTCGGAACTTGGAAAAGCATATCTAATGTGCAAATTAAGTTTATTGCTGCTCATTTAGTTGTTTATTCTTTGTGATAGAAGTCTTTATTATACCAGCATAGAGAATGGCCTATCCATTTTCTCCAGCGGAATGATGGTATGCACCATTATGGTTCTACATTTACTAAGAGAAATACCAAGATCGGTAGATAATTGGAGGCTTTGTGGCTTTAAAAGGTAGTTTAAAGGATTTCAGGTGTTGAGCCCAGCTTTATTGAGAAGCTCAGCTTTATTGAGTAAACCAAAAGTACAATTTCACCGAAATGACAAGAGACGCTGGAATATCTGTCATATTTTAGTGGCTAAAAGCACCACTGCAGAGAAGTCTCCCAGTACTGCTAATATTTTCTTCAGAATGTTTAAAAATGATTAGTGGAAGCATTTTTCAGGTTAAAAGAATAGTGAATTTGTACACTGGCTAGGAATTTTCTTTCCCCCACCAATATTGAAAATACTTCTGAGTGAATTCTTGACACTTGAATTCCATAATCTGTGCAAGTAGAAATGCAAACAAACAACCCCCGCCCAAAAAAAACCATCTGTTTAGCAAATACAATATCGGTGTTATTTTAGTCTTTGTAACAGTTCACTCCACAGTCTTGTAAAAATGTAGTACATATCATCAGATAAAATAGTAAGCTGCTATTTTTCAAAATATATATTGTATAATATATAATGTGAAGGACAGATATTAATGAATTACAGGTTTGTTCCTTTGGTTTGTTTTTACTCTTCAAGATATTTTCCCCTGAACAAATTGAATCAAAACTGGTTAATGTTTTGTTTTGTTTTGTTTATTCTTAATAAAAATAAGGAGCAGATAGCTAGTCTTTTAAGCAAAGTGAAGGAAACCAGACAGATGAGTATAGACCACTCCTCAAGGAATTGAAAAGCACAGACTTTGGAATTAGATAAACTAGCTTTATTACTAACTAGCTTTATTACTGACATCTTGAAGACTTTGTTTTTATAGTTATTGGTGTTGTATTCTTTATTCCACTTTTTATTAGCCACCATTTATCAAATATATACTGTGTTCCCGGCACTGTGATAGGTGCTTTATGAACATCATCTCAGTGATCCCTCAGAACACTGGGAAGCCAATAATTATTATCTCTTTTACACAAGGGGAGACTGAAGCATAGATTACTAAAACTACTTGACCATGACCCCTGTCTTAGTAAGTGGCAGAACTTTTTTCCTTCTTCTGTTTTATCTTCCAGTAACTTTATGTAATAATAACTACCTGAGACACATGCAGTTTCACATGGCATTGTTTAGAGTGCCCCAAAAAGGAAAATAGAGTAACCAGCAAAGATTAGTCCTTTCCCTAAATACTTCAGCTCTCACTTGTTAGAGTTCGGTATCTATATGCTCTTATCCATTGGAGATGAACTTTACATAGAATGAAATATGCAAATCATAAGTGTGTTTGCTGAATTTTGGCAAATGAATAATCAGTGTATCCCAAACTCTACTAAATATAGAACATTAACATCACCCTATAGAACTTTCCCTTATGCCCCATCTTAATCCTTTAATTCCCGCTCCCACCCTACTTGTAGAAGCAACCATTGTTAGGATTCTTTTCTGCCACTGACTTCACACAGATGCCACCATACAATATATATATGCTTTGGCGTCTGGCTTCCTTCACTTGTCTTAAACCACTAGGTATCTGCTTTCTGATTTTATTAAAAATGAACAACACAGGGGTGCCTGGGTGACTCAGTCAGCTGAGCATCTGACTGTTGGCTTTATCTCAGGTCATGATCCCAGGGTCCTGGGATCAAGCCCCATATGGGGCTCCATGCTGAACAGGGAGCCTGCTTAAAATTCTCTGTCTCCGCTCATGTGCACTTTCTCTCTCTCTCAAAAGTATATCTATATCTATCCATCTACATATATATATTTATATAGATGGATATAGATATATACATACGTACATACATAAAAGAACAAAACTTTTACCAAGAGTAGGTGTAGTCTGTGCAATAGAAAAATATCTTGAACTGTAAGTATTTTTGTCTTCAATCTCCTTTCCCAACGTGTACACATGTGTGTCCTGAGTATTTGGTTAGGAAGTAGAAGTTCTTTGGTATGTCCTTGATTCCGGCCTGATGCTAAAAGAAACTATTATACTTCTCTGTTGCTCAAGCCATCTCTTTCTAAAGTGGAACAGTGGTCACTTATGTTCTGGTGCCATTTTTTAGGAATAATGTGCTTCATTAGGATGGAAAAGACCCTCAGGTGCAAGTTCTGTCTTCAGTGTCTGGATCCTGAATACTCAAGGAAGCAGTTGGCAGATTCTTTCTAGCCTAAGTGAGGGATGGTGCTGGAGGAGGGTCGTGGTGAAAGGGAAAAAAGTAGTCAGATGAATACAATTCACCCTGATTCGCATCTTCTAGCTTTTATTGTCTCATTTTGCCTCCCCCACCTCAAGATAAATGGCCAGAAGAAAACATCCCCTTGCTACTAGATTCTGTCGCCAAACAAAATAAAATTTCCTAATTCCGTTTCCTATAAAACTACAGCGTTCTTCCACCTAATGTTTTATTACAGCCTAGCACAGAGTTACAGTTGGAGGACTGAGTGAATGTTATCTATTTATAAGAAATATAAATGTGATGCCAAAAATAGTCATTGCCTATTACATAGTAACAGCCTCGAAACTGAGTAGTTGGTGTATCTAATTCATTAAGCATACTCTACTGTGCATGTTCTTTTTAAATAGATGTCAGACTCTGTTCTGATTACTTGTTGATATAAAAGATCTGTGTTTACATTTTACATTATTACTTGCTAGGGAATTTTTCAGTGTTACCTTGCATGATATTTAGACATGTTTTCTCGTTGAGACAACTCGATTTTAGACATTTACTTTCTCTGGACTGTTCTTTCTTTTCTTCTGGGATTTTGGAAGGGTTTTCATATTTGTTCTACATCATTTAAATATTGAGGTGAAAGATAAATGGGTGATAGTACCTGCAGGTAAACTGGAATATACTGACCACGGTTACTTTACACATTGAAATTAAGCTATTACACTGCCTATGGTAGAATATACCAAGTGCTGTGTGTCTTTTTTAATCTGTGAAAAATTATCTGTCTGAGCGGATAAAACTTGTGCTTGACTAAACTTACCAGCCTTATGCAAGCAGACATATGAAGAGGAAAAGTACATTATAACAGATGAAAAATTCCTCCATTTCTGGCTTGCTAGAGGAAGAAAATTAAAGACTCTATCATACTGATTTCCTTGTTTGTTTGTTATCTCTCTACAGGGTTTATTTCAGAGATTAGCTTTGAATTTCCTGTATTTGCTTTCCCTAGAGTTAGTAATTTTCTTGTTTTGTTTGTTTGCTTCATTTTCTATGGACTTGCCAATTACTCATTCCTCAATTCTATCTCCGTTGTCTCCCTTAAAAAAATCAACCTGACCTTGTGTTTGGGAGCCCCGTTGCCTAAGCATCATGCCTTTCTCAACATGCTCCCTCATTTTGGTCTAATGCGTCTTCCAGTGGATTTTTGAGAAAGAATTCAAGAGGAATGCCAATTTTGGAGATCCTTCTTGTTTGAAAATGTATTCATTCTATGCTTACATTTGCTTGATGGCTTAGTTGGAAATAGAATTCTAGATTGGAATTCATTATCCTTGGCAATTTGGAGATGTTAGTCTGCTCTGGGAGCTGAAACCATTTTGATTTCTGAACTGTTGTGTGTGACATCTTTTTTATATCTCTGTCTGTCTCTCTGTCGGTTTTTCCCAGCATGCCACAATTACATGATGATGTGAGGTGGTGCATGTCTATTTCCGGCCTTTACATGGGGCATTTGGTACACTTTGTCATCCTGAAAACTCGCACCATTCTTCTGGAATATCTTCCTGAATAATTTATTAATTTATTCCATTTCTTCTTCTATAATCCGTATTATTGAAGAAGTTAGATTACGTAAACTGGTACTCTAGTTTATGTGTGCAAGTATGTATATATGTATGTATCTGTGTGTGTAGTTTATTATATTTTACATATTTATATAGATTTAGATAGTAGATGTAGTTTTTATGCATGTATATATGAACTATATATTTTATTTCTCTCTCTTAGTATCCATTTTGTATCTTTTTTGTTTTATCTTCTGTGAAATTTTCTCTACTCTGTCTTTCAGACCTTTTATTGAATTTTTGTTTTTGCTATTTTTTTTCAAATCTCTAAGTGTCCTTTATTTTCTGACTGTTCCCTTATATAATACCTTGCATTTTTTCTCTCTGTGTCTAAAAATATTGCTCATAAAAGTATTGCTCAGTTTTTCTTTTATCTAGCTTGTTTTACCTGCATGGCCCCCGTGGTCCCAAATTCCTTTCTTCTCTTTGTCTTGATCCTCACCCTTTACTAAGAGGTGTACCAAGATACTTTGTGAATCTTAGTTGTCTGCTCATATTTAAGAATGGAATACTAAAAATCTTATAGAAAGCTCTGACCAAGTTGCTGGACTTCACACTAGGAAGATCTGGCTGGGATATATCCTTGGGAAACTCTTAAAGACACTATGTTTAGGTGTTTTCTCTTAGGCTTATCAGATGCCTAGGACAACTGTCCCCCACTTCTAATCCAACATTCATGCCTAGAGAGCAGAGGGGCAGCAGACAGCACCCTCAGAGCTAAATGATGTTTTAAGACATGGATCTCAGCGCTTACTATGTACATGTTCCTTAATTTCCCTGTTTTTAGTAAGAGTCCCCATCTTCAACTATGCTCATACCCAGCAGTTCAGAGACCCTCTGTTTCATATCCTCTCTGGAGAATAATTTTGCCAGTCTTCTGCTGAGACTGGAAAACGCTGTAGAAATCATATAGCTTTCTATTCATAAAGTGCAAAAGGGGGGTTGACACATTCAATAAATTTTCTTCTCGGCCTTCTTCACGGCCAGCATAGGATTGATATTTATGGTATATCAGTTAGAAATCGTTTCATTTCATTAGCATTTCTCAAATTTTGTTTCTCCTTTTGACCCCTGTTTTGGTGGTTTTATCTTTGAAAAAAATTTCTTTGGGTTTTATTTATTAAATGTTTTTAAAGAACTGAAAATAAACACTGTGTTTAATCAATTATCTTCATCAGGATATTATATATCTTATTTTTTTATAATGATACTATTTTTCTCTACCAACATTTACAAAAAGCCAAGCTTTAGTTATTTCTTGCTTAAATAAAATTTATCAAGAAATCAATAAAGCAGAGTTTGGATGGGTCAGGAACTCAAATCTTCCACTTGTATTCTAGATATGATTCCCTCTTGTGTTCAGGGACATCAATCTACCAATTTCCTTTCTCCTTATCACTCTGTCTCTGTCTCTTTCTCTACCACATTCTTTCTCCTTCATCTCTGTTATTTTGTGTAATGCATCAACCCCACCAAATACTTTTGTATTATTATTCTCATAATTTAAATAAAAGACCTCTTCTGACCCTGCTTCCCTTCCAGCTAATGCCATATTTGACTATTCTCCTTTATATCAAAAGTTATCTATATGAGCTTGTTTTTTCCAAACCTTCTGGTCAACTTTGCTTTAAATCAATGCCACCAGCCTTTTCCCCCTACCATTTCATCAACACTGCTCTTAACAAGGTGACTAGTAACCTCCACGTTATTAAATACTGTAGTCAGTCCCAGTCCTCATTTACTTAACCTATCAGACTATTGATCACATCCTTCTTGAAATACATTCCTCACTTGGCTGCCTGCACATTGCGTTTGTCAGGTTTTCCTTTTACATCTTAAGTCACTTCTTTTTTGTTTCCTGTGCTGTTTTTTATTTTTCAGTTTTACTATTTCCTAAATTTGGCGTATGCCAGAGATTTTTCCTTGTATTTATTCTCTGCTATATCTACTCCCACTTATTTGGTGTCTTATTCTGTCCTCTTACGTTAAACACCAAACGTAAGCAAATTCCAAATTGATACACCACATTCACATTTCTACCTCAATCCAACGTGCTAACATTGGCCTCCGAACTCTTACTCCCAAAACTTGCTCCTATTTAGGTCTTTCCCTCTGTATTCAGAACAGTCTGTACTGACAGTTGCCACTCCAAATCTTTGTAGTCATATTTACACCTTGCTTTCTTTCAAACCCCATATCCAGTTATCCAACAAATGGCATTAGCATCTGTATATGTACAGAATCTAACTACTTCTCACCACTGCGATTACCAAACTGTAACTACTACCATCCTTTTTCCAGTGCATTGCTATAGCACAGAGGTGCTTAACCAAGCTAGTTTTGCCTCCAAGACCTCCAAGGAGACCTTTGGCAATGTGTGGAGGATGCTGCTGAATAGCCTGTAATGCACAGGGCCCCCTCCTTACCTCACTCTGAATCCACCCATATGAACATGCAACACAAAATTATCTGGCTCAAAACATTAATAATGTTGATGTTGAGAAACTCAGTCATACAACCTCATGAGTATTTGTCTTGATTCCACCTGTCTCTCCTCTAGAAACTAGAATATTCCTATTAAAATGTAAATGAGATTTTTTGCCTCTTACGATGGAAGTCCTCTAATAGATCTTCAGTTCAGTGTTGTTTCATTTGCTCACTATTCATACTGATGTACACCTGAAAGAAGGTGTAGGATTTGAAACTAATTAGAGAGTTATGAATAAAACATTGAATAAACACTTATGTTAAGGGTTTCTACTTTTTTTGAGACAGAGAGAGAGAGAGAGAGGCACAGAGAGAGAGAGAGAGAGAGAGGGAGAGAGAATCCCAAGCAGACTCCAAGCTCCGTGCAGAGCCCAACATGGGGCTCGATCTCACAGTCATGAGTTCATGATGTGAGCCAAAATCAAGAGTCAGACACTCAACCAACTGAGCCACCCAGACACCCCAAGGGTTTCTGCTTCTATAGGAAGTAATACCCAATTCTTTCTCCAATTGTTATTTTATATGTGTGTGTGTGTGTGTGTGTGTGTGTGTGTGTGTGTGTATATATATATATATATATAATGTATATAAACCCAACTATACCAACCCAAATATGTTATATAATGTATATAAACCCAAATATATATATGTTATATAATGTATAAACACCCAAAGATAAATGGCCTAAATATTTTCAACCCTACACACAGTCTTTTATTAAACATTATTAATATTTGGAGAAACTTTTGTCCTGACTAGTCAAAGTAGATTTTCACACCAATATCAGCCCCCAAATATTGTTAAAATCTTTTAAAAATGAATAAAAATAGCAGTTCCAAGGAATTACGACAGTAACCAAGGTGTTTGCAACATAAGGGACAATATTCTGGAGAAAAGAAAAGCACAGATAGGTGATCACAACACTCCCCAGTGTTTTTCTCCTCCAGAAACTTGTCACTTCCCAAGCAGTATGAATGAAGAATTTGTAAAATTTAAAAATTAAAACAAAGAAACAAACACAGAAAATATCTCAAACAGAAATTTTGGTTGCTTCATGGTGCAAGGAAGACAAAAATTGGGGCTCAGAATTTTCCAGATAAAACGAACCTACTATACAACCTGACCTTGAATGGAGGCACTGGAAGGACTTTGCCCTGGTAATAAAAACAGAACACAATTGACCACCGATCAAAAAGACTGATATTCAGTCTCCATTCATATCCAGTCCTGATTGTATTCTGCTGTTTTTAGTTGCCTGCTTAGAAAAATAAATCTTCTTGGAAAAAAATATAAACGAATAAAACATTTATTTACATTGCAATGCATATTCAGTAAAATATTACCAGGAATAGCTGGAGCCAGGATCAAAACCCAGCTGAACATCAGACATTAGCAATAAGTCACAGCCAAGAGGAGTATGAAAGTTATTAGACAAGGGTTTTAAATAATTGTGATTAATATGTTAAAAAATAGATGACAAGATGGCAAATTTTAGAAGGGAAATGACATGTATTAAAAATCAGTTGGACAGAGAAAAACAAATACCATATGGATTCACTTATATGTAGAATCTAAAAAACAAAAGAAAGGAACAAACAAACAGAAACAGACTCATAAATACAAGAATAAACTGGTTGTTACCAGAAGGGAGGGAGATGAGGAGGATGGGCAAAATAGGTGAAGGGGATTAAGAGGTACAGATCTGCAGTTGTAAAACCAATAAGTCATGAAAATTAAAAGTACAGCATAGGAGATATAGTCAGTAATATCGTAATAACACTGTACGGTGACAGATGGTGACTGTTTATTATCGTGAGCATTGAGTAATGTATACAGTTGTCAAATCAGTATGTTGTGCACCTGAAACTAATATAATATTGTGTGTCAACTATACTGCAATAAAAGAGAATCAATTGGAAGTCTAGAGCTTAAAACCACAAAAGCTACAATTAAGAACAATAGAGATTGATTTAATACCAGATTAGATGTGGCAGAGAAAAGAATTAAGAAAATGGAGCGTGTGTAAACGGAAAATATCCAGACTGCAACATGGAGAGAAAATGCAATGAGAAATACAACAAAAGGACGTAAGGATATATTGGATATGAATAGTTCCAATATTGTGATACTGTAGTTCCAAAAGGACTGGAGAGGAGAGAAAGAAAATGAGGGATGGACAGTATTTGAAGAAGTATTTGCCAGAGATTTAAAAACAAACAAACAAACAAAAAACCTGAAAATGACAGCAGCCATCCTTTTCAGGAAATTCTATGAGCCCTAATTAGGGTAAACACAAAGGAAAGTTTAAGCACATAGTAGTGAAACCAAAAAAGAAAAGAAAAACTATCCTGATAAAATAGATACATTATCTTCAAAATAACAACAATAAGACTGGCAGTTGTTACAACAGAAATAAGAAAATCCGAAAGTCTGTGGAATGGCTTTTCCAATGGGCTGAAAGACCACAGTGATAAGAATTCAACTCCCAGCAAAAATATCCTCCCTAATGAACACAAATTAGAGATGCTTTCATACAAACAAAACCTCTGAGAATCCATCACTATCAAATGTACACTACAGGAAGTATTGATGACATCCCTATGGCTACAATAAAATATCCCAGATCAAAGCTTGTAAATGGAAGAAAAAATAAGAGGCATGGAAAGGGTTAGTATGTTCCTATGTAGGTTAAATTGAGATTCTGAGGACTTAGGAAGAGGACCAAATTTCAAGTATTCATTTCTAGCCTTCACAATATCAGAGGATTTTGTCACCTGTTTGAAGTGCTATTTGTACACTAGATTCCTTTATGTTGGTGTCTTAGCAACATTTCCTATAATGTCATTAGACAAATGAAGGCAGACTCACGTTTGTACAGAGTAAAGAAAGGTTTGGTGATTTTTCTTGTTTTTGTCCATTGTTGGAGAGAAGTTGATAACTTCAGAAATACTATTCTGAACAGTCACACTGAAAGATTATTACTCATAGATGAAAGTTTCAACTGAGTTGAAGGTACAAAAGAAAGAAACAAATACAAAGTGATGCAAAAGAATATTTTCCGGATGGTCAAGAAAGCCCAATTACATATTTTCTTGCCATTCCCTAGCTTCTAAAAATGTAGTTAGGGATCATAATGTGCAATTGATACATGGAAGAAGTCTCATTTGTGTTTAGAGAAATCATGTTGAGGAATTCTGACAGAATTTTTAATATTAGTTTTCATGTGTTTTGAGATGCTCATAACTGAAGATGTATTCTGGAAGCATCTTTGGCTATTACAGCAATATGAATTTGAGTAAAAAGCATTATAGATCTTATTAAACCTTTCATTTTACTTCTTCAGAACAGGATTATTAGATCAAGCTGTTTTTACATGATTTGTATCTCATGAAAAGAGATTGAAAATGGAAATATTAAAATTCTGTAATTTTATTAACTCTTCATGAATGTTTGTCATTAATATTTAGAATAATCTTCAAAAAGTGATAGGTCCTGGGCTCCTGGGTGGCTCAGACAGTTAAGCCTCCCACTCTTGATTTCGGCTCAGGTCATGATCTCATGGTTCCTGATATCCAGCCCCACATCGGGCTCTGGACTGACAGCAAGAAGCCTCTTGGGACACTCTCTCTCCCTCTCTCTCTGCCCCTCCCCTGTTGGCATGTATGTACAAGCACACCCATGTACTCGCATTGACACACACACCTCTCTCTCTCTCTCTCTGTCTCTCTCTCTCAAAATAAACTTAAAAAAAAAGTGGTGGGTCCTCATCATTTCATCACTTTACAAGCTGAATGGGAAAGATGCCCCCTTATTTTGTACATAAATTATTCACTAACTTCATCATTTCTTTCTGTTTTTCCTTTATTACAAATGAGTATTACACACAGAAAAGTAGAAAAAATAGTATAAGGAACTCTTATTCACCCATCACTCAGGGTTGTTAATCATCAACTCATTATCTATCTTTGTTTCATCCATACTCCCACCTACTACTTGCTCAGCATCCACCTCAGATATCTAGAGGCAAATCATAAACATCATAATTTCATGTGTAAATATTTCATAATGTATCTTTAAAAGAAAAGGGAATCTTCTTTTTAATACAATAATAAACCAGTTTTATTGTATTATAAAATTAACAATGATTCTGAATTATTTACAGTTCAAATTTACATGATTGTCTCATAAATATGCATTTCTATGTATATGTATATGCTAAGTAAATACACACAGATAAGTACGTATCCGTGTGTATGGTGTGTGTGTGTTAATTCTCTTCACCCATGACAATCCTACTTCCAAACATTGTTTTACAGAATCTTTATATCCCAAGATGTATTAAGAGGTGTTACATGGATTAAAACTGGTCCCTATCTAGTAAGCGTAGGAAACTGAGAATTAAATGTGCTTTAAGAAGTTTCTTTAATCCAAAATTCTCAGAGCTTTTAATATGCTAAAATGTACTGTGGCACTGTAAAGGCAGATATGGTATAGAGAATTAATTACACTTAAATAACCTCAAAAGTCCATTTTTATGTATTTATTTTTTGAAGCATTACTAACCAATTCCATTTTACTAGATACGACCTTTTCCTGGATCTAAAGCATTAGAGACTTTCTGACAATATATTTACATAACTTGGATTTTCCTTAAATAGAAATTTCAGGTTCAAATTTCAAAACCTGAAGCAGTATTTCTCAAAATGTGGTCCCTGGACTAACTACAGCAAAATCGACTGAAAAAGTGGCCTGTTAAAAGTCCATATTCTTGGTTCCCTTCACAGACCTACTGAATCAGTATTTCTGGTAGGAGTTGAGGATTTCACATTTTGAGCATGTTCTCTGAGGAGTTGTTATGGATGCTACAAAGTTTAAACTTCTAGAATTTCTACAAATACTTAAGGAATTTGCTACAAGAAGTAGAAGATGATTCAGAATGAAAAGGAGCAACTATCTTTTGTTCCAAGAGAAAGAGGCTTAAAGAATTTCAAAGTTTCACAGGTGGGAGAGTATAGCATAGGTGACTTCTTTCCTTTTTAATTTGTTATAATTCAGGCCATAATGGTCTCACTTATCCATAAATACAAGAAGTACTTCAGTCTTAACCATGAACTTCATGTTATTGTACCTACTCTATTGGTATTTAAGGACTCCCAGGAAAGGAGAAGACTAAATGTGTGTGTATATACCTCCCTCCACTCCCTGAGAGTGATTTGAATGGTTTGGAAAAAAATAAAAATAAAAGTCTCTGATATTAGAATTTCTTAAGAGTGCAAGTGTTTGCAAAGGAGCAGTCTCGACTGGTTAAGGAACTAAAGAATAGTCCTTGTTTTTTTCCTAAAATGGCATTAAAGGTTCTGTATATTTCTGCTGCACAAGAACCACTCTCCCCTTCTCTGCGAGTGTGATTTTGTCCCTGCGGGGTATTCACTTGGAATTGTGAGCCCGGAGCTGCGCGTGGTTGTAGGAGAGAGAGCTCTGTAGGGTAGCAATGAGCAGCCTCGTGGCTCAGAGCCACCTACACAGGATTAGGGCAGATCTGCATGTGGTGTGGGGCGAAGACACAGTAGGTAAAAGACTTCTTGTCCAAGCACCCCCTCACCCACAAGGAGACTATGCGTAGGGGAATGACGCTCGGGTAATCATCTATGCTCCTCTTTTGGATAAAAAAGCCTATTTACATAGAAGCTATTTCTTTTTAAATATAATCTATTTTTCCACCCTACAGATAATGGTATGTCTCTGCTTCATATTTTCAACGCTTCCCATTTTCTTTCCGCAAAAAGAGTACATTTCTAAGCGTGTCACCCAGGACTAGCTTCATTGGTGTGCGGCTCCTCCGCATAGGACCCTGTGCTGAGCAAGGCCCCGTTTTGGTTTATCGCCCTGATGTCACTGTCCTGAAATGCTTAGTCATCTTGTCTCTGAAGTCCTACTTTGTCAGTGAAGTCTACCGGGACAGCGGAGCATGCGCGCAAGCAGAGGAACTATACTGGGTGGCGGCAGGTGGGCCCACGTGAGGTTCAGCAGCAGCAGCCCATTTGCAAACAGGCTCAGCCCTATGGACCAAGCAGACAGTGTCCACGCCTAAGAGTCGGTACCGTGTAGACCCCCCTGCCTCGTGGCAGTCAGGAGTTCTGAGGCCCTGAAAGTGGGTCCATCAGGTTGGTGGAGGTGATGGTCACAGCAGCCCCAGAAGTTTCAGTGGCCGACTGCAAAGGGCCTCACAGGAGCAAGGAGCTCAAAGCAGTCAGTGCCAGGAAGTAATGTTGAGAGGCCCGCTGGCCCAGAGTCCATGTAATCTTTGTGACATTTGCACAAATAGTGACTCTTCAACCTGAGCCCCAGGACGGAACTGTCAGTGTTCAGGCAGTAACTTTGTTAGCAAAGACTTACAAAATAATTGCCTGCACCTGAGCATTGCAATAAGGCATATCACAGAGTTATTCACATTCTTCAAAGAGTTTAGCATACCTTGTTTTTGAACATTTGTCCAACATTGGAAAGCTAATATCCAGAGGCTTAAAAGCAGAAATTAAATGTAAAGACTTTTCCACTCAATGGTAAAGAACACTTTTTATAGGAAGCTCCAGGTGACCTAATTATTAATGAGTGTTTCCCTGTAACTGAAGATAAGGCAAGAGAATGCGTAAACAGGCATTTTGGAGTATACACAAGTCATGAAGACACTTTCAGTGTCTTGTACAGCCTTCAGAAGTTACAGGGTATGTCAGAAGAGCATTAAAGTTCCACTGTTTACATTTACACCTAAAATTTAATTCAGAATTACACGAAATGCATTTGGATGAAGAGTTAAATCTTCTAAGAAATATTGTCCCATGAGAATCATCAGCTGTAGATGTTCTAAAATTTATATTTCAAAATATATCTATCCCAATGTTGTCACATCCTGTAAACTACTGTTTACAGTCCTGTAACAGTTATATCAGTAGAAAGATGCTTTGCAAAATCAAATATCGAAAAATATTTGTAATTTTGCATTCATCATGAGCAACCGATACCGGTTACTTCAAGTGAAAATGAAATTGCGTAAAACAAATTCTAATAATTTAAGAAGCACATTTGTGGAAAGGTGAGAGAAAGCTTAGATCAAGCCAGATATAACTTTAATAAGGCATTATTTAATGTATTATATAAAACTGACAACAAAAATATATATATATTTTGCAATTTGTAAGTTTATGTTGCTCCAATGCATCACTATTACCCTATTACATTTTATAAGTTATACAACATTCCTAAAGAAAGTTGCTTTATATTCAGTACATTTTTTTAAGTTTATTTATTTTGTGAGAGACAAGAGTGGGGAGGGACACAGAGAGGGAGAGAGAGAATCCCAAGCAGCCTCTGGGCTGTCTGTGCAGAGCACAACATGGCGTTCAGTCTCCCAAACCTTGAGATCATGACCTGAGCCAGAGTCGGATGCTTAACTGACTGAGCCACCCAAGTCACCCCACATTTTCATTTCACACTGTGACCCACAAATTATGTAGCAGATCCTAAAGATATTTCAGGCTTATGTCTTCACTATGACTATGACTATGACCCAGGTTCGTATTTTCCAATTTTACTCCTGTATTACTCTCTAATACTGGGATTTCTAGCAATGACTGCCCTGCACGTACTATGTTTCTTCTTCGCACAGATTCTTTGTAAATGCTCTTGCATCTTGCTGGTATGGGCACCTTCTCCCTACCTGCTGTCTTTACCAAAACTCCTATTTGCCTTTTACTCTCAGCTAAAACAACTCTTTCTCAATAAACTGACCCCTCAGGATTCCCCATTTTAATGGAATCATTCACTTCTAATATATGACACTTATCACAGCTGTAATTATGTACCCATTAATATGATTTGATTCATGCCAACTTCCTACTTTAAACTTAAATCTCTGTGAAAGCAGGCACTGTATGGTTTTTATTTGTTGCTGATTTTTTTCCTTCACATTCCTTTGTATTTCCAATACTTAGCAGATTGCTAGAATTTGGTAGGTGCTCAGTAAATACCAGTTAATAAGTGAAATAACTAGTGATGATATCTAAACATTATAAATTATAATAATACAAATATTTCTTATTCATGAAGTTTTAGTCATTATTAGTGTCCTACCGATGAGCTATGTATACAGGGAATGATTTGTCTCACTTTGCTACTTTGTGGTGCCATAAATGGAAGGAGTTGCTGTCATTTTTAATGTTTGAAAATTACTTTAATTGCATGATCTAAAACTTTAAATCAGAGCAGTTTTGCTCAACCAACGCATCCAATTAGCCAACTCATCCTCCCATAAATGTAAATAAGACATTAGTGATACATTCTTTTTCCAAGAAATTACATCAGGAAAATATTTTCTAGTTCCAAAAAGTGTTCTTGAAACCTGGTTATCATTTATCCTTACTTTGCGGGAGAGCAGTGAAGAAGGCTTGAAATTAGGAATGGATTGAGTCCACAGAATCATTCTTCAAACTTTTCTCCAAAAATAATTAGAATGAAAAGTGTATGCATCTAATATAATAAAGGAGAGAACATTTTTAAATTATGTAAACATAAAGATACATCTGAGGTAGATTGAGTTAGATTTTCTGTGTTATATTCAGAAATACAGTATGTGTTTTTATTTTTCCATGGCTCTCTTATCAATACATACCTTAAAACCCAAGATTATTAATTTCTATTTTTTGCTCCTGAACTTTTACCAAGGTAACAGTTGCAATTTTTAAATATTAGAGTAAGACTTAGCATTCTGTTGATAGAACACAGAGGCACACGAATCCATTTGAACACAGAAATTCAGGCTCAGTACAGTTTGGATTCTGGAGTAGCATGAATAAGACAGAAGGAAAGTAAAATGTTCAGTCCATCTCCTTTAGGGTTAAACTTTATCTTACAAATGATCTTTAGAGAAACAGATCTGCCAGTCTCCCATTTCACAGTTTTGAAACTTCCTTAGGTACAGTATTTTTTTTCAGTAGAATTTTCCCAAACCCCTGTTTCTTAAATGTAAATTCCTTAAAAAAATATTTTATTTTGGTCAGATAGTGCATATCTGTGTCCAAGTGTATGTCCAGGCCTTCTTTATGGTTACTGAATTTCCTATTCAGTCAATCTTTAGCCCTCTAAAATCAGAAGTATTTATTTTGTTATAAAAAAAAATGTAGTCAGATGTGATCTATTACTATGAGTCTCTTTAAAATTTTGTTTAATGTCTATTTATTTTTGAGAGACACAGAGACAGAATGTGAGTGGGCTGGGGCAGAGAAAGATGGAGGCACAGAATCTGAAGCATTATCCAGGCTCCGAGCTGTCAGCACAGAGCCTGACATGGGGCCCATACTCATGAGCTGTGAGATCATGACCTGAGCTGGAGTCAGATGCTCAGCTGACTGAGCCACCCAGGCGCCCCACTATGCGTGTCTTTTAATCAGGGAAATCAGGACTCTCAAGTTCAACTAGAGTATTTTTGGAAATGAGCTTTGAAATGTTGGTCACTGGAACACTAGGACTTGTAGAACAATGGTTGACATTGTGACTGATGTTTCTGGGGGGAAGTTTTTTTTTTTTTTAATGTTTATTTATTTTTGAGAGAGAGAGAGAGAGAGAGAGAGAGAGAGAGTGGGAGAGGGGAAGACAGAGAGGTAGACAGAGGATCCAAAGAGGGCTCTGCGCTAATAGCAGAGAGCCTGATGTGAGGCTTGAACTTACAAACCATAAGATCATGAACTGAGCCCAGGTTGGATGCTTAAGTGACTGAGCCACCCCAGTGGCCCAGGGAAGCCACTCAGGGAAGATCAGGTAAGATTTTTGACAGATGTATAATTCTGATGTTGCAAAATCTGGATAAGAGAGGGAAAACATGCATCTTTACTATTCATGTTGCATCTTTAGGTGAAATAGAAAATTATGATCACAACTGTGTCAGAAATAGGACATATATTATATTCACACCAGTAAATATAAGATTATGATTATATTTAATAAGTACCATTTAATAGGTAAATGGTAGAATATATGATTATAATTCTCTACATAAACTATTGTAGTTATCATCTTAATGACATCCTTTTTCTCCTAGTATATGAAACTAACACAGACTAGGGCTGCAACCAGTATGTGGATTTTAATGTTGCACCTAGAATTTTAGAATTAAAAAAAAACTGTGTGGTGCATTTTTCATATACAAAATGCTGTCTTTTGAAGTCCAGAGTTTTCTATAAACTACTTATTTTTGTATAAAATATGAGTAAAACCATGTCTTACTTGTATGACAAGTAATAAGCTACACTGATTAATGCAGAAATATTTGAATACAAGGGGAATACAGTTATTCCTACTGAATATGGTAGAGTTCTAAGTTGTACTTATACAATTTCAAACAATTGCATGACCATTCAAAATATGCATTTTATTGCCATATGCTCACATTTTATAAGCTTTTCATAATAATAATATTTTTTCTCAACAGAGAGGACTGTTATTACCATTCCACCTTCCAAAATGGATGTTACAGTTGGAGAGAGTATAGTCCTACCATGCCAGGTGTCCCATGACCCCTCCATTGAAGTTATATTTATATGGTCTTTCAATGGAGATGTCATAGACTTAAAAAAAGGAGTGGCTCATTTTGAAAGGATTGGAGGAGTAAGTTGCCCAAATTTTTAAGTACTTAATAAAATAAATCAAGTCTTTTCACGTGAATCAACATCTTCCATAATTATTCTCCCCATATTTATTTGCATGGATAACCCCTGTTTATGAAGCTGCATCTGTTTTTGTTTTATTTTGTTTTATGACTTTCATAGTAACGCTTGTGTTCTAGATAATTAAGGGGATAGGAAAAGGGATCATATAGGAGCAACGACAATGATACTAGTATATCTCTTAATTTCAAAGCTGTCCCATATTTAATATTTATCCAGCTGTAAAAAAAAAATGGGCCCTGCTGGGTATGATTATGTTTTATCCCCTTTTCGCTTTCTATCTGCAGGAATCTGTTGGGGATTTGATGATAAGGAATATTCAGTTAAATCATTCAGGAAAATATCTATGCACAGTGAAAACAACTCTGGAAAGTTTATCTGCTGTGGCTGATATCATTGTTAGAGGTAAGCATAATGGTGGAAACAAATGAGCACTTTATTCACAGCAAAAAATGTTAATAAGTGAATGGTAGATCTCTGAGTAACCATATCATGATAAAGAAGTGAGATAAAAATACAGATTTTTTATTTTCTAAACCTCAGGACTCCATGGCATATGTAGTGTGGATATGGATATTGAATGGAGTAGGTTTTGTGTATTTATAACAAACGATCAGTCTCAGCAAGCAGTGTCAGTCAATAAAACGTAGCCATGCCTTCTATCTATCATAAAGCATTCTTATCAGAAGAGGGTCAAAGTGATACATTCCTGTAGTTCTCTATATAAGTCTCGTTTACTCAAGGTACCTTTTGAAAAAGGAATAGATGAAAGATGTTCCCAATTTTTGAGAGTTCTCAATTTTTCAGAGTAGCTCCCTAATAATGGGAGATATTCACCCATCTCATGATTGAAATTTTCTAATCTTCAAAGGAACCATTTCTAAATTAGTATCTCACCATGTAAACTGAACTAATAGGGCTTTATCTCACATAACTTGTTAACAATACCTTGTGTTCAATATTGTATTTTCTAAGCGTAAGAGAGAAAAATAAACTGCCCCGTCCCAAATCAATGAATTTAATAATTTTCAATATAGTTATCATCCAACGTATTTTTCAAGGTCCACCAGGTCCCCCTGAGGATGTAAGAGTGGAACACATTTCCAGTACTACTTCTCAACTAAGCTGGAGACCAGGCTCAGATAATAATAGTCCCATTCAAATATTTACTGTTCAGGCTCGGACACCATTTTCTGTGGGTTGGCAGGCTGTTTCGACTGGTAAGTGACACCAGGGTTTGGGGGTAATTTTCTAAAACAGGTGTATCTGTTTGTTCAATTGGTTGATATTAAGTAGTGCTGGTTTTCCTGCCTGAATCCCCCCCTCTTTTCAGTTCCAGAAATTCTCAATGGTAAGACGTACAATGCAACAGTGGTTGGTTTGAGTCCTTGGGTGGAATATGAATTTCGTGTCGTTGCTGGGAACAGCATTGGGATCGGAGAACCAAGTAAAGCATCAGAATTGTTAAGAACCAAAGCGTCAGGTAAGAAATTAATGTCTTCTAAACACGCTCTCTGTGCTAATAGCAGAGAGCCTGACGTGAGGCTTGAACTTACAAACCATAAGATCATGAACTGAGTCCAGGTTGGATGCTTAAGTGACTGAGCCACCCCAGTGGCCCAGGGAAGCCACTCAGGGAAGATCAGGTAAGATTTTTGACAGATGTATAATTCTGATGTTGCAAAATCTGGATAAGAAAGGGAAAACATGCATCTTTACTATTCATTTTGCATCTTTAGGTGAAATAGAAAATTATGATCACAACTGTATCAGAAATAGGACATATATTATATCCACACCAGTAAATATAAGATTATGATTATATTTAATAAGTACCATTTAATAGGAAAATGGTAGAATATATGATTATAATTCTCTACATAAACTATTGTAGTTATCATCTTAATGACATCCTTTTTCTCCTAGTATATGAAATTAACACAGACTAAGGCTGCAACCAGTATGTGGATTTTAATGTTGCACCTAGAATTTTAGAATTAAAAAAAAACTGTGTGGTGCATTTTTCATATACAGAATGCTGTCTTTTGAAGTCCAGAGTTTTCTATAAACTACTTATTTTTACATAAAATATGAGTAAAACTATGTCTTTTATGACAAGTAATCTACACTGATTAATGCAGAAATATTTGAATACAAGGGGATTACAGTTGTTCTTTATGGTATCGATCTTACAAAGAAAAAGTAAGAAGTATTTTTATGGGTCTTGTAGGATTTGGGGCCCCAAATCAGTGACAGGAAACCAGCAGCTTTCATTTTCACATTTTTAGGTACACAAAGCAAGGAATATTTTCTCCTAAATATAAGTTCAATGAGAGATGATTACAGCTAAGCAGGCATATCAAAAATAAGAGTTTTTCAGAAACTGTCCTCTCATCTCATCTATTTTCTAGCCAAACTCCAGCAGGGAATCTGTACATTTGTAGATGCAAATGAGTTAGTGCTTGTTTCATTAAATGTTGTAGCCAAGAATTAATTGAGACTCTGTTGGTGCAGTCAGCCACACATTTCCATCTATTTCTCAACTCTGACCTAGTTGCAGCTTCATTGAGCAATAGTATAAATTATTTCCCATGCAAATGAGGTAAATCCTGAGCTCATTTAACAGAAGCACTAATTGAGCATCAGCTGGTTCACTGAACAGCAAAATACAGGTGGAACCTGGCTCAGAAATCACCCCTTCTTAAGTTTTTTTCAATGGATCCGTTTTGTTCCACTCCTAACTTTACATCCAGGGTCACATTTGATCTTCTTGCTACATACCGCTGACAAATTCACTTTCTTACTCAGCGACATAAGTAAGGGATCGCTCTGTTGTCACTGGCTCAGCTTAACAAGCACAAACTAATTCAATTAAGTGTGCTCAACTGTCCGATGTCAGTGAGGCTTTTCCAAGTTAAAGATAATATAAGTATTTTTATTTTAGAATTGGAACTGAAAACAACGTATTTGACAGTAATATCTTAAGTTAAATCATCCTAGCAGTTTAGAGGTGAGAGGAGAGTCATTCATTTTACAGAGGAGGAAAAGAAAGATCAGGATCATGGCTGACTGTTTCAGACAGAGGCAGGATTTGAACTCAGACCTTGAGACTTGGGCATCAGCGTTCTCCATAA
The DNA here is from genome assembly GCF_027475565.1 of Acinonyx jubatus. Taxonomy (NCBI): domain Eukaryota; kingdom Metazoa; phylum Chordata; class Mammalia; order Carnivora; family Felidae; genus Acinonyx; species Acinonyx jubatus. The sequence continues at coordinate 123,076,129 of NC_069383.1, read as the reverse complement.
CCATGGGTCTTAATCTAGATGAGCAAGAGATTGGCATAAGGAGATGTGTATATATAGAAATTCCCAGGCCTTACCATAGACTGTTTGGAAAAGAATCTCCAGGGGTCGCCTATGACTTGATATTAGCTTGAGTTTTAGGTCATTTGTTTACAGCTTATTTCTATCATGGTAGCTTTGGCAGGCTTGACTCTAATACTAAAGTTTTACAGTAAGGATTGTACATTACTTTCTATTAACCATTGACACTCTTCTTTCAGTAGCATAATGAGACTCGATGTTCATAATAATTACCCTGAGGTTCTGAATCATAATGAATGAAGTGTGTTCTTTTTCCTTTCCTTTCCTTTCCTTTCCTTTCCTTTCCTTTCCTTTCCTTTCCTTTCCTTTCCTTTCCTTCCCTTCCCTTCCCTTCCCTTCCCTTCCCTTCCTTTTCTTTTCTTTTCTTTTCTTTTCTTTTCTTTTCTTTTCTTTTCTTTTCTTTTCTTTTCTTTTCTTTTCTGTTGTAGCTCCTTAAAGACCCTTCTCCCTAGTATGGTTTTAGTTTAATATGGTTCATTTGAAAATGGAATAAAAAAGGAACTTTATTAGCCGGAATATTGGAAACTTGGTAAAAAGCAAATTAAAGTTTACTCTAAAATAATTTCCTTATGTGTCTACACTATTTAATGGTTCTGAAAAAGTGTTACCATATGTTGTCAAGTACCAGAAAACTTGCAACTATAGAACCCACTCTGATTTACGTTGTTTTTGGCCAAAGGCCATGGAAGACTTAGAAAGTAGGGTCTAGGTACAAGACAATCTTTTAAATACATGTGAAGGTTAAAGCAGGCAAGGTTAGGGTATATTTGAATATGAAAATGGGTCATGCCTGACAGGTGCTATTATTAAAAAGAACAATTAGACTATCATATCACTATGCTGTTTCTGAAGTTCAACATCTGTATCAAATGGCAGTAAATACAATAAGTAGTCTAGGTTTGTCTGAATGGTTTCCAAAGTGGGAAAAAAAATTTGAAATGGGCAATTAAACATTGCATATTTTAATTCCTGCCTACCAGTCGGCGAACGTGCTCAGGCACGCCCACCCTCCCACCTCTGGATTTTAATCCAAATGGTCAAAGACAGATAATTGCATATGTTTCAACATTTAGAAAATATATCCTGCAGGAGCACCTGGGTGGCTCAGTCCACTGAGTGACTCTTGATTTTAGCTTAGGTCATGATCTCACAGTTTGTGGGTTCATTGCTCTGTAGGGCTCTGCACTGATGGTGCTTAGCCTGCCATCTCTCTTCCTCGCTCTCTTAAAATGAATAAATAAGCTTTAAGCTTATATATATATCCTGCAGAGCTATCCATTATCACAGCGTTAGGATACATCTGCCATTATTCCATGAAAGGATTATATTTTAACATTTCCACATGTGTAAAGTAAAACCCCATTCTGATGATATACAAGGCCCACATATACCACTGTCATCAATTTTGTAATTTTCCTCAGACTACTTATTATTCATTATACTAGTCCTCACAAGGGTATACTTGAAGGGCATAATTGTTTTCTAATTCACAAAAATGATCGTCATCTGGAATGTTCTACCACAGAGCCTTAGAGTCCTAGAGTTAAACGGAGAATATCCCCTCAGTCACATCCCTGACAGGAGGCCGCGTCCTTAGCTGGCAAGTGAAAGGTTAGGGGGAAGAAACCTTCCTGTTCTGTACTGAGAGATGTGAGATTTAAACACAGAGTTATAATTACAATACTTACTTACATATTTTTAAGAATGTATTTTTAAATGTTAAACTATCTTGATGACTAAAAAAAAAGAAAAATCATTTTAGTTTGTTTATTAAAAAAAGAATTAATTAATATACTGCCTCAGTAACTTGTTTACAGCACAACTGTATAATTAGGCCCTAAATCAGCAGTGTCACTGTTACCATCTGAATGGAACATCATTTTGCCAATTAGTAGATGATGCATAATAATGTCAAATACACGATGTTACTTGATTTTTAATTAATTTTGGAGCCAGGGTGCTCATGTATCAAACACAACTGTGTCCTCTCTCTTAGAAATTTGGATATGTGTAAACATAATTTATGTTCATTAAAAATGCAAGACTGTCTCACAATGTGCAGGATGAAATGTTGAAAGGTGAAATCTAAAAACAAAATGCCTCCTGATGAAGATGTACTTTAATAATTGCCATCCCACATTTCTTTTGGTTGCTTTCAGTGCCTGTTGTGGCGCCAACAAACATCAACGGAGGTGGAGGAAGTCGTTCGGAACTCGTCATTACGTGGGAGGTAATTTTCTGTCCAACTGAGTTATTTTGAAAGAAAAAGATTTAGCTGGCCAGGAAGAATACTGAAAAACAAAAAGATTTATTTGATCACTACGGAGAATATATAAAAATACATGGTATAAAAGACTCCCCATGATGAATTACTTAGAGGAGGTATTGGAAACTCTTCTTATTTCTACTCAAGTGAGAAAGGATAACGGACTCAACACAATTCTCTCCCACATATAAGAAAAACAACTTCAATGTCTATTTCAGGTTTGTCAGTAGCATTTTAATTATTACTTGAGGGACTAGACATTATTGTGTTTATTGTCTCTGGGACTATTGTGTACGAGTTAGACTCTGTAGCGTGCAAGTAGAAAGTTCTTCTCCTATCACTGTTCTTTAAGGCCTTCCCTGCATCTAGATAAAAGCTTGAGCAAATGGTGTAGCTTTTGTGATTATTATCCTTATGAATTAACATATGGGCTCATTTTTATACTTGTTATAAATTTCAGCCTGGTTTATTACCATAAACTATAGACTTTCCTCCAACGTAACGTTTCTTGTTTCTGGTAGCTTGGGTTTGCCTCAACCTAGGGCTTCTACGGTGTGAAAGGCAATGTAGAGTCAGATCTTTACCTATTCCCCATTCTGCTGTTGAATTTCTCCGTCCTCATTCACTGTTACCTCTTGCTTCTCCAGAGTTATAGTGGGTTTGGGCTGGGAGAAGAGGAAAAGTACTGAAAAGATCCTGACTGCTGGTACACTTGTAATTTGATTTTGGTGTATTCCAAAAGTGGCAAATGACCAGACGCTGTTATTTTTTTATTAAGTTTTTAATTTTAATTCCAGTGTAGTTAACATACAATGGGATATTAGTTACAGGTGTACAATGTAGTGACATTAATATAGAGCACATTATTTAGTGCCCATCATGAGAAGTGTGCTCTTCAATCCCCATCACCTGTTTCACCGCCCCCCCCACTTCCCCCTCCCCCAGCATCAGATGCTGTTATTTTATAGTGTACTTGGTTTTTTTTTGTTTGCTTCTGTTTTTTGGTTGGGGGAGTGGGGCATCCAGAAGATCCCCCACTGGGGACTCCTAGTTATAATTCCTTGGTGCAAAGCCAATTGACTGCTGAAAAGTCTCCTCAATTCCTGGGGTCTGCATGGTTCATACTAGCCTCTTCTAGAGTAGATTATCTTTCTCTTCTAGATGGTCTTTGTGGATAGAGTTCCTTTCAAAGCTGCTCATGGACAGGTCCCTTGCATGAAATGCACATTTACCCTCAGCAAACACCTTTGCTCTGTGTTCATTATGAGTGTAGTACATGCCTGCCTAACCTCTCTTTTCACTCTGCCACCATGTGCTGTCCAGATCTCTCTCCCCTTTACAAGTTTCTCAGGCATTTCTTAGTTAAAAGAACCCATGTGTCCCAAATTCCAGAGAGCACATACCGGCTGGTTCTTTGTGAGGCCTCTTCAGATGGTTAGGCAAATGATAAGAAGTGACCTCTTTAGGGGTGCCTGGGTGGCTCAGTCTCTTAAGCGGCTGACTTCAGCTCAGGTCATGATCTCACGTTCTGTGAGTTCGAGCCCTGCGTTGGGGTCTGTGCTGACAGCTCAGAGCCTGGAGCCTGCTTCTGATTCTGTGTCTTCCTCTCTCTCTGCCCCTTCCCTGCTTGTGCTTTGTCTCCCTCTCTCTCAAAAATAATAAACATTAAAAAAATTAAAAAAAAAAAGGAAGTGGTCCCTTTACTTTCCCTTGGTAGAGGGGTAGGAATGCACAGCTTTTTCTACAACTGTGTGAGAGGAGATATTTTCCTACTAATCTATCCCTAAAGAAACAGACACTCCTTTGATATACATTTGTCATAGAGGATGGGCTAAATTTTGCCTATCAATGGCTTGATGTCTCTCCTTGGAATGCATATTGTGTCATAACTTTGTTGTCAGCTTTGAGCCTCAGGTGTAACTGATAAAAGAGCCCTGCCCTTTTTTATTACCTGTGTACATGTTTTTGGCATTTTGATAACAACTTTCATACTGCCAAAGCATCCACTTACTTGGACTTTTTAACATTACACTTAAGAGCATGATGGCCATGGATGTTTTAATTAAAAACCATCACGGCTGACATGCACAAGAGGGGACATTTTACAATGTCTGAAGACACATTTGGTTGTTACAAAGAAGTTGGGGGAGGCTTGCTTTTGAGCGGAGGCCAGGGCGCAATGCACAGGACAGCCCCCACCACACGGAATGTCTGGCCCAAAATGCCAACAATGCCGAGGTGTAGAACCCTGTTTCTGTAAGTGTAATTCATTGCATCTGTAAATGATCTTGCAGTAGCAAAAGACCTTTTATATCTACATGGTCCGTTTTATTCCTTACAGAATTCCATTAAATATAGAGAAAGAGGAGTAGTGGTACAAACCCTTTCTGTCTGTGAGGAAACTGGTGCACAGAGATATTGTTTTCTCTAAGTTGTACATGACAGAGCCAGAAGCCAGGTGTAGCTACTCTGAAAGTCATCCATTCTTTGGAACATGTAGTTTCATGTACACATTGTGAACCCAGCACAGTGCCTGGAATGTGGTATGGCATGTCCAAGTACCTATTGGATGGGTGGATGTGTTCTGACAGAGAAGACACTCTCAGAGGCCTGAGGGAGAGGGAACAACCCTTGTAGAGCACGTACAGGGCTTCTGTGCTACACTGGGTATTCCTGTCATTCAGTCCTCACAGTGATGCTAGGAGGTGGGTAATGCCACTTTCAGATAAGAACACAGAGGCTTAGAAATGTGGTATGGGTAGGGGCACTTGGGTGGCTCAATCGGTTAAGTGTCTGACTCCTGATTTCAGCCCAAGTCATGATGTCACAGCTCGTGGGCTTGAGCCCTGCATCAGACTCTGCACTGATGGCACGGAGGCTGCTTGGGATTCTCTCTGTCCCTCTCTTTCTCTGCCCTTCTTCTGCTCTCCCTCTCTCTCTCTCAAAGAAATTAACTAACATTAAGAAAAAAAATAAATGTGATATGGGTGTTGGGCAGCTCAGCATTTGAACACAGAGCTCTTGCTCCATGCTCTTTTGTTAAATTTTAATTCCACTTATCTGCACATGATGTCATGGTTCAGGATAGGCACGAGTCCCTGTGTGTGTGCCTTAAGCAGTAACTTAAATTATTCTTGTCCTCTGAACACATTTCCCACAAAGACATTGACTCCCAGGTGAGCCTATAAGACATATGCTTTTGGGCGATGCTAAGTAGGTTATTTAGGGTTCAGTGTTCTTTGAAGGTCAAATAAACATTTCATCATAGTGTACAAGGAGTTTGGCCTGACTTCGCGCATTATTTTTTCTCCTCTAAGGTGAGAAATTACTGAAGGTTGATAATGTTTTTGTACATTCAATATTTGAGATGAATGGGAAATCCTTTTTTTGTCGAATTATTTTTTTGTTTATTTGTTTATTTTGAGAGAGAGAGAGCAAGCAGGGGAGAGGCAGAGAAAGAGGGAGAGGGAGAGAATCCCAAGCAGTCTCTGTACTATCAGCACAGAGCCTGATGTCGGGCTCAGACTCACAAATTATGAGATTATGACACAATCTGAAACCAAAAGTTGGATGTTTAACCTACTGAAACACCCAGGCACCCCCTATGAATACTATTCTTAAATAGTCAGTTACAAGAAGAAAAAAAATAATGTCCTTGTTCTTTAAAGTGTTTCCCAAAACCATCACCTATGGCCTGCTCCCTGTTTTTATACAGATTCCCCTACACCATATCCGTGCTCTCAGGTGTAATGTATTGTTGCTTTCATGCTGTTGCAAGAGACCATATGTCTCCCATTGCTGAAAATCGTTACTATCTGGCTTCTATTTTCAAAAAAAAAAGCATTTGCTGGCCTCTATTTAAAAAAAAGATAATAAATCAAAATAATTTCCTCTGTGTTTTTTCTTGTGGTATCAGATATGCAGATACTTGCAGAAACTGCATTAATGAATGTAGTTTCCCATTTATCATTCACATTTGGCATCATGTATATTCAGTTACTGAGCCAAATTCTTCTGATGCCCAAACTTCCTTCAGGAATAGGTTATATATTTTTAGAAGGCAACACATACATTAGTTAAAGCCACAAGAAGGCATTTAGCAACTGCTTCAATTCAATGAACACAAATGAATGTTGGAACTCTGTTCCAAGCAGTGGGGTTATAAATATAAATTTTAAAAAGGTCTGAATGCTCAGAGACCAACAGGACAGGACAATCTTAATCCAGCATGGAAGGTCAGGAAAGCTACCACCGTATCTTATCTCAAGTATGTTTTAAAAAAGAAATTGGGAGTGGAGAGACCATGCCAGGCCAGTCATTGCTATGGTAGAAGTAATAGTACCTGATGGACTTTCAAAACTAATGCACATCCAGCAACCATTCTAAATTCAGTCAGAATCCACCATTGTGGTTTATAAATGAGAGCTTTACTGGTCATTCCAGACTGCTGCTCATGTAAGTACACCATGGTATAATTTGCCTGCAATAAACATTCTTCTTGTGTTTTCTCCAGTGCCAAAGTAATGTGTATTTTGTGTTTATTTATTTGTTGTGGTTTGTTTTGTTTCCAGCAACCTACACACGATATATAACTTGGAATGTAGTAAATGCCAATTCCTTTTTTAGGGGTATCTTTATTCACATATTATCATAATTTATTCTCTAAGATACTCTCAAGTTTGAGATACTTGTGGTAAATATGTCATATGAAATAGGACTATAAAATTAGGAATATGGGATAAAGTACTGTGAAGTACGAGATAAACACCTATACTGGGAGTTGATAAACATATATTATATATATATACATTTTTTTGTAAAGGGCTTCTCAGGAAAATTATTCTGCCTTGTGGGCTATACATTGTCTCTCACAGCTTTCCAACCCTGCCATCATCATCAAAAGTATCCACATATCATATATAAATGAACAGTTGTGACTGTGTTTATTTCAAAACCAGACTGCAGACCAGATTTGGCTCTTAGGCCAGTTTGCTGTCCTTGGTCTATACGAAACATTCCGTTCCAGGGGCACCTGAGTGACTCAGTTGGTTAAGCTTCCAACTTTGGCCCAGGTCATGATCTCGCAGTTTGTGAGTTTGAGCCCCACGTCAGGATTTGTGCTGACAGCTCAAAGCCCGAAGCATGCTTTGGATTCTGTACCTCCCTCTCTTTCTGCCCCTGCCCCACTCGCACTCTGTCTCTCTCTCTCTGTCAAAAATAAATAAACACATTTTAAAAAAATGTTGTAAATACATATTCTGTTCTTAGTCTTTACCAACGTTAATAGATTTTACTACCAGAAGAATTTCTGAATTTCTTTATTCTACTGACCACTTGCTTTCCTTAAAGAAGGAAGCTTTGTCCTGACCGTCTTAAATAGCTCTTTTTCCCCTGCCCATATGGGAAGAATGAAATGAAGACCCTTAACAAGTATCTTGTAAGTATCTCCTCCCCACCGCTCCCCACCACACCCTTCTAAACTATGTATGTTAGACTCAGATCTTTCTTGAGGGAACATCATGAGAAACACAAATTGTCTTGACTAACAAAAACTAAAATTACTAACTTTCTCAGATAAGCTAAACATTTTGATTAAATCTGAGACCAGAGTAGCATCAGAAACAAATCAAATGCTTTGGCAAGTAGCTTAAGGTCTCATAAATCTCTTCCATTCCACAAAAAATTAACTGTTTTAATTCTGATCTCCCTGTGAAATGTGCTAATACAAGGAAACATTTCCTTCCCCAGGTGTTTGGACCTTTATTTTTCTTCCTCTTTTCACTTTCTGTTTTTGTTAGACTGTTCCACATGGCAAGAAACAGAGCCCAGCTCAGGTCGTCTCAGTTAATGGGGATTTCTTTTAAAGCTACACGGGAGGTAATGAAGATGGAAAAAAGTCTCACTAACCAAGCAGGCAGGTCAAGTGAAGAACTGGAACGTCGTTCATCACTGTTCAGAGCACAGTAGCTCTAGTCTGCTGCCGGCTACTCTGGTGATCCAGCTCCAATGGTCCCTCATGGCTTGTGCTCACTTCTTCCCGTTTCCTTTACTTACAACTTCCTATTTTGCTAACTGCTACATTCTGTCTCTTCTCTATGTGATTTATAGCTGCCATTGCCTCCTAACTTCTATTGCTTCATTATCCCTACTATATTCATTGTATATTTTCTATTTATTGCCTACTCTAAGTTTATCAGGTATTGGCCCCACCTATGTTTCATATTCAAATTCTGTAGGGCAGAGGAATTGATGGGGTCTATCAGTCACTACGGAACACAAAGATTTGGCACCCAGGACCTCATAGTGATTAAAATGGCACCATTGATTCTGGTGCCCATTGCTGGGTAATTAGATGTCGTCCAGGTCTTGGGATAATTTGATACAATGAATGGATATGTATGGGCAAGGAAAACCTCCTAAAAAGACTTGTAGGTATGCGGGTCTGGAGCATTAATGTCCTGTCAGGTATGCCTTTAATAACGTATCAAAATATTTCAAAAAGAAAAGACAAGGAAGACATTTTTCTTTAAAAAAAAAAAAACCTACATTTTCATAGATTTTAAAATACAAACTTCTTATAAACAGATGGAATATGTGTCTAAATTCAAGCATAAATTCATTTTTGTGTGTTTATTTTACGTGATTATTTATAGTATAATATCTGTAGAGTTCTGGGGAACTAATATCTATTTTTGTTTTGTAATTTTAACAAGTTTACGTTTTAAGTGAGTCTTACAGGATTTGGTCTCTGTGAGAATAAGCAAATTTTTTTTGTTTTGTTTTTAAAAATGTCAGGAAAAGTACACCCTGATGTTACTACTAATGAAGATGTATGTTTTAAAAATACTGGAAGTTCTTTTATGCTTTTGTGTTTGAGTGATGCTCTAAGTTTTAAAGCAAATATTATTATATAATAATTACATGTATCTTATAAGAATTTGTTGAAAATTTTATGAAAAGAAAATATAGATAGCATTGAAATAGTTAATAAGTTAATTTTGTGCCGAGTTTAAAAATTCATATCCAAATTATGTTTTAACTTATACAGTCTTACAATCTTCTGAACTATTTTTATAACATTTCATTATTGCAACTGAACGAATAATCATAGAAAGAGATATAAACATGTAAAACCTGTTTTACATTTCCATTAAATTTTTCATTTATTTATCTAAATATCTTTAATTGGGATCACTTTCCTAATTGGCGTTCCAAATAAAAGTATTATTATTTTTTCAATGTTTCATTAAACAAGGTTAATATCCATGTTTGTCTACACAAAAGAAATGCCAATTAATCAATATAAATTATAGTAGCTCCATAAAATATTTTTGTAAATACTCAGTGATTGATCACTTCTGCCCAAGTCAATTCCAGAAGAATTGCAGAATGGAGAGGAATTTGGATACATCATCATGTTGCGGCCAGTTGGCTCAACAACCTGGACCAAGGAAAGAGTACCATCTGTAGAATCATCAAGATTTGTTTACAGAAATGAAAGTATCACCCCCCTCTCTCCCTTTGAAGTCAAAGTGGGTGTATATAATAATGAAGGAGAAGGATCTCTGAGTACTGTGTCCATTGTCTACTCCGGGGAAGATGGTAAGTTGTGGTCAGCCCTGGAATGGTCATACTTGGGAATGTATGCATATGTTGCATTCATTTTCCATGAACCATTCTACTGAAGATGATTTTGTCTTTTTTTTGAATGATAGAACCTCAGCTGGCTCCAAGAGGAACTTCTGTCCAGAGTTTTTCTGCTTCGGAAATGGAGGTTTCATGGAATGCTATTGCCTGGAATAGAAACACTGGAAGAGTGCTGGGCTATGAGGTAATCCATATTAACTTCACTTCCACTTATGAATATGCCAGCTAACCATACAATTCTTGTTCAGTAGCCCTATGCTACTAACCTAGTTCTTAGGTTGTATGTCTATAGCTGTGGAGTGAGCAGAAGAGATCTTTCTAGGTGATCTTAAGCAAGCAAATTAACAAATGGTAGCCATTTGTAAGGTGACCAGATGATTATCTCATTTATACATTCAAATCACCATCATATTTGTTTCTTGGGGAATAATAAATATCTAATCCTCAATGATCTTGAATCATAGAAGAATTTTACTGAGAAAGCTGTCTTTGAATTGGAGCAGGACTTGAATAGATGTAGTCATCTTGGAAAAGGCAGTTAAATGATAAGAAAAAAAATCCTAGATTTTCATTAATCTGTCCTTTATAGTCTGTATAGAATGAGGTAAATCATATTTATGGGCCTTAATTCTCACAAAGTTAAACAATGAGACTTCTTAATTACTTTTTATTCTTTAGCTTGCAAATTCAGTGATTCCCCAAATGGATAACACATTTATTTTATTTTGGAGTTACAATAAAAATATAATTCTATACCTCTTTAGTTGCTCCTTACACTGTTTTTGTTTTGCTTTTGTTTTTAATGCAGTTTCTAGTCCAAACAGAAAGTTCTATTCATATGATAGGTCTGTTACTCTAATCCAGGAATGCCTTACCTCTTATCTGAATCCTATTTATTTATGAAAGCTCATTTCTAGTTTCCTCCTCTAACTCTTCTCTGATCACTCCCTGATTTTGGAATTCTTCAAATTCCCAGAGCATTTTTTCCCAATATCACTTACTTGGAATGCATCCTCTGCATTTTGTTTGTCTATATATTCTAGCCTCTCAACTAGATTATAAGGGACTCAAAGGCAGGCACCAAGCTTTATTCTCTTTTGTCTTTTTCAATGTGCATAAATCAGTACTAATGTATAGGAAGAGCCTGATATAAGTTGAATTATTAATTAACCTGTCACTCAAAGAACTCTGGAGGAAATATCAAGAACCAAATGTAACTGAAGTCCTTTGTTGATGGTATGAATCTTGCTTTGGTCCAAGTGATTATATATACCCTTTGTTACAGTCAATAACCTTTAGATAGCTCATGCAATATTTTATTTTGGTAACCTAAAAAAACTCTAGATTCTCTGATTTCCATTGTGAATTTTTATTTTTTAATTTCCTCCCTATAAATCTTAGACTTTGATTATTTTATTGTTGTTGTATAACCATTGTAATTAGAAAATATTCTTCTATTTGTGCTCCTATGCTCCTCCCTTCCCATAACCTACCATGGTTGATACTTGCTGGCAAACAATGAATTGTTTGTTCTTTGTTTTTAATGATCAGGTATTATATTGGACAGATGACTCCAAAGAATCCATGATTGGGAAAATTAGAGTCAGTGGGAATGTCACAACCAAAAACATCACAGGGCTGAAAGCTAATACCATCTACTTTGCTTCTGTGAGAGCTTACAACACTGCAGGGGCAGGGCCCTCAAGCCCCCCAGTCAACGTTACCACCAAAAAGTCTCGTAAGTATGCATCCCACTGCAGGGACCAAGATTCATCTATAAATAGAAACATGTTCCTTTGCTTATTCTCCATTTCATTCCTCCCATCTTCTCGTTTTACTTACTGCTTTGTTTGGTTAGTTTGTCCCTTAAATAAGGATAATTGTTGAAATTTTCTGATAACAATCAAAAGAAACCATTTTGATTTTTTTGGAATTCCAAAAGAGAAAATATTCTGAGTATATAGATGCAAGATAGGAGAGTGTAATGTTTAAAAGCATAGGCTCTGATGCCCTCTCCCAACCTCAGTTCAAAACCTGACCTCTTGGGGTGCCTCGGGTCTCAGGCAGTTCAGCATGCAACTTCGGCTCAGATCATGATCTCATGGCTCACCAGTTGGAGATAGCTCAGAGCCTGGAGGCTGCTTCAGATTCTGTGTCTCCCTCTCTTTATGTCCCTCCCCCTCCTACGCTCTGTCTCTCTCTCTCAAAAAATGAATAAACATTAAAAAACAAACAAAAAACAAAAAAAAAAAACCTGACCTCTCATTCTTGGATTATTGAGTGGTTATTTAATCTTGCAGAGTCCCAATATCTTCACCTGGAAAATGTGAGAATAATAGTACCTATTTCCTCACAAGACTTTCTTCAAGAGTGAAAGACATAAAGAATATATCTAGTACATACATTAGTACGTGCTTGGTAAATTGTTTTTCATTTGTTTCTATTTTGTCTTGTTTATCATTTGAGAATTAGACTGTACTCTGATGTGGCCCTAGCACTGCCAGATGTCTAGCTCTTTCTTTCTAGAATAACTTATCACTGCAGTATACTTAGAAGTCCCTCAGATTTAAGAATGAACTCTTCTGCTTCTTTTTAACTCCCTTAATAGTCAGCCAGCTGTCTTTCACATAGGCAAGGCCTACTGAATAAAGGATGAGTAGTTGATCGTTGTTGCATTATGTTCTATGAGTGAGCCTGGTATTACACAAGTATTCTATATTATGAGGCACAGTGATCAAATATGATTTAGGAGCAGCTGCCATATGTCCTTTTTATGACTGTATAATTCTTGTATATTCCTTACCTGTTGCACGTGAACATAAATTATTTGTGTTCACGGGCTTTTAAAAACACATTCTTTGGTCTCTGAATCCCAATAAAAAAGAGGATTCAAATATAGTTGCTGAATTTTGAGAAACAGTTCAAACCTTATATAGTTCAAATATAGTTGTTGAATTTGGAAGAAGACTAAGATATGGATACATAGGAAAAGGATAGCTTGCTGTTAAATGCAGTATTCTTTTCTGTGTATTGAAAAAGAACAGGTGGTTGAAGTCAGTTTGAAAATCAAGTGATATAAAGTTTTTTTTCCTGTAAACATAATATTTGTCCTATCCAAAAAGAACTTAGACATAATCTCAGTTATTAAACCTTTGACTATAGAATACATGATGCATTTATGTCCATATCACCAGTCAAGTAGCCAAAGACCTGGGTTCTAATTCTGGATACATCACTGATTCATGACCTGAAACAGGACAAGGCATTCCATTTTGTTGCTTTAATTTTCTTATCTGCTAAGTGGAAATTCTCTCTACCTTCACTCCTTTCCCAAATCATTGGTGAGGCATAAATGAAGTGCTGATTATAGGAGCACCTTGAAAAATACAGGGTGCTGTGAAACTGCTAGGGAGAAACAGACAGGTAGCAAACAGCCTCTGAGGATCAGTCCATTTCAAGGGGAGAGTGGGGCCAATAATTCTTAAACCAGCTCTCTTCCAATCTACCCAGTTTGAAAGAGACTGGGTCATGAGCAGTCCTCAAGAACTGATTAACTAGAAATGTAATTCTCTTTCTCTTCCCGTTTTATCCCATGCTGACCAAATCAATGAAGCCATTGCCATATATGGGTATGAATGATTTGCTTCTGGAGTCCTTCTGGAGTCTAACCTTTTTCAGCTAATCTTCAAATCTGGATGGAAATTTCCAGTGGTTTTAAGATTGTCCAGGTATTCAGAGATGCCAAACTCACAGAAACCCGTTTGTGTAATTCAGTTCCTATCTCAGGCACTATCAAGGGTGATTTGAAATGTGTAAAGATAGTATTTAAAAAACCTCACAGATTTGTATCGTGATTGATGGACAGACACGATAGTGCAGTAATTGAGGCAACGCTTAAGTCAGCTCATATTATCTATGCTCATATTGACCAGTTTAGGGTGGACTGGGACCCGAACAATAAACTACTTTAAGAAGCTTTCAAAATAACTTCCTTTTCTGCAACCTGAATTTGCTAGTTTGATCATCTGTACAACTTAAATCAACCATGCATTAGTTTGTGTAACTTACTCTATGTGTTTAAGCATAAAACTCGTCTTTGACATGGTGACCCCATGTTTGTTCAGTTGCCCTCCTTCAAGTACTTGATACTTCAAGTGGCCTTAACTGAAATTTGGATTAAATGCCAAGATGATCATAGGTGGCTTGTCTGAGTGTTCACACGTGCTCATTGTTGTCAAAGAGTATGGGACATATCCTTTGAAAACAGTTTGATTAACAAGGAACGATTTCACCAAGATGTAATGTTAGAATGTATCTGCTGAGAGAAAATTGAGAGGAGATTCAGGAAATTTAAAATGCAGTTTATTATTTTTAAGCATTCATATTCTTTCCTGATTAAATAAAACAAATGAAAACCCTTATAACTCCTAATTTCTTTAGGGCAATTTTGTTCAAATATTTCTTAATGTTGGCTTTCACCAGTCTGTATCCTTCAGTGTCCCAGCCAAAAGGACTTGAGAATAAGAAGTTCTACAGGTCTCTAACTCATTACATTTGAGTTATATTTGAATACCAAGTAAACCTCTAATTTTCTTCTGTAACATTCTATATCATTGTCATTATGAAAATAGAATAGAAATTTTTTCCGATTCCTATTGTTACTGTTCAGATTTCCACAACTTAGTGGTACAAAGAAATACAAATTTATTTTCATACCTTTCTAGAGGTCAGAAGCCAGAAATGATTTTCAGCGGTTGGAAATCAAGGTGTTGGTGTCAGCTGTGCTCCTTTTGGAGTCTCTAGAAGAACATGTGTTTCTTTGTGTTTCCTGGCTTCTAGAGACCACCTGCACTCCTTAGCCGTGACCCTTTCCTCTATGTTGAAGGCTAGCAGCTCCTTGTCTTTAAATCTCCCTGTGACTCTCACCCTCTGTTTCTGTCATTGTATTTCCTCTGACTCTGCCCTCTTACCTCTGTCCTTCCCTCTTAAGGATTGTACTTCACCCACCTGGAGAATCCAGGATTGCTTCCCATCTAAAGATCCTTAATTTAATCATACCCGGCACAGTCCTCTTTTCCATTAAAAAAAAAAAAAAATTAGAGGGCACCTGGGTGGCTAAGTCGGTTAAGCCTCCAACTTTGGCTCAGGTCACGATCTCGTGGTTTGGGAGTTCGAGCCCCACGTCAGGCTCTGTGCTGACAGCTTGGAGCCTGGAGCCTGCTTGGGATTCTGTGTCTCCCTCTCTCTCTGCCCCTCTCCCACTCATGTTCTATCTCTTTCTCAAAAAGAAATAAACACAAAAAAATTAAAAAAAAATATTAAGCCCACAAATTCCAGGGATGAGGATATGGAAATGTTTCAGGGAAAGGGCCTTATTATGTTGACCACAGCTATAAAATACTGAGCATGTCTATATCCTAAGCCCTGTGTTAATTTTCCACATACATTATCTCAATTATTATAACAAATCAAAGAATTTTGTATTTTAATCCTTAGATATGAAAAGAAATGCCTAGTCAGGTTGTTTTGGCATCTATTAGACTGAGAGACACAATGAACATGGATGGATTCTCCAAATCTCTTCATCCCATGAATACTGTGCTAATTTGTAATCTTCATCTTTAACCATCTACATAGTCTCTCTCTTTCCAAACTCTCAAATCTTCAGTCTAAACCTCAAATGGTCTTTGGATTTCTGTTCCTAAAATGGAATCGTGCCCTATTCTTCTTCTGGAATTTTATTGTCTCCTCTATTCCACAGAACAAAGGCCAGGAGGATCTTTCACCATCTGTCCCAAAGTCCTTTTCTATACTTATCTTGCTAGCTAGCCATGGTAGTATGAGAATTATTGATCTTCCACAACTTAACATTCACTTACCTCACTTCATGTATTCTCTCCATGTGGCGTGTCCCTGCCGTGCCTGTCAACGGTGAAATATCTTTCCTACCAAATTGTAAGTTTCCCCTATTTTCCCCTTTAATGTATTTGCAATTTTTCTGGGTGTTCCACCACTTTGGCTCATTGTGAGATAGTGTTGGAAAGAGAAAGGGACTCCTGAGTGAAAGAAGGTTGTCTGTGAGTCCCAGCTCCGCCATGCACTACCTGTGTGTAAGGTCTAATTCTCTGATGACTCAGAACCCATTTTCTCATTGGAAAAACAGATGAGGCTTCCTCCAGAGTTTTCTCTGAGAACTAAAGGATATTATGTACACCAAGGTGCCCCAGAGGCCGCCATACAGCACAAGCTCAGTGCATTGTAACACATTATTGTACTTCTTCTGCAGTGGTGATTTCATTTTCTTTGCATTTCTTAAAACAGGAAAGCACTTTCTACTTTCTTTCTCTTTATAAATTGTTGCAGAAATTGTCTTCAAGGGTCATGAAAGGACAACCAAAGCGAAGATGAGGAATGCCTTTAATGAAACATTGAAGATTGCTCTGATTCCAAATGCTATCCCTGGATCTAACTTTGATTTTCCATGTCCTTGAGATGACATCAAGATTACCTCAGAAGAGTGGTGACAGCAAAAATTCTGCATCCATCACACATTCATACTGTCACTGTCTAGATTTTCAGTCTGATACTTGATCATCCATTGTAAATTCTCAGAAAGCAAAGCTCACATTTACCAAAATCTCTGCCTATTCTGATTGGGCAAGCTAAAGAGAAGACAGAGCCTTTTTTTGGAAGCATGATGAATCAGTCAATCACTCAAGAAAAATAGCGCTTCACATGAGCTATGCATAGGGTGAGGTGGCTGACAGAGATTAAAACAGCCAAAATCTCTGCCTTCAGGCAATTTCTCTTTCAGTGGAGAGGCAACCTGAAAGAAAACAAAGCAAAGAAAAAAAAAATTAAAGAATCATAAATTGTGAAAAATACTACAAATAAAATAAGAGGCTGAGATATACATAAAAAGGAGGAGCTTTGTAGTGAAGGGTATATATTTTGATATGGCATGAAAAATAAAAAAAAGATGTAGTGGACAAAGGGATCTCCAAACAGAAAGAACAGCTTATGCAAAGCTTCTGAAGTCTTTGTTATTATTGTTACTGGTGATAACGATGATGCCTTTTTGTTTTTTTTTAAGTAAATATCAGTGATATAACAAGAATCATAGCTTAGTGAAAAATTATCTATTTCTAAAAGAAAACTGAGGGGCATTGAAAATATATTGTGAGCCACACAGATATCGCTTAAATGGAATTTAGAATACAATCAAAGGAAGAAAAAAATTTACCTCAATTCCAAGAAGAAAAGAAAAAAAAAAACTACTGCATATATAGAAAGAAATATTCAGACCCAGCAACACAAAGTGTTTGCAAGTTTTGGTTCAATTTGGCCCCTGTCGTTGACTGACTAGTACTCTGTACTGGATTTTTCTTGCTGTAAATTTGCAATCAATCCATATTTAGACATAAAGGAAGCATTAAGCTTTTATTTCATCTTGCACTTATGTTCTTTCTCTCTTGCCCAAATGTCAACCCCATGCTGTTACTTAGAAGTGTAACATAAGAAGTTGTTTTTGAATTGAGTTCACAGTGTGAACTACAGTTGAATATAAATGCCATCTACAGAAAAATTGATCACAAGGAAAGCATTAGAGCTGTAGACAGCTAGTTTAATGTCACTCCGTCATTTGATTAATAGAAAATGATTTTGTCTCTGAAAACTGCATAGAACGCTTTTAAAAATTAGAAAAGTGCTTGTTTTGTTGAGTTTACCATTGACCAACTTGGTACAGATATCCATGGCATGTGTTTCATATTAGCCATGTGACAACGTTTTAGATTTTCAAATAATGGAAATCTCAATGTCATCATAGATATTTGAAATCCAGTTTAACTATGTACATTAAGCACATGAAACCAGAACTGTTAATAGTGTTCATATCAAGCAACTTTCTAAAGCTACTTGCAGAAAATTTATTTAAATACTAGACAAAAGGCATTGGCATTGGAGTCATCTTCATGGACAAAGATAAGAAAGATGATTGACTATGAGTAGCTAAAACTCTACCACTTTATCTGTCTTTTTTTTTATAAGAGATTTTCTTAAAATTTTTAAGCTGTATTTATTTATTTGGAGAGAGAGAAAGTATGAGAGGGAGAGAGAGGATACCAAGCGGGCTTCACTCTGCCAGCCCGGAGCCTGACATGGGACTCGAACTCATGAGCCGTGAGATCATGACCTGAGCCGAAATCAAGAGTCAAACTCTGAACTAACTCAGCCACCCAGGCACCCCCATCTGTCTTTAAAAAACCATCCAAAGAATGCAAATAAGAGAAATATTATTAAGGGAGAATGTTAAATTTACTCTAATTATATTTAAGAAGTGGGTCATTTACAAACTTTGGAATTACATTATTATTAAAAAACACTTTGAACACAATTGAAAAAATTAATTATGTCATAAGATCTGAGTGGAGAGCTGTTACTCTCAGGAAAGAGAATTAGCATTTACTGAGCTTTTTAGCATGTAACACTAACCAAGTGCTGAACATTTCATATTTTATGGCATATAAGCTAAAAGTCTTAAAAACTAGGAGATTTTTGACTCATTCTGAAGATGGAAAAACCAAGGCCTCTTGGAAGAGACTGGATACAGATTCACATCTCTCTGACTTTAAAGGCCAGCTCTTTCCACCTCCAAGATAGCAAGATAGCAAAGAATTTATCTATGCCATTGGCCATTCACACCAAGAATTCATTCCTGGTAGAACTTTTGTCACTTTATGTCCATTGAACACTTTACTTATGCTTGGGTAGATAAGCAAATGCAACCATTTTGGTGTCATTACCATAGTCATAAACTCCTTGTAAACATAGTTGATAGAAGGGTCAGTTCTGTTTCCCAGCCTGGAGCTTCACCAGTGGATTTGTAGTGTTAAAAACAGTACTTTTCCTCTGCATGAACTACAAAATAGACACAAAAATAGATGAAAACTTCAGAGTCCATCACTGCCAATGACATCAAAGGAGCAAATTTATATTCTCCCTGTATTGATTATATGATGCTGTTAATGTTAGTGCTTCATTTTAAAGAACAGAGATAAAAGAAATGTGCCACAAGAGCATACTAGATATTAAAACTATGGTATCTTCTGAGAATTTTTATATGATCTCTTTTATAACTGAGAAAAATATTAGAAAAGGCACCCTGGGATAGTTGAGGGAGAACAGTTACAAAACTATTATTGTTGCTATCTAGTCCTTCAGGAATAAAACATATTGGCAAACATGCTTTGAGTGCTTACTAAGTGCAAAACTCTTAGGCCTTTAATTATGATTGGGTATATATAGTCAAGAAATGTACTAGGGAAAGTTTAATCCATTTGGCCTATCTTATAAATCATATGAATTGCTTGAGGTTTGTCCATGGCAATTGACCTTGATTATAGGAAAGAATAATGAAAGGATTGGCCACTTTGTGTCACCTATGGATCTGACCACATCCCAGTACATAATCAATATAGCTTGAGACAATCACTCAGGACTCTGAGTGGTTTTTCTTTAGCTATCTTATTGTAGTCATTTATTCAACATATATGACTGTATGTCTTCTATGTGCCAACCACTGTGCCAGTGGTTAAGAATACAGAGTTGAACAAGGTGCATGCCCTCAATACAGTTAAAGAAACGCACAATCAAGAATAATTATAATTCAGTGTGACAAAACCATTGTAAAGTAGGAACTGAGCCCTATTGGAAGCAGAGGGGAAACATTTCTCAGCCGTGTCTCAGTTGAGGTGTCAGTAACTAGGTGGACAAGAGTAATGTCCCTGTGGGTTTACAGCAATGGTAATATATGGTAATAAAATTTCAGACACCCCGAGCAAGACTCATCCAGTAATTTATAAGGGATTAAATAGTAGTTGAGTCAAAGCTCCAAAAGCTCCAAAGCTCCACATTTCCATCAGTGTTATAATGAGTTAAATATTATGCTCATTCAGCCTCACAAATTCAAATAAGATGCCAAAAACATCTTGCTGGGTAGTTTTATCTTTGCCTCTGCTTTCCAGCTAAATTATTTTTAATCTCTCCAGTTTCCTAAATCTCAAAAATAATCATGTGGACTCAAATCTTTGAAAAGCAGCATGTTGTCATGGAGGAACACTGGCTTAGAAATCAAGAGAATGGGATTCTGATGTGACTCAGCCACTCTTTAACTGCTTGCTTTTGGATAACTGGACCACCAACCTGGACTCTAGTTTTCTTGTATGTAAAATTCTACAGCTGGACTAGATCCATTATTGCCCTGAGAAGGCTGACTCGAAGACCATTTTCTCTTACTACTTACCACCTTTCTCCTATACAACCTTAATTTCTGGGAACTAAAAACTGCATTTTGGATTTAGAGTAAACACCTTTTGGGATGATCCCCCAGTTTGTAATTATTTTCTCTTTTCTGGGTTTCCGAACAGCTCTATATTCAATGACATGCATTTTTCTTAGTATTTAGCCACAATTGATTAGAGTGCAATAGACATGGCCAAATTCTCCTGGGGCTTCTAGCATGGACTATTTCTGAACAGAGTAGATTTCAAATGTCAGATATGGAGAACAGTCACGATTTCTGCTGCATATGCTGAGAATGACAAAGAGATCTGTAGCATCTACAGTAAGATGACCATGCAGCAGACACAATGGTGGGAAGCAGAAAGAACTTCTTGGCTTTTGGACATTTTTGTTTTGTCCCTCTTAAAGCTCTTTTGCATTTTGCCATGAGTTCTAAGAGATTCCCCTGTATCCTTCATAATCTCTTACTGTTTTGCTTATAGTATCTTGAGTTTCTTGTGTTACTTAAAGTCAGAGTCCTAACTAATGCAAGATTAAAATGGAAAAGACTGCTAGGAAGTAACCTCTGTGTTGATATGTATAAAGGGTTTGTAGCCTGAGTTTGCTTGACATGCTCTTTGATTGATGACCACATGGAACACTAGATAATAGAGCCCTCCATCTAGTTATATATTGGTAAAGTAAACCAATTCAAAAGCAATGATTAATACATTAATACTGGACATGTAACAAGCCATTATTAATTCATAAGTTTGTCACAAACACATTCCCAAATGACCAGAATTTAAATGAATTTGCTTATTCTGATTAGAATTAGTATGATATTTCAAATGACACTGAAAAAAGTTGTGCTTCTGCTATGATAAACATCCAGGGCTTATTTTCCCTTTTCATGTTGATGGGCCATACAGTAACCATGAGCTAATTAATATTCATTTGGATCTTTGATTATCTCTTTAAAGCACCAAGCCAACCACCAGCTAACATTGCCTGGAAGCTGACAAACTCTAAATTATGCCTGAACTGGGAACATGTGAAAACCATGGAAAATGAGTCTGAAGTGTTGGGCTACAAGGTGAGTATTTTGTTTCTCCCTTAGTAATATCAATTAAATTACTAAGGAACCAAGAATGTCACAACCAAATAAGAAACAAATTTATACATATGAAAATACAGGAATCTTTAAAACTTATTTGAAAAATGCTTAACATTGCCTCTTTCAAATTCTTCACTGAAAATTTTTATATATTGCGGACAGTAATGTATCATGGTACAACAAGAATAAAGTTTTTCTTCAAGCGACTCCCCCTTGCCATCAGAAGATGATGGTGTGTGTGAGTAGTAAGGTGAGATGAGAATGAAATCTATGAATATACTCAAATAGAATTTCTAGAACTTAGGCTGCAGTGGCATGTAAGCCTTTAACAATATAAAAGGAATCTAACAAGAGTATAGCCAAATACCCACAGCAAATTATTTCTATCACTGGTAATGGATATCATCTCCTAGAAAATGCATATATCCAGTATTTGAAACGGGTCCAAACTAACCAGTGACTTTTCACAGCAAGCTCCAAAGGTAATAGCCTCAAGCTATTTAGTTGAGATAAATCTATTGTCATTTCAGAAGCATTGGCCAAAGACAAAATACTTGTTTTTGTTCTTATTTTTGTTTTTTTTTAATGCCTAAATTTAAGGAAAAGGCATAGACTGGATATTTCCATTCAAGGAGGACAGCATTTATAATGATACATTGTAGAGTGTTCCATAAGAGTGTCTGGACCTTAAAAAAGCAACATGTCCTTTTAACTTCAATTCACTATTTTATTTAGATTCTGTATCGGCAAAACAGACAGAGTAAAACACATATCTTGGAAACAAACAATACATCGGCTGAGCTTCTGGTTCCGTTTGAAGAAGACTACTTGATTGAAATAAGAACAGTTAGTGATGGTGGGGATGGAAGCAGCAGTGAAGAAATTAGGATTCCAAAAATGTCAAGTAAGTTGAATCACCATTGCTGTTGTAGATTTTGAATCTGGACAGCTGCAGCCTGAAATCTAGGCTCTATGAAGCTTTCCAATTCTTGTTTGAATGTTGTGTGAAAAAATAAAAGGTCTGTGTTTCCATTTTCAGTTGTGAACAAGAGGTGATGAGTCAATCTTTCTTTAAATAATTCCTCAAATTTGCAACATGCATACTTATTACAAACAGTTTCATGTTTCCTCATTTGAATCTCAAAAAGAAAAAAAAAGAAAAGAAAACACACAACTGTGTGTCGTTGGTACATAATTCATTCTCTTGGTACAAAAATCAGGAAGTGTTTCTGTGGGTTTTCACAGGCTTCTTGGAGCAGGGACAGAAAATATGAAACACATGTAGTTATACCCCTATTCCCATATCCATTGCAGACATCACTAATCAATCATGGCCTGCATAGGGAGCTGAGTCCCAAATCTCAGATCCTCTCCATACAGTGTTCTAAGCAGGTCACACCAATCAGTTGGATTTAGCACATAATAAGATGTGTTATTTTTGCTTCAGATGAATCACTTGCTTAAAGTTGGGCCTCAGTGAAATCATCAGGCACCACATGTTGGCAAATCCTAATCTACCCTTCCGTCAGACTTGGTCAATTTAAGCATTTTCCTTTTTCATTTTTTACATTTAAAACAGATAGCCTAGGATAGAGGACTAAAGACACTTCCTTGTATATAATGTAAACAAAACTAGTATACTAAAACGTGTTATTAGAAGACAAATGATAGTATGCATTTTAGGTCTTGAAAATTAATCTAACAAGCAATTGCATTTTTTTCTCAAGATGTTTCATTTTTATTTTTATATTTTGCAGGCTTGAGTTCCAGAGGAGTTCCAGTCTTAGAACCTAGCGTCTGTTTCCTGTCAATTGTCATCATTTTTTACTGTTTTGCAATTCAGCCACTTATACGATGAATAAAACCATAAATCTTTGAGAGTTTTTTGAAAACAAATCATTCTGTAAATAAGCTCTCCAGCCCCTATCACAAAATACATCATTAATACAGACTTGTTTGGAAAGAAAAAAAAATGTATATTATTAAGATATTGTAAATATCTATGGTACATTAATAAAACAGTTTTAAACACTTTTGAACTTTAAAGTTCGCACATGATTTCATATATTCTGAAAGTGCCAAATGATCCGTGGAGTTGTAACCGCTGTGGCTTTTAAGTGACTTATATGGAAAGTATAAATAACTCCCCTTGATGATGATGATAAATATGAAATAGATTTGAGTTATCATAGAAAATATGTATATTTTTACATGCTTCAGGCAATTTATGTAACTATTAAAAATGTTCACCCTACTTGGAATAAAATGTAATTATTTGTTTACAGTTGGGATTCTTTAAAAATGTAAGCTTTTCCAAAGCGTGATGTGCTTTTATATCTGAATGAGGTGAGGCCAGGAAATATTTGTACCCAGTAATATATGTATATACATGATGTTCTTTTCCTTTTTTTTTTTTTCAACGTTTTTTTTATTTATTTTTGGGACAGAGAGAGACAGAGCATGAACGGGGAAGGGGCAGAGAGAGAGGGAGACACAGAATCGGAAACAGGCTCCAGGCTCCGAGCCGTCAGCCCAGAGCCTGGTGCGGGGCTCGAACTCACGGACCGCGAGATTGTGACCTGGCTGAAGTCGGACGCTTAACCGACTGCGCCACCCAGGCGCCCCCATGATGTTCTTTTCAACTCACTTTCCTAAGAATCCCAGTAATAATAGTGGCAGGAGAAAGTGCCTTATGGTAAAGAAAAAGAAAAGAAGGGGAAGAAGCAACCATCTAAAACAATTTAACAAGTCTGGTATATCATAGGCAGGTTCTCACAGCAAAATTTAATTTTTTAAATCAATTTTGAAATCTCCTAAGAAAAAAAGTTGCATGAACAAGTCTCAGGTAATTATTACAAATTGTTAACAATGCATGTGGCCTTTTTTTCACATAATAAATAAATCTATGATAAATAAATACACACACATATATAGCCAATCTTCTCTGCAACTATGAAAATAGTCCTACATTGTCCAAGTCTTATAAAGATTTTTGTGGGTTGGCTCTTCTGTAAGGTGAACCTATTTCAGTCAGTGGCTCTACTTCTTGGATCCGCATTCTGGAGAAAGCAGTCTGGGTGAAGGTAAGGTTAATGAGTGGGACAGTGCCATTCTTTGTGGCCATCCATTTCCTTCACAAACAGCCTTAAGGAGTTTGGCCTCCTGGCAGCTTGCGCTAGCTCCTAGCCTATCAGTCTTGATGTCCTAGGGAGCTAGGGTTGAGAAATGGCCACCCTAGTTCTGCCTTCTTCATATGGTGTAGCCTCTTAATTATGTTGAAAATATTTGAATTATCCTCACAACCCTCAAATCACACAGTCCTCAAAATTGGATTTTGTTCTTTTCATTTCTAATGTATTTTAGAGCTATTTAAAATACCGAGTATAGTCAGGAGCAGATGGACAATGACTTTTCATAGTTCAGAATGTCTCCCTGCCTGAATAGTGTGTCAAGCATACAGTACAAATTAATGAGCCTTATTCTCCTCCATGCCCTAAGATATGGCTGTGCTTTGAGGGAGCAAAATAAATAAGCAAGAGCAAATGTTGTTTGGCACACTCATGTTAACAGCTGCCTGTCCAAGATACATCTGTATTGATCAGAAATACCAGCGGCACAAGGTCTCAATGGTTTTCTCAACTTAGTGAGAGAGAAGATTTGTGTCTTCCTCCACAAAGCAGAGACTGAGAGTTAAATATACTATGAGATTTTTGTTTCTACTGATTAAGTGAATTGGATACATAGCTGTATGTGTATGAGTCCGAAGGCTAAGGCAGTTCTTATCAATAACTCTTATAGGTTTGCAGTTGTGCTTTAATTCACAATTGTTGGAGGTTTAAAACTATACATTATTCAATATCTACTATTTATTATTTATCAACCCATACTAAAATTTTTGGAATATAATTTGGTGTTAATACTAAATAGCGTTTGTTTTGGCTCTTGATTTACTTAAATTTCTACACTAAGTGAAGCCTTGGACACATCTTTTAACATCCCCACATCACTATTATCAGGATTAAAGGACATAACGTACACAAATGTTGAGTGTAGTGAATTCCACATTGCAAGTTTTCAACAAATAGAGCTGCTGTCATCTGCTGCTATGAATTAAACCCCTAATGAAACACGTTACTATATTTCCTTAAGTGCCCAATAGACTATGCTAACAAATTCAGCCTGTGCTTATGTCAAAATCCAAAAAAATTGCAAGAAAAACGAGTTGTCCACCTACTCTGGATACTAAATGGCACTAAAGAATGGAACCAGTGATGATTCCATTAATCCACTTGAGGAAGACATTCTGTGTGATGTGTGTACTCCCAACATTTACAAAATATTTCCAGTGGACCCCTTTATTGCTGGTAGAAACTGTTATAAACATGATAACTTATTTTCATAATTCTTACAGGAAGGAGAAGAAATGTGGTTGCACCTGGAAACAGCTCAAGGAGGAAAAGGGAATAAGGGTTAGGAGACTTGACACAGCAGATTTACGACCCTATAAAGCTCTGGGCTGCCAGGTAATGTGAAGTTCAAATCAGCCCCATGTCCTCTCTTCTATTCTTCACACTAAAATCCTCTAGGTCAGTGTCCGATTTCTAACTGTACACCAGAAGGTGGCCCATAAGAGGACTTGCTATCTTTAAGAGCAAATACGGTGAGAGATGGTATGGATTCTATTTGGACTTCAAATGTGATAAAATAATCATTCTCTCTCCTAAGTGAATCTACTGTTTTTAAGCCTCTGTATGTTACCAGTCTAGACTCCATCTTGAGATGTCAACTTGTATACACTCCCCAAATGCCATACTTATTACTTTATTTGCTATAGAACTACATATTTAATTCAACAGAAATCAACAATTTGGTAATCACATCACTGTTGAACTCAGTACTTGAATTAATCAGGGTTCTCCTGAGAAACAGAACCGAGACAGAGAGAGAGAGAGAGAGAGAGTGTGTGTAGGTGTGTGTATACACAGTTGCAAACATGTATACACATATAGAGAGAGAAAGATTATAAGAACTTGCTATGAAGCTATGGAAGCAAAGAATTCCAGACCCAGAAGAGTCAATGGCATAGTTCCAATCCAAGTCTGGGAACCAGAAGAACCCATGGTATAATTTCTGTTTTGAGTCTGAGTTCGAAGGCAGGGGAGGATGAATGTTCTAGAGCAAAGACTGTCAGGCAGAGAAACCGTTCTTTCTTCCATAGCCTTTTATTTTATTCAGGCCTTCAGCAGACTGGATGAGGCCCTGCCAAATTGGGAAGGGCAATTTTCTTCACTCCAGCTACTGATTCAAATGTTCAGCTCTTCTAGAAACTCCCTCACAGACATACCCAGGATATTGTTTAACTAAATATCTGGAACCCCTGCAGTCCAGGCAAGTTGACACATAAAATTAACCATCACACTGCTGTTTTTGATGATTTCAAATAATTAAATTCTAACCTTATAAACTTTTGACATGCAATTATTGAAATATTCTTCTCAGTTCCTTCATCTGTAAAATGAGATGTTGGATTACAAGATCTCTGAGTTCCTTTAAAACCTTGCAATTCTCTATCAAGCTGCATAGTTGACTTCTTTTAGTATAAGACAGTGTTTCATTACCTTTCACAACACACACACACACACACACACACACACACACTCTATATAGCTTTTCCAATTTATTTCTATATTTTCACTAGCCTAAATGATTGTGTTGAGCTTTCTTGAGCTTTTCTTTAGCTCTGAGTTAATTGAATTTTCATTACTAAAACAATGATTAAATTGAGTATGCTTTTTCAAGTCACAAAGAACCCTTAGAGATTCTGACCCATCTCTACTCTCCGCTGAGAATTGCTGCTGTGTTTTAGAGGTCCCCAAGTGCAAAGCTGTGATAAAACTTTCATTGTTCAGGGCAAAATGAGAAAATTCATACAGTTTGATGAGATTTTAATAATGAATAATTTGTGAACTATTTGAGAGGTTACACATTTTTTTGCTTCATGTGGTGAAATGTCCATTCTTTGATGACATGAAGTTGAACATGAATACTGGTTTGCTTTACATGTTCGATTTTAGAATAAAATTACTTGACAAAAAAGAGTACGTTACTTTATAAAAATCAATTCAATTATTATCATTACTTAAAGCTTTATTCTTCTGAGAAAATCAAAAGTTTTAAAATAATTGATGGTTAGTTTATTTTTTTTTTAACTTCTTTATCTCATTACCATCAAATTAGTGAGTTTGGCTTGGTCTATTGACCTAAAATTTGTATGTCAGGCTCTTATTCTGTATGCGTTGAATAACAAGGTGCTGTGTTCTATGGAATTATTGTTTGTATATATAAACCACAGGCCTAGAAAGTCTGTTCATCCTTTCATAACAAGCTATTAATATAATTAAGATAATAATGTAGACAAAATATAAAAATCCTGAATTTCTTCATTATTTTAAAACCTGAGGGGCGCCTGGGTGGCTCAGTCAGTTAAGCATCCAGCTTTGGCTCAGGTCATGATCTCCCAGTTTATGAGTTCCAGCCTCACATCAGGCTCTGTGCTGACAGCTCAGAGCCTGGAGCCTGCTTCGGATTCTGTGTCTCTCTCTCTGCTCCTCCCCTGCTCACACTCTATCTCTGTCTCTCAAAAATAAACAAACATTAATTTATTTTTAATTTGGAAGTTATTTTCTTTCTACTTTTCCATATGAACATTTATTTTCTTTCATGAAATTATAAATAATAGTTGTTAGGAGTTCTTTCACTTCTTTACAAAGCAAGAGAATTTTTATAAAAAGGTAAATTTATCTGCTCCATTATTTTTAATATTCCTCTTCTTGACAGCACTTGGTACAGTCCTGGGCAGAGAGAATGATTCTTACAACACATATTTTGCTTTCTGGACAGATTCATGCAGCCAACTGTTAGGGAGATTTGTTTTCCCCCATTTTCCTTAGGAAAATAAGTATTTTTCTTTTATAAGCCTGACTAAAATAATAAGCTGACCTAAAGTCCAGATTTTGGTGGGTAAATAATATATTCTTAAAAGAAGTAATACACAAAAATAAAATTCTTGGAATATAGTGGTTTCGAGAAAACATCAGAATAAGGATCCTGTTTTGAAAAACATATACTTTACAATCTGGTTAGGCATATCTTAGAAGATGTTTATCTTGTCCAGAGCAAAGCTCAGGAGAGAAGAAAATATGATGACTTTAAATAAAGGCAGTAAGTTGCAGCTCAATGAGAGAGAAAAGAAATCCTGATGTAATGATGTGTTTTGCTTCCTGTCCCTATCGAAGACCCTGTCCCTATAAAAGCATGCTGGATGAAATCATGGCAAATTTGTCACGTATTCCTGGAACCGAATGGTGTGTTGGGTAGGTACCTGTTCTTGGATGGTGATTAATTAATGTTTATGAATCACTTTGAAGATAGAATACACTTCATAAATTCTAATGATTTTTATTATGATAATTTTTTTCTCAGAAGTATATTGATTTTTTGCAATGGCACTTTGAAAAAGTATACATTAGTGACTGAGACCAGGTACCATGCCTAGAGGAAAACAGTAATTGGAAAGTGCGAAAGGTAATAATAATTTTGAGATACTGAAATTTTAGTCAAATTCATATTGGCCTGCATGGACTAAATAATTTTCATTCAAACAAAATAATCTACATCCATCCATGATGGAATTTTCAGCTTGTGAAGTAAATGTCATAGCAACAGAATTTGTTTCTCAAATGATATTTACTCATAACAAACCTCAAGTATTCTCAAGGGCTTTAGATACTAACAGTAATGATTCTAGGCAACTTTTATTACCTTTAAGCGCAGTAGTTATAAAATCTCCCAACTTTGAGCAGATTAATTTCAGCCTATTTTCTAATGACAGCAAAGCATAATTGAATATATTACCGGCCTTCTGAATCAGATCTTTTTTCTTATTTGTTTAAAAGTGAAAGTGTTGTCATCCTAAATTATTGTTATATTTAGACTTGCAAACTCACATGGGACTAATTTCATCCTTCTACATTCTTAAGAGAGTATAGCTATTTCTGAAGAGACTCTTAAAAGTAAAGCAGGGATATGGTTTAAATTATTTGGAGCAATGTTTAGAATCAATTTGTATTTCAAGCTAGATGATTGCTGAAAAATGCATTGTAACTAGTTAAAGATAACTTGATTGCCTACAACCTGTTGCTATTAATGGACAGAAGAGAAATTAATGTTAACTTCATACCTGTTGATAAAAATTAAGGTCCTGGATGTGCCTATCTGAAATTAATATTCTTCACCAGAAAACTTCCTATGGTTTCTATTATTTCACATTATCTTATGTCACGTTATGTATCATATATCATATAAATTATTTTATATATTAGTATACATTATGTTTTTATTATATTATTAACCACTTGTCCCATTTTTCTATAAAATGAGTTCCAGAAGAGGTAGACCTTACCTTTATATCCCCTATTGTATCCATCACATCAGTAGAGTGTCTGACATCCAATAGTTGCTCAAAAAATAGATTCTAGATGAACAAACAACCAAAAGGAGGCATAAATTACTGTGCATACATTGTGGGCATAAACTGATAGAATCTCATTACTGCTCCTATAAAAGTGGTAAAGTTTACCATAATAATGTTGTCTTTTAGTGAAGTTTCCATCTTAACAATGTTATAATTTGGTGTGATGTATAATTGATGTAGCTATATCCGCATATAAAATATTTTTTCAGTCTTCTAAAGTTGAAAACAATTTAAAGGACAATATTTTTAATAGAAAATAACACAGAATTATGAAAAACCTTCTCCTTCCCTTGGAAGATTATTACTGGGAAAAATACTCATAAGTTTGTCTGTAGAGACATGACTCTGAGAATTATACAGTCAAGTTAGGAAGTGACACCCACAGTGTCAAGAAGGCATTTGGATCATTCCAAGGTCTACATTGTAATTTTTTTCCCTGCAACCAAATTAACTAAAGGCTATATACTTGACCATACACTATAATGAAATGTAATAATCTTGTCATGCTGCAATATTAAATCCATACATTCAGCCAGAAGAGTATTTTTAGTTGGCAAGTATAACACAAAGCTATGACGTTCTCTTCTCAGATGCTACTTCCTTAGGCCGTATTGTAATGTTTAGTCATATTTGTTTCCAAAAGCTCTGGATACCTGATGGATTTGCTGGAAATTTCAGGGGAAAAAAATAGTCCTTTGTCACTAAAGAGGTTGCACACTTTCAACCCAAGACACAAGCCAACCCCGGACAGGTTAGATGTCATTAGTGTTCATTTATTTTAAAATTGATATAGTTGTCAGTGTTCAGAAGTCTATTTTCATGTGAATCCAGCTTTCCTTGGGTACTTCTGGGTCTGCCTTCCTGCATGGCACTAACCTAGTGAGCTACTTTTGTGTTTCATGAAATGTAGTTAGTCCTAGGGAACACTGATTGTGGCTTTCAAATTAGGTAGCAGGGATAGCTTCTTTCTGTCACCACTTTAATTATGTTAATTCCCAGGTTTACTCTACGTTTTGGAAAGCCTAGTAATAAATATTGTCATTGCTTTTTATAGCATATTACCTTATACTTATTTACATGATCACATCATTTTAGTTTTTATGAACTATGACTTTAATGTAAGAAAAACTAATATTTATATAAAATGAAATGTTTAAAAAACATATCTTTCTGTTTATATTCAGGTCAGAAACATTACAATTACTCATCAAATAGATCTATGTTTATGTCATCAAATCATTCAAGAAACATTAACTGTTTACCATGTTCAATACATTGTGCTTGGCTCTACAAAATGGGGAAAATGTAGTGAAAAATAGACATATATTAGGGAGAGGTGATACCAACCAACTCCCCACTGCCATCAAAAAAAATAGTAATAAAATATTTACAAATTGTGGTAAATGCTAGGAGGGAATAAGGAAGATGCTGTGATAAGATACCACAATGGGAAATTAACATTGGAGTAAGTGATCAGAGACATCTTCTTAGAGAAATTTCCATTTATACCAAGACCTGAAAAAGGAAAAGAAGTTGGATATGTAAAGAATGGGGAGAAAGGGCATTTCAAACAGAAAAGGTAAAATACATGCAAATGTCTAAGGAGAAGGAGGTCAGTGTGTTTAATTATTCATGGAAAGCCAGTGTGGATGGAGAATGGCACCAGAAGGGGCATATGCAGAGTTCAGCTGGAATTCAGTCCTCTTGGACATCACAGATAATGAGGAGGGATGTGCATTTAAGTTTTAAATGTTATGTATGTTTTAAGAACATTACTCTTGCTACTGAGTGGTAAATGAATTGTTAGGAAGTCAAGGGTGGAACCAGAGTTTTTCACAGTAGTCCATGTGATAGTTAATGGTGACTTAGCAGGGGATGGATACCTGTAGACTTGTCAAGAATTATCAATTGGCCAAGAATGGATAAAGAAGAAGCGGTATATATATGCAACGGAATATTATTCAGCCATAAAAAAAAAAGAATGAAATCTTGCCATGGAGCTAGAGCATATAAGGCTAAGCGAAATAAGGCAGAGAAAGACAAATACTGTATGATTTTACTCATATGTGCAATTTAAGATACAAAACAAATGAGCAAAGGGAAAAAAACAAGAAACAAATCAAGAGACTCTTAATTAGATAGAACAAGCTGATAGTTACCAGTGGAGAGATGGGTGAAATAGGTTATGGGGATTAAGGAGGGCACTTGTCATGTTGTGTGGAAGTGTTGAATTACTACATTCTACATCTGAAACTCATATAACATTCTATATTAACTAAGTGGAATTAAAAATTTTAAAGAAATTATTGGGGCACCTGGGTGGCTCAATTGGTTGCTTTGGCGTCCGACTTCGGCTCAGGTCATAATCTCACAGTTTGTGAGTTCGAGGCCCGCGTCAGGCTGTATGCTGACATCTCGAGGCCTGGAGCCTGTTTTGGATTCTGTGTCCCCTTCTCTCTCCGCCCCTACCCAACTTGTGCTCTCTCTCTCTCTCAAGGATAAATAAATGTAAAAAAAAACAAAAAACAAAAAACACCAACACACTTTAAAATATTATCAATTGGCTATAATGCAGGTAAGGTATGCCTTAATTTTTTTGTTATTATCAGGTGGTTAAAACTAGAGAAGGAACACACCTAGGAATACAGAAGATAGGAAGACCATTAAGATTTGGGGGCGTTCATGGTAAGTTGGAGATGCCTATGAAATATCTGGATGAAGATGTCAAAGGAATACATCGCTAAAATTGGGGTCAAGAAATACATTTTTCCCTGAGGGATCCAGCTTCTTCATTAACTGGTGGTAGTGACCCTCAACCTCTGAGGTGACTTTCAAAGTGACCTACTTCGTTTTCTAAGTATCAAATTTTTCTTCCTTACGATGTACTATTATATATAGGTAATTTAGTAGTAATGGAGTAGTACTTAAATGGTACAAATGATGCATAGCTTCTATTTTATAACAAAAATCCTGAACAGTGCAAGACCCTGAGTCAGCCATCAAATTAGGTAAATTCGGATTACCACCTTGACTTTACTAAGTTAAAACATTTTTTTTACCCCTAAGATACTCAGAGATAAAGTTAACTCTCATTCAAAATGATTGAAAAACTCCATTTGCAAAATACTTGGGCAATTAAGATTGACTACTGATTGGTTCAGAACAGAAAGATTCTTCAAGTTTAACCTAATTCCAAAATGAGAAGCCAACAGAACGTCTATAGGTTTTTTTTTTCTTTGACTTCATTTCAAAAAAGAGTTTATTATCAAACGTTGAATTAGTAAGTTTAGAGTAACCAAATGGTTTGCTCTTCCCTGACATTGTATTTTGTTCCTACAGACCTTTGCTTATGCCCCCCTTTTTAGAGGGATTGCCCTCCTTCCTTCAACAGCATCTTCAGTAACCAGCCCTAGTGACAGCCACTGGCACAGTGTTCCCACTCTGTCCCACACTCTTCTGAGACTGTGAGTGCACTTCTCACCTTTACTTATCCTTTGAGCTCCTTGCATACATCCCTGTCACCGCATTTGGCACTTGATCTTTCAATTGTTGGTTCACCTTCCAGCTTCTCTCACATAATGGCAAAATAATTGAACGCTGTGAATTTTCCAGCACTTAATGACTATGCTGAGCATGTAGTAGGCTTTTGAGAAATGTACAAGGAAGACAAGAAGGCAGGGAGAAAATTAAAAAAGTTTTATTTCTTTGTTAACAAGTCTGAGTGTGTTTTGCAAGCTATATAGTTTAGAACAAGAGTAATCTAAATAGAAGAATATAAAATTATGATCTTAAATACTGTGGTTTGCCTGAAAAACATTTTTTGTAATATTTATAAGAAGAGTTTCTTGAAATTGGGGGCAGCCTATTATCAACATGAATCTTTTATTCATTTATCTCAAGCAGGCTGATGAACAAACATTTTAAGATATCATGACAAGTGACTGTACATGAATTATTTTTTTGAAATTTGTATTTAACAACTCTGTTGGCTTTGTGACAATTAAAGAAACAGCTATTCTCTGTAAACTTACATTTTAAGGCAAAAAGAAAATTCTCGCATTATTTCCTCCATTGTCCAGAAGACAAGTTAATATCCAAAGGTAAAATGATTTGAACATTTCTATCACCAAGATCAATGTTTAATTTATTCTCCTAAATGGATTCTCCTTTACCCTTTTAACCTACCTATACAGTCTTGGCATTCGACATGCCTAGAGGTTTAGGTGAATTCTTGGTGGGGGATAATTCTAGCTGTTTCCAAACTATAGTCTACAGATAAGATGAAATATGACACTTTCAATGTATAGACAGTCACCAGCTTATAAATATATTGTGTTGTTCTAGGAAAGCTGTCATTTGGATGTTACAACATAATGCTCACTTTGTTTCATAGAAATATTGCTGAAAATGGTCCCTTCTGCAGCCCACTAAAGCGTATTGCTTTGTAATGAGTTGACAGAATAGCATTCATGGAACTCAAGAACAAAATCTTAAAACAAAACCATGATTCTCTGGGAAAGTGCATTTAGGATTCTTACTTGGCTTACAGGAAATGCATCTTCCTCCACTGGTATCTGCAACTCCATGGGGAACAGGGACTCCATGACCTCCACACCTGGTATAGTATCTCTCATGGTGTGGGACAGGAGCTCTAGTAAAATAAGAGAGGAGAAGTAGAAACATAAGATGCAGGTTGTAGGAACTAAATGACTTTAGAAGAGCTTCCTATGAGTGAAATCTCCATTATCAAATAAAAGTCTTCTGCCATATACTGATTTTTGCACCCTTCTCAGGAATTTTCCTGCCTTATCTCTCTGCTATTTATCTTATCTTTTAATAATCTCTTTAAACTCCACTGTTATCACTGTAGCCTGGTTTTTGGGGTGCCAAGACAACAGACCTTCATTCCCCTCCAACCATGATGTGCCCCATCTCACCACAGGAATTATGCACGTGGTATTATCTTGCCCTGGAGTCTCCTATTGCCCTCACACAGCTACTCTTGCCTCTTTCACCAGATTAATTGCTATTCATTCTGATTAAGTAAAATTCTCCTCTTACCATCTCCCATTGTACCAATATACTCTCCCCTAACACTTATCAAGCCTCTAGTTCTTCAAAATATATTTGTGTTATTTTTAAATTATTTCCTAAAATTTCCAGTAAACCGTAAGCTCCATGAGGATAGAAGCCATGTGGTTTTTAGTTCATCATTGTATCCCCAGAACCCAATACATTTCCTCGCAGTTTCTGAAGCTCTCAATAAATGGAACTTATTTAGAAACAAATGAATAACAATTAATAAACTCTAATAAGTATCTAATAAATAAACACAACTTATTTAATTACAAAAGGTTAAATTAATGAGTGAATGATCATTACTTACATCTTTTCTAAAAGATTTTTCTCTTCATAGAGCTCATCTTGGAGCTTTTGCTGTGTTACTTGTTCCTCAAAACTAGAAGGCAGTTCTCAGATTTCCTCATCAGTCTAATGGGACAGAAATAATGAGAAATCAGGGAAATTTTCATTAAATTATATTTGCAATGCCTCTTTATCTCATATCTAGTTACAATTCCGCCCCCCCCCCCCCACACACACATACACAAAACCAGGGAAATAAAGATGGCAATACCTGGCATGTATAACCCAACTTCCTGCACCCAAGACAATTGTTCCTGCTGAACATCAGAATCCTTCCTACTACAATGCTGTGGGGAACTATCACTACTAACTTTGTTGGTTTCATGAGATGAAATTGACCTGTAATACCTAAAAGAAGTAAATGGAAACAAGTCTCATTTTTTCTGTTATCAGCAAGATAAAATTTTCCAGGCAATTATGAGAAGGAGAACATACTCTCTAATTACCCATATTGCTTTGGTTCCAACCATGCATTAAAAATAGCCTTAAAAATTTTAGAGTTGTGTTATAAAAAGTTTTTCACAAAAAGTATGCTGATTTCTTTCCTCTCATAATACATATCAGATATTGTCTCAGTTATTCCAGTTCTCTTACATACAAAACCTGAAATGTGGTTCCCATCATTTAGATAATAGGATTTATGAGAACAGTTAGTATGATAAGCAGAAAAATGCTTCCCCATTCCAAAGATGTCCATGTCCTAATCCCCAGGACCTGTAAGTATGTTACATTACATGGCAAAAATGATTTTAAAGATGTGATTGAATTGTGGCTCTTGCAATAAGATGATTTTGGATCATTCAGATGGACCCAGTATGATCACAAAGGTCTTTAAAGGTGGAAGCTAAAGGCAAAAGAAGAGACGCATAGTCAGTGTTACCAGGCTGGAGAAAAACTAGGTGGGTCATTGCTGGCTTTGAAGATACAAGGGACCATCCAAAGAATACAGGCAGCCTCTAGAAGCTGGGAAGGCAAGAAAACAGATTTTCTTCCAGAGCATCCAGAAGGAATGCATTTCTGCCAAATCTTTGATTTTAGCCCATTGAGATCCATTTTGTGTTTTTGTAAGCCGCTAAGTGTGTGGTATAGCAGTAATAGGAAGCAAATATAATGAGTTTTAAAAACTTGCCAAGTTCAAACAGTGAATGGAGAGTTAGAAATAAAACCCAGACAGTCTAACAAGAAAACCCATTTTATGTAATTGGCAATGGAAAAACAACTCAAAACCATGTGAATACACACACACACTCACACACAGAGATGAATATATAAACATAGCATAAATGTATATATATACAACTGTATTATGCATATGTATATTTAGTGTGTGTGTACACATACATACATACATGTGTGATTACCAGTGCTACACTGCTTCATTCATTTTGATTATTTGAAAATAGCACAGTTTTATGCTAATGAAAGTGCAAAGATAAACTTGGTTTCAAAGTGCTACTAAATGCTGTTTATATAGCCTGTTTTATGAGATGCTGAAGATGTAGTACACACATAATACTTAAAAGAAATTACAGTTCCACCAGAGTTATCCTCAGATTGTCAATTGATTGTGGATCATAGAATTCTTTTACTCTGTGTGTGTGTGTGTGTGTGTGTGTATCTACTTTCTTTTAAAGTACTGAGAATGTTTATAACTGTAATGGTTACTAATGATTGCTCATAAATTATTCATAATTTAGATATGAGGAATCCTGAAATCAAAACTAATGGCACCAGACATAAAGTGACAACCCAGAACTGAAGAATGTGTGAAGAGACCATAGAAGCATGGGCCAGTACATGAATGAGCTCAGATAGCAAGTGTAATTAGAGAGGTGGGGAAGCTCTCCTGAAAACCAGGCTTTGAAGTCATTTGCAGGAAATTTTTAGAATGTTTGGGGAGAATCAGAGTGAATGTCCCCTTCCTAGAGCCAGGAAGAAGAGAGATCAGTTTGCAACACCATCATTTTCCAGTTGGATGATATTGAATCGTACACTTAACCTCTCTGAACTTGATTCTTCTCTCATAAAAAAAGCATATTAGTAATTTCCACATGAGGCCGGTGTGATGATTAAATGATCCAATGCATGTAAATCACCATGGATAGTGTCAGTGTTCAACAAATATTATTTCCTTATTTGGCCCTGCTCTCCATTGATACTTGTATGCTTTAGAGCAATATACCCTTAAATTTGCTTTGCCAAATAAGCTATTTTTAAATGATAGACTACATAGGGCTTATGTCCATTTTGAAATAAACTTGGTTAAATGAATTATAATTCTTTATTATAGGACTTCTGAGAACCTTCAGTATGCTACTTTGTGTTGTGATTCTTTGAGGGATATGCATTATATGATATGGAGCATTTCCAAATTTTATTGGACGATTTTTTGCATAGAAAATCACATGGGACAAATTCAATAAAACATACCATAAGAAGTGCACATTTAAACAAACACACACACACACACACACACACACACAAAACAGAATAAAACTTCAAGAACTTTGAGCTGTATCTTTGTTGCTTCATGGATGTGTTGACTTTCAAACAAATATTTAAAGATATTTAAATAAGATTTAAAGAACTTTGTTCTACTCATTGTCTCTTCTAGAGTTGTGAGGATGAAATTGCACACAGTTTGTGAAAGTACACTGTAGAGTTAAAAGCTCCTCACAAGCAAGAGATTAGCATTACATTGTTTCACCATCTGACCTGCCATTTGTTCCACCGTGTGAAAGGGATGTGGGCTGGTGGTTCCTAAAGGCCTTGGTTGGTCGCAGTAAAGAAAAATTTGCATCATTGGCCCCAGAGGCTGCAAGGCGAGAGACTGGGGATGAATGAGCACAACCCAATTATTTCTATGAGAGAAGAATTCCTTTCAGAACAAATGTCCTACATTTAAAGAGCCAGTAGATTTTGGTGCATGAAGGACACAGGCTCTTTTAAAATTTTCACTGAATTTTAATCCATTAAGATAGTCTAGCACAAGACTAGTTATAAGACCATCTGTCCCTTAACTCACAATATTTTGTGGAGAGACCTCACATAGGTCTCTACTTCTT
The DNA here is from genome assembly GCF_027475565.1 of Acinonyx jubatus. Classification (NCBI taxonomy): domain Eukaryota; kingdom Metazoa; phylum Chordata; class Mammalia; order Carnivora; family Felidae; genus Acinonyx; species Acinonyx jubatus. The sequence goes on along the minus strand of NC_069383.1, from coordinate 123,037,718 downwards.
TATGGGATTTCATACTGGAAATAGAGAATCATACACACACACACACACACACACACACACTAATTGATTTTATTTGTTCAACTGCTCCCAACATTTCAACCATGAAATATTGAAGGCGGGAGATCCTTTCCCAGTAGGAATCTTCCATGGTCAATTATATTTAGGAAGTACTACTCTCTCCCCTTCCCGGGAGTTTCACAAAGTACTTTATCAATCTAAGAGATCCCAGAAACCCTACACTCAAGAACCATTAACTTGGTCTAATACAATATTTCCCAAATTATTTGATCACAGTAAACACTATAGACAAGAAATTTGTAAAAATTTCACTGAAATGTCCCAATAATGTCCCCAAACCCATGATGGAAATGCTCCATTAGATGATTCCCCAACTCCCCAAGACCTCTGTCATTCCCAGAGTGTACATAGTTCCTTCAGAGGATGCCTGAATGGCTTGGTGCCCCTGTGTCCTCAGTGCTGAAACCTTCTTTTCTGAAACACTGTTCAGCACCTGCTGAAGAGTATGGTTTAGACCATTAGTATATGGGACTAGATTGCAGTTTGAATAGACTGGAGGGAAGAGGCTGCTTCTGGGGGACCAGTTTTCACACAAAAAAAGTTCTTCCTCTTTCTCTGTCTCACTACATACCAATTTTTCTTGCCGTATAAGGTGTCTGTAATTGCCACTGCAGGGGGATTATGCACTCCCTTCGTGTGAAGCAAGAGGCTGAGAAGAGAAATTGCTGGTAAATGAGACCTCTATGACATTTGCATAAACATGGTTATATCAAGCCCTGGCTTTTACCAGCATCTCTCACCAGTCCAGCAGAAGCATCTGCCTCAGCTGAAGGATGTGCTCCTTGGCAATGAGCGGCAGAGAAGGGCTCTGTAGGCTGTTAGGCTTTAAATGAACCCTAGAGTCTTCCAGTCAGGATTTGCCTACTCGAAGTTCAAAACAGAAAGGAAACAGATAAACAGAAAATTAAGACCCAATCTCTAGGCAACCAATGGAAGTCATAAGAAGTACGTTTTAGGAAAAACAATATGCACTGGCTTTGTGTAACGATTATGGACACTCAAGTCTTTAATTGCTAACTATGCATTGCCTGTTTACCGTGCTAGGTAACATATATATAATCTAACTTATCCTTTACAATAATCTTTCAAAGAAGGTATTTTTTTAATACTGGTTTCACAAATGAAAATCTAAAGTTGATAGAGAAGAAATGGCTCACAAGTACCATGCAGGAATTCACACAGGTCTAGCCAACAACAAAATGTAGACTCTGTATCCGTTATGATACACTGACTCCTTTCCTATGCTGTATATCTTTTGTTTGTTCCTCCAGATCCATTCTCCACCGTTTACTACCCTTTTTTTGTCTATAAGGATTTTGTTAACTAGTTACTTTTTCTCTGGCTTGCAGTTAAACTTCTCTAATAGGGGACACTGTAAGGAAATTTGAAGAAGGTCCTTCTACCATCACTGCTTTTCTCAAGGCAGTTGATTCTGTGCATTTTTCTCTCTTACGGTTCCTCTTGCCTTTGAGCCAAGGGTTTGTGCATTTAGATTGCATTGAGAATTGGCCGCAATTATTCCTCCTGTCCTTGTATGAATGCCCCTTTGCAATGTGCCTTTTCTCTCCTCCATTATAGAGGTGGAGTGTATTCCCCTATCCTGTCAATCAGGTCTGAACTTGCCCCTTGCTTTGACCAAGAGAACGTGGTAAAAGAGACCTTTTTAAAGCAAGTCCCAGAGCATCAGACTCAAGAGGCTTTGTAACTTCTTCCCTTCCATTCCTGGAAATCTGACAGCGTCTCTTGTTGAAGCCTGGTTAGACTCCTTGAACATGAATGGCCACAAGAAGAGGCTGGCCCAGCCAACAACCAAAACTGACCTTCAGAAATGTAAATGAGGTTGTCTGGGACCATCTAATCAGATCTGCCAGATCATTGTATCTAACTGTGTACCCTTAGGCAAGACCAGAAGAGGGACTGTCTAGCTGATTCCAGTGTAATACAGCTGCACAGAAATGTGAGCAAATCAATGGTTGTTTTAAAACACTGTTTTAAGGTATGTTTGTTACACAAAAGCAATAGCTGCTACAGTAACTGATCTGTCTTTATCTATTATCTTTATCAATAGTCCATTTTTACATAAACCCTCATTAAAAGATCTGACTTGGAGTGTGCCATCGGGACCCTGGTTGATACCCCTACCATCACAGTTCAAAGAGTAATCAGAGACTTGTTTGGAAGAAGAGTGGCCTAGGCTATATGTTATACTTCTGAATCAATGGAGGTAATTCTCTAGGAAATCCTAACTATAATGCTTCATAGTTATAGATAATGATTACTTTGCATCAAGCATGTTGCTTACATTACTTGTAATAACTGTCGCTGTGGACTGGAATTAGATATTATCATTAGCCCCTTTTTGCAGATGAGAAAGCAGAATTTCAAAGAGGTAGGGCAATCACCTCAGTATACTGCTAGTAAGTAGCAGATTCAGAATTAAAACATAGGTCTCAGTTTACTCCAACATTCATGTTCTTTCCACTTCATCAAACTATCTCAGAAACCAAAACTGAGAGGTCTGATAGCTAACCAACAATATCCTTGAGTGCAAACACTGTCGACTTGAGAATTTGTGGATTTACATTCTCTTTTCTTTTTTGTGGATTTCCTTTTATAAAGGTTTTTCTGAAGCTGTAATATCTTCTCTCAGAGAAAAAAGGATTGGGTTCACAATAGCAGCGTACTTCAACACTATCAGGTGGATATAATTTATTTAGCCTTCACGAGTAGCAAATTCAGGGGTGCTGGCTGGTTGAGTTGATGGAGCATGCGACGCTTCATCTCAAGGTCATGAGTTCGAGCCCCAAGATGGGCATGGAGCCTACTTGGAAAAAAAAAAGTAGAAATTTCAAATCATAGGTACAGCTGAATAATGAGCCACAGACTAGTGTTGTGCAGTTTCCCAGTACATCTGCTTTAGAAATTCATCTTGTTAGACCTCCCAGGGGTAAAAAGAGATGTATACAAATAGAGCAGGAAGTAATCTGTGGTTCTTATTTATCTATTCCTTGCAAGAGTCTCCTGAGATGGAAAGTTTATGTCACATAGGTACCTGAGGGAGTATACCACCAAAAGTGACTGTAGCAGATTCCTGAGGTATGATAGGAATGGTACCCACCAAAGGATTTGTGCTGAAGGGGCAGGCAGCCCAGACGAGGTGAAATTATATTTTTGTGTCAAAGAATGGAACACATCATTAAAGGCCAGGTAACAGAGGCTAGAATAATAGCAGCTCATCCTTAGGGAAAGCAGCATGGATATAGCATGGTCCATGAGCATGTGGGCTCAGGAGTGAGACTGGCTTACGTCTGGGCACTAGTTATGAACTCTTCTCATTCTGTGACAATGGGCAAGTGACTAAGAATCCTTGAATCTTGCTTTAATTCACTATGAAAAAAAAAAGGGTAACAGTGGCACCTACCTCATGAGGATTAAATGAGATAATGTAAGGAACTTACTATAATTTCTGGTTCATACTAACAGTAAAATAAGTTGTTAATCATCGATGTATCTAATATAAGTGCAATATATGAATTATGCCTCTTAATATTCCCCCATCCTTCCAAAGTAAATATATTGTCCATTTTTGTGGTTTTTGAAAACTGAGGCAAATTACCTATCCAAGCCCTTGCTGCCAGTATATGTCAATGCTGGGACTGGATCTGAACTCCCTCTGATTGCACAAAATAGATGTTTTTTCCTCCAGGTATTGTGCCTCTGTATCACTCTGCCTCTCTCAGGGAGGTGTGTGTGTGTGTGTGTGTGTGCAAGAAAGAGCATTTGTGTGTGTGTGTGTGTGTTCAATCTCTTCCATGTGAAAGACATAGCCATTGTGCCATGCACTTGGGGGTGTTCATCCAACTGTGGGAATGTATTTGTCATGATCCAGGAATTCTCTCTTAGCTTCAGTAACCCCTCGCACATTATAGCAAGGCAGCTGTTGCAGGAATCTGGTCCCATTCATAGTTGAACAGAGGGTAGCAGAGGAGGAATAATTGGGCTATGTAGGGAGCTCGCCCATGACCTTGGCCTCATTAGCAACATGCTTTAATCATCAAAGCCAAGCAACCACAGGTGGCTGTGCCTCGCGCAAATGTTCTGCATCTCATTTCCTGAAAATGTCAATGTTTGAGAATATAAATATTATTTATAATCCTGGGATGATTGTACAGGTACTAATGGAATGGTTTTATGGTATTGATTTTCAATAGCTCATTTGGTATAATCAGCTTAACTTCATCTGCTAGAAAACGAACTTCTAATTCCAGTCTGAAACATATTACAAGAAAATGATTTTAGCCTACTCTGCCACTACCTTGAATCCTTTATGGAAGTAGACTGGGCATAAATCTTAAATAAATAAATCAACTTTAGACTCTTCCAGATTTTCATGATCTCACAAGATTGATTTCCTTTCCTTTAATCTGTTTCTAATAAAAGGGATATCTTCCTTTGAGACGCAGTCTGTAATCTCTTCCATTTTTATTATCATTCTCATAGACATCCTCTTTTCCATTTTAAGAGGAGCAGGTTTACTCAGAGAAAGATAGCTTTAATGAACAATCAAATCTGTGCAGAAGTGGAGGAATTCTGGAGAGAAGCAATGGTCTTTTGGGTGGGCTGGAAAGACCAATGCATAAAAGTAACCTTTCCCCTCCCCCTTGAGAGGTATGAAAGCACAATTTTCTCCCTTACTACAAGGGTATGAATCTAAAGAATTGAAAATTGAGAAAGGAAATGAACAAGCAATGGGGATTGTCAACTGGTGTTGCAATAGATAGAATTATTCAGGCATTATACAGAATGTAATATGCACTTTATCAAATGACCAATTACTAAACACTCTATTAAATTACTAATTACTAAACGCACAAATTAGTAGTTATTAAGCACTTTGTTAAATTACTAATTACTAAACCTTTATTAAATTATTAATTACTAAGCCCATATTATAATGGTGAATTATTCCAAAACCCCAAGATTGAGACTGTTATCATATCACTATCTTACCGATGTGTACAGAATTGGATAAATGTTCCCACAGTCATGCAGCTTGTGTAATGGGGTCAGGACTCCAACCAAGGCAGCCACACTCCAGTCCCATGCAGGAGCCCACAAGTCTATCAGATCACAATGCCTGTGAGAATGCTTGATGGGACTTAAGTTTTGGATCAGTACTTGTTTCCGATCTTGTCTCTGGGCCTTTGGGCAGAGCACTTCACAGCTGTTGGCCTCAGTTGCCCTAGCTTTAAAATGGAGAAAAGGGGTAGCCTGGGTGGCTCAGTTGATTGAGTTCCAACTTCAGCTCAGGTCATGACCTTACAGTTTGTGGGTTTGAGCCCTGTGTCAGGCTCTGTGCTGACAGCTCAGTACCTGGAACTAACTTCAGATTCTGTCTCTCTCTCTCTCTCTCTCTCTGCCCCTCCCCCTGATCATGCTCTCTCTCTCTTTCTCTCAAAAATAAATAAACATTAAAAAAAAGTTTTAAAATGGAGATAAGGGGTGCCTGTGTGGCTCAGTCAGTTGAGCATCTGACTTTTGATTTCATCTCAAGTCATGATCTCATGGTCATGATTTCATGATCATGAGATTGAGCCCAGTGTTGGGTTCCTGCACTGGGTGTGGAGCCTGCTTCAGATTCTCTCTTCAATCTCTCTCTCTCTCTCTCTCTACCTCTCCCTCTGCCTCTCCCCTGCTCTCACTCTTTCTCCCTCCCTCTCTCTCAAATAAGAAAATAAAATAAAATAAAATAAAATAAAATAAGAGATACCTATCTCCTACAACTGAGACAACCCATTGAAAATACCAGTTATGCTGGGCAGCTCATGGGAAAAACCCAATGAGTGATAACTGAGGTTGCTATCATTTTGTTACTGGTTCTGTGACCATGGGCAAATTACTAAACTACTTGAACTCTGGGGACTTTATTATTTAAATGAACATAAATAAGTGTACTTTACACTTTACAGTGTACCTTTACAGTGAGTTGATAGGTATTTAAGGCTAAAAAAAGATGCATCTTTACTTCCAAGAAGTGGAACAATGGATTCCTGTTAATCAAACATCTCTGTCTAGCAGGCCTGGATCCAACTGCATGCTAAACAGATCACCCTTAGCAGGGGACCAACATTGAGAGAGGTACTACAGTGCTAGCTTTGGAGGTACCCTGTACCTATACACTCAAAGATAAATCCCTCAAGTGTAATGATGTTTTTCTTCTTTGTATTGTAGCACAGAAGGGGTGTGTGTGTGTGTGTGTGTGTCTTTAGCAAACAGATACACACAGAAGTTGAAATCTATCCAAAGTCAGCTGATTCCTGGGGGGTGTTAGTTGGATCTTATAATTGTCAAATTTGAAAGCCCATAATAATAACACTTCATATTTATAAAGTAACTAATATATATTGAGCCCACTGCAACATACTGGTGTTCTTATCCCCATTTTACAGATTTGTAAACAGGGACTCAAACTGGTTAACTTGTTCAAGCTTTGACAAAAACATATGGCAGAGTCAAGGTTCCAATCCAAGACCTTCTGGCAGAAAAGGTATGCCCTTACCTACGTAGCCCACTTGAGCCTCGTTGTTGCCTAGTTAGTAAAAACATTGGGAGACAGAGCGTGGTAAGGGGCTGATGGAATTTCTGGGCACAGGGCTTGGAAGCCAGGTAGATGTGGCTGTGGGAAAATTTCTGCATAATATATGCATAATTTGATTGTGATAATATGGGTGTGGACTCATTTCAGGGAGGAGTGAGTGTGAGATAAATAATTCGAATCTGTGTTCCCATACTTAAGTATGGTGGTTAGCACTTACAATGAATGACTCCTTATACATTATGTGTGTTTCTAAGGAACATGACCTGATCTACGTGATGCATTGAGTCTAGTAAAAAACAGCTTGACTCTTAGGCCAGAGATGAGATCAGCGACTGAGAAAGTAACCATCTCAGTCTTGGAAACTTAATTAAGGATTCTCAGAGGAAGAAATGTTTGACTAAAACTTGAAAATTGTGTCAGAGCTTTGCAGACAGAGAAGGTGTTGAATAAAGGAAAAGGAAGAAGAAAACGGAGTATGGTGCCAATTAATCAACATAAATATGAATGTTTAAACACTGTAAGGAGGGGCGCTTGGGTGGTTCAGTCGGTTAAGCGGCCGACTTCGGCTCAGGTCATGATCTCGCGGTCCGTGAGTTTGAGCCCCGCGTCGGGCTCTGTGCTGACAGCTCAGAGCCTGGAGCCTGTTTCAGATTCTGTGTCTCCCTCTCTCTGAACCTCCCCCGTTCATGCTCTGTCTCTCTCAGTCTCAAAAATAAATAAACGTTAAAAAAAATTTTTAAAAAATAAAAACTGTAAGGAAACTTATAAATAAAAGACACAATAAAAAGTGTGCTTTATATTTATAAAACTCTTTGTGGGGGCAGGGAAAGAAAACCCTTTATTTTCAAAGTGCTGTCATTTGCATTACCTGATTCACATAACCCTGTGAACAGAACATTGGTATTTGGCATATGTTTTAGTCCATTTAGACTGTTATAAAAAATGCCTAAATGCCTTAGACTAGGTAGTTATAACTGACAGGATTTTATTTCTTACAGTGCTGGTTGCTGGAAAGTCTGAAGTCAACGCACCAGTAGATTTGGTATCAAGTGAGAGCTTGCTTGCTTTTCAATGGCGACTTCTCACTGGGTCCTCAGGAGGAGGAAGCGGGAGGGAGTCCTCTGGGTTTCTATTTTAGGGACACTAATCTCATTCATGAAACTCTACCCTCATGACTTAAGCACATCCCAAAGGTCCCACCTCCTAATACCATCACATTTGGCACTTGGTTTCAACACAGGAATCTGAGGGGACACAAACTCTCTGTCCATAGCGCTAAGGGAACTGAGAAACTATTTAAGTTTCTTGATCTTGATGGTAAAACAACCGAGAACTAGAATTCAGAACACTTACCCTTAAACCTCAATTCATTGCTCTCAGTAGATAAAATATAAAAAGCCTACTTATACCTTTAATACTAAGAAAGAAAGCATTGTCATGCTTTTAGAGAAAGAAATAGTGTACTTGTAGTCCTTTAACGGTAAGGAAAAGAATTTCTTATCACATTAGATTGAGTTCCTTTAAAAGAAAAGGGGTTAAAAGTGAGAAATCTCTATTTCAGAAGCATCACATAATGATGATCATAGTCAAGAGATGAATAAATTATTCATTATTCTCTTTGAGAGAATATCAAAGAGCTGATTTGAAATATTAGACATTTCACAGCAGTAGACATTTGTATCTAATGTCCACTATAATAATTTACCTAATTTATCTACAGCACTACATTCAGAAATATAGACTCTAGGTTACCCCTAATATCAAGTTTTCTTCAGTTCCTGGAGAATTTCTGTGTTGCATTTTTGACTTTTAGATTTCTAAGTCATTCTGAAGTTTTTCTCAAGTAATAGGAATTGCATTATAAATAATTTTCTGTAAAAATAAGGATTTATTAAAGGATTTTTGGACTAACATTAGATGTAATCACTTTCTTTTGGTTTTAATGATCTCAACTTGACTGCTTTCTTCCTCTATTGTGCGTTGAACTCAGATAATACTAAGAGCTAATATTAATTGAGCACTTTCTATGTGATACGTATTGTATTAAGCATTGATTCAGACATTACCTAATATATTCATTATAGTGCTTTATTAGTTTGTTGTGTTTTATGTCTGTCTACCAAGAAACAATGCCAAGAAAGAGATAGCTCTTTAGAAGCTGGAAAATCTCTGCTCCTTAATTTTGGACGCACAAGTTCAAATCCCAGCTCTGCTGTTTGCCAGCTCTATGGCCTTAGGAAAAACATATACTCTAAATACAATATTATAAAAACATATACCATGAATACAATAAAGTCAATTTTGCTAACTATAAAATGCATGTACGGTCTCTGGTGAGTACATGAAATAAATAGCAGGCAAATACCTAAAATAATATGGCAAAACAGCTCTGTTTCTAGTATGCTTCAGGGGCTGAATATTTTCAGCTGGGTTTATTTACCAGTACTTTAATCCACACGAACACATAGTTTACATAATCCTGAGAATATCAGTGAGGATTTCATTCTCTGCCTAATTAACAGGGTTGATGTAGATCTAATGAAATAATGCACGTGAAATGGATTGTATATTGCAAAGTACTGTACAAATGGAGGTGTTATTATTTTCCCTAGAGCTTAACATAAGATAGAGTGAAGCTATTTCCTATTTCAAAAATTCATGGTCAGGGAAAAAGGAATTCCAGAGGATCCAGGAATATATCCTCTGTGTTCAAAACATGAGAGAACAGTTGTAATTTGGGCCAGAGAAGATACTATTAACAGGCAACAACTTGGCTATGTGAGCAATGTTTCTGAGGAGGACACAGAATACTTTCTGTTTTATGTTCACCACAAACCCACCCACAGAAAACAGGCTCCAGGAGAGATTTCTGTGGAATATAAAGAAGAACTTCTAGACTGCCAAGGTGATAAAACCCTGGCAGGGGTTGTTGAGACTCTCTCCCTGGAGAATGTCAGGTAGAGAACAGGCATCTATCTGTTCTAGAAGGCTTAGACATTTAACTGCTGGAGTGCAAATTAAAGACTTCCAGCTGGATCAGATGAGTTTTTAAGGTCCCTTCCAGCCCATTTTCTTACTAATCAATTGTATTTCATCTGACAACTTTTCAGTTTTCAAAATGGACTCACTATATTCCTTAAAGTGTGGCTTATTTCTAAACTTTAAAATAATTGCCATTGATCACATTTTATATAATCTAACTACAAAATAGATGTAATATTCTATAGTTGGATTTAACCTACACTTTACATTTAGCATTAACTGCTATTTAATAAGCACAGGGAGTTGGACAGGGAACCCCATCTGATGATTCATTACATGGAGGAATTCTATGATCTAACATCTGAAATGATAGAAATCATTGCAGTCTTACAGTAATGCTTTTCCTGGGATATACTTAGTGGTTCAATTTTCAAGTTACGCATGATTATATTTTAGCTAGGATTTATGCTTCTTTGGAAGATTTTGAATGTTAGTTTTTCTTACTTGAAGAACTTGAGTCTGACTTGTTCTGGATTTTACTCCATAATGAATCATGAGAGATTCTTGTGTGTCTCTGACAGCATTTCCTCTAAAAGACACCTCAACATATGAATCAATGAACCAAAATGCCACAACCCTGAGAAGAAATTAACTCACTGTTGTTCATCTTCATAATCCACGTCTTTGGTGGTTTCCATGGTGATTCCCTGGCTAGCAGCACTTTGTTTACCAGATGTCTTATTGTTCAACTGCTCATCTGTCTTAGGAGTTTAAAGTTTGAGAACTAAAGTCTAAGCAGAACATTTTATTTTTGTAAATAGCACAGAGAAAGAAAGGAAAAAAAAGACAACTTTTATAACATTTTAAGACATGAGTAAGGATAGGATGGAGGTATCGTCCTGTCACACTCCAAATCACTGCATGACGAATAACTCAGATTTGCATTATATTCTGACATGTTTTAATAACGAGGGAAAGTTTAATTATACTGAAAACATAACTCCTACCCGCTTAGCAGATTTTACCTCCCTGTTGGCTCCATGATGTGTTAGTTCACATGGTAAAACGCTTACTCCTACCAAGTGCTGGTCACAAGGTGATCTGAAAGTTTATATTTCAAAGAAGCTTCAATTCAAAGGAGCCTTTTTCAAATAAATGAGAGTAAGTGGCTGCCAAAGAGATTCTACTTAAATATTGGCTTCCTTGTCTGGAGTTCGGATAATATCCTGGAACATAATCACTCACCCTGTTAAATTTCAGCGCAGTGCCAATTACCGCAGATCACGCCTCAACTTCGTGCTGCAGAATGAGGAGCGAGCAGCAGCGGGTCCAGCCAATAAGGTGGGAAGCAGTGGAGGAACAGGTATGAAGGTGTGGAGAAAGGCTTAAAAGCATCATCTGATCCCAGGTCTCCCATTCAAAGCAGGGCCTGCTTATATTTGTAGCTGCAGGCCTAAAAAAGCCATACTGGGCTGGATTCACTTGTCCACATTCCTAGTCTAACAGCAGAAGAAACTAAGATCTGGTGAGGTAAGTCAATTCTTCAGGGTGACAAAAAATTAGTGTTGAGACTAAAACTAGACATAGAAGAGATTATTTCCCAGTCCATGTAGGCAGAACTAGGTAATAGACATTAAGTGGTTTGTACTATAGTACCCAGTTCTCCAGAATGTGTTTTTAAACACTGTGCCCTTAAATTATACTTTTTAACCATTTTGGTAGTAATCACTGGTACTGATCAGAAAGCTTCTTCCTCACCCCACCCCAGTTCCCCAAGTTGTCTATTCCTTGTCCTTGGAATGGATACTGGGGAATAAGGGAAGTTGAGTTTGAAAATCAACGCATCTTAGGCTGAGCCACATATCAAACATGTGAAAGTAACAGACTACCGTGTTTAAAAGAAAGATGCTAATTCAAAGGGGCACATGCACCCCAATGTTTATAGCAGCATTACCAACAATAGCTAAGCTATGGAAAGAGCCCAAATGTCTATTGACTGATGAATGAATAAAGAAGATGTGGTTGGTATATATACATATACATATATATATATACACATATATATATATGTATATATATATATATATACTCGGTGGTCAAAAAGGTGAAATCTTGCTATTTGCCACAACATGGATTGAACTAGAGTGTATTATGCTAAGCGAAATAAGTCAGCCAGAGAAAGATAGATATCATATGATTAAACTCATATGTGGAATTTAAGAAACAAAATACATGAACATAAGGGAAGGGAAGGAAAAATAACATAAAAACAGAGAGTGAGGCAGACCAGAAGAGACTCTTAAATACAAAGAACAAACTGAGGGTTGCTGGAGGGGAGGTGGGTGGGGGGATGGGATAAATGAGTGATGGCCATTAAGGAGGGCACTTGTTGGGATGAGCCCTGGGTGTTGTATACAAGGGATGAGTCACTAAATTCTACCCCTGAAACCATTATTACACTATATGTTAACTATCTTGGATTTAAATAAAAATGCATAAGTAAATGCAATGTAAATACATGTCAACAAACAAAAAAAATGAAAATAAATAAAAATAAAAATACTCTCAACCTTTCAGGATAACTACTTACAGATTTAAATACTCCAGAAAAAAAAAAAAAAAGAAGAATGAGTTTAATTTTACTGGCTTTCTCGTCAATGCTACCTTTTAAACCAGTCACACAAGAGGAATTGTCAGTCATCTACCACATGCAGGGAAAGCATTTTTACAGCACTAATGGGACAGAGAAACCTTCACTGTCTTTCTCAGGAAGCTTACACTCTAGCTTGTGGAAAAGGGACACCTGTCAAAATATGGAGTAGCATGCCATTCTCGTGTGATCACTTCATATGAAAAGACAATAAAATTTGTGCAGGTCAGAGTAAAAAAAAAGACCGGGATGCCTGGGTGGCTCAGTCGGTTGGGCGTCCAACTTGAGCCCAGGTCATGATCTCACAGTTTGTGAGTTCAAGCCCCACGTCAGGCTCTGTGCTGGCTGTGTGGAGCCTGGAGCCTGTTTCAGATTCTGTGTCTCCCTCTCTTTCTGCCCCTCCCCTGCTCACGCTCTGTCTCTCTCTGTCTCTCAAAAATATGTAAACATTGAAAAAAATTTTTAAAGAATAAAAAAAAGATAAATTTCAGCAGGGATGAGGAAGAGAGATTTTGTGGGGGATAGTGACTGGCTGTGGGCTGTGCGGGAAGAGTTGCCTTTGGGAGGATGAGGAGGGTACAGAATAATACATGCGTTTGCAAACCTGGCCTACAGTTATGAGTACTAATTTGGAAATTTACATAAACCATTTAACGCAGTGCCTGTCATGTTAAAAGCATTTTATAGATGTAATTTTTCTGATTTATGATCCCTACAGAGGTGAAGGGAAAAGAATATTGAAGACAGAATCTAAAGTCTTGGTTCTCAATGCAGTAGCTGACTGGGTAAAATGGAAAAATCATTTACTATTTCAGGACCTATTCTTTTATTAATGATATGAAAGGTGTAACCTGGAATGATCCCTAGGATCCATTTTCACTCTCAAGCTCTATGATTCTGGGACCCTGAACAGATACTTTGTTCATCTGTCCTTCCCCACAATAAGCATTTTATCTCACCTGGAAGGAATTTTCTCTGAATCTTGGACTGAAGGCGAGTAAGGTCTGTAACTTCTATAACATATGAACTTCAGACAATTACATTCAAACATCAGAGCACTCTTGTTGCCATCACTGTCTTTCTCATTACCGTTAAGATTTTTTTAACTCATCACACAAGGACCTTTAATTCATATTTCATATAAAGCTGAACAATCCAAATAGCTTAACAAAATAATTAAGTGAAAAAAATCCATTTCTTTTCTTTTAATTTTTTCAATGTTTTTTTCTTTTTGAGAGAGAGTGAGGGAGACAGAGCATGAGCAGGGAAGGGGCAGAGACGGAGGGAGGCAGAGAATCCAAAGCAGGCTCCAAGCTCTGAAATGTCAGCACAGAGCCCAAAGCGGGGCGGGGCTGGAAATCACAAACTGCAAGATCATGGCTGCAGCCAAAGTCAGATGCTTAACCATCTGAGCCACCCAGGCACCCCAAAAAACTCCATCTCGTGATGGGAAAGTTAATTTACGATCCCAGAGAAAACTGAGAGAGAGTTAAAGTTCCATTTAGTGTATGAGATTTTAAAGATTAGCATCCATGCATGTTGTGAAAATTAAGTTTCTTAAATGTGTTGAGGTTCTCTTTAGCTATAAGGTTTTAAATTGCGTGACATTCTTTTCCCTTTTTTTCCCTATCCTATTGAGTAATGATCTTTATGCTTTCCTTGTACTTCTTACTGCAAATTAGAAGATTAGTGTTTAGTGTCATTGCATTAATGAAGATTATTATTTACAACAATGGCTAGAAAATGATTGGAGGATTAACTCCAGCAACTCCAGCAATTAAAATGCGTGTAGGTTACTTTGAGGTTAAAAAAAATACAGGTTGTTAAGAGGAACTCATCTACTCAAGATGTATAGCTATTGCCAGTGTACCTTCTTTGGGGACCCAAAACTATTTCTCATCAAAACTGCTTTTTGGAAAGACTGTAATATTAACACTTTAGATTAAAGGAAATAGACCCCTTCTCCTGACAACACATGGATTTCAACCCTCTTTTCAGAGCCTAGAGTAATGAAAGTCAAACATCTTAATAAGAAAACTCCATACTAACTGGTGGTTATAATGGATATGCACTGTTCTGCCCATTCACTCCTTTCTCTCTCTTTTATCTCTGTACCATCCCTTATTTTCTTTGGGAAACACCCTTCCAACTGTCCAGGTATTCCTTTTGGGAATACCAATCTCAGTCGCTTGCCTCTCTCTCCTAACCTTTGGCCAAAAATCTGGTATTTGACCTAAACAAGGGGGGAAAACAGTTCCCTGAAAGTTGAGCCATTACCAAAGTGACACAGAATTAAAACATGAGCAAAGAGGCTGAGACTTGAGATTGCTCATGACTTTCTGCAACCAAGACCTTTATTCTGACCTTCTGAACTTTATTTTCCTTCCTATTGTTTCAGTTGCTTATTTTTCTCTCTTTTTTTCCCCGTGTTAGTCTAGATGACTACTACATGGTGAATTCACCAAGTATTTAAAGAAGACATAATACTAATTGTAACTTTATTCAGACAATAAAGTAAAGGTGAAAATATACCACCTGATTTGATAAAGATAAAAATAAAGAATTAAATGAAATATGTGTATATAAATTTATAACTAAGATTCACATCATACATAATAAATAACATGTGTTTATAAATACATTATAAATAATACAAATATTATGTATACTATAATGAAAATATAACATAGATTTTAAAAGAAAAAACTGCAAACTGACACAACTTAGGAACATAGACACAAAATTCCTTTAAAAATATAGACATATCAAATCTAGTGATACATACACTGGATAATACACTATAACCAAGTAAGGAAGGAAATGTTGAATTTAATATTTGAAAATTAGTCAATGGCATTCACCCCATTAACAAAGGAGAAAACCCGTATCATTTCAACAGATACCAAGAAAACTTTTGACAAATTAAACACCTATTCATACTAAATAATGTTCAGCAAACAAAAAATAGAACATCTTTAATATGTAGTACATCTGCAAATATCTTAAAGTATACATCATAATTAACTCTGGGAAATTAAAAAGTTTCCTTCAAAAAGATCAGGAATAAGGAAAGATGTTTTCTTTTTTTTTCAATTTTTTTAACGTTTATTTACTTTTGAGACAGAGAGAGACAGAGCATGAATGGGGGAGGGTCAGAAAGAGAGGGAGACACAGAATCGGAAACAGGCTCCAGGCTCTGAGCTGTCAGCACAGAGCCCGACGCGGGGCTCGAACTCACGGACCGCGAGATCATGACCTGAGCCGAAGTCAGACGCTTAGCTGACTGAGCCACCCAGGCGCCCCAGGAAAGATGTTTTCTCATACTACTTCTATTCAACATTGTGCTGGAGGTCCTGGTAGAGTAATAGAACAAAAAAGAAATAAAAGACATAAATAATGCTAAAAGATATGATTGTGCACATTAAAATATCCAAAGGAATTTACAAGGAAACTAACAGAACTAATAAGTGAATTTGGCACAGGCACAGAATGCAAGTCAGTGAAATATACACATAAACATGCACACACACACACACACACACACAGTCTACAACTAATTGGGAAATAGAAATATAGAAATACCATTCACAATAACATCAAAAAAGAAACAAAAATAAATGTAATGAAACATGTGCAAGAAAATATTTGACAGAAAACTATAAAATATTACTTATAGACAAAACAAATACAGAATTGAGAATCTCCCTGGATGTGACTTAGAAGATATGATATTAAGATACCTATTTTTCTCAAATTGATTTACAGAATCAATATGACCCAACAAAGGCTCAAGTTTTTTTTAAGCAATGAAAAAGTTTATTTTAGCAATTATATGAAGACCCAAAGAACCCAGACTATGTGACACAATCTTGAAGAAATGCTACAAACCTGAAGGACTTACTACAACTGATTTCATGATTCACGTTGAATCTGCAATTATTAGACAGTGTGGTGTTCACATAAGGTTACACAAATGAATCACGGGTGTCTAATATGAAGTGCTGAAATTGACAGACAGATATGGTAAATTGATTTTTGACATGTTAATGCAATTCAGTGGATAAATGAATAGGTTTTTTTCAACAGTTGATGCCAAAGCCAATTTTTGGGGGTGGGGGTGGAGGGACTTCTAAATCCGTACTTCATACCATGCAGAAAAATGAACCATAGACCATAAACCTAAACATAACAGCTAAAGCTGTACAGCTTCTAGAAGAAAAGGTGAAAGTGTATCTTCATAATAGTAGTGTAGGCAAAGATTATTTAAGGATTTCTGCAAACAATAGCAATGCAAAATATTTGATAGATCACACTTCATCACAATGAGAATCTTTGCTCATGTCACAGTCAGGAAGATGAAAGGGTAAGCCACAAACTGGAAGAAAATAAAATAGGCATTGACAAAGGACTATAGTCCAGAATACAAACCATTTATAGCAAGACAGTAACCCAATTTAAAAAGTGGGCAAAACACTCATGAGTAGATAGTTCATGGAGATTATAAAAAGCCAATGAGCACTTCATATGATGCTTGGCTTTATTAGTTATTATGGAAATACATGAGTTAAAACCAAAATAAGATGCTGGTTGACATCCACTAGAATGATTAATAGTAAAAAAAAATTAAAATTAAAAAAAGTCTGACAATGACAAGAGTTAAGGAGGATGAGAAGAACTGAGCTTCATAGATAATGAACATGGAGTATAAAATGAGACAACAATATTAGAAAACTTTTCAGTTTCTAATATAATTACATATATAATATCTTTTTTAAATTTTATTTTTTATTTTTTTTAAATTTACATCCAAATTAGTTAGTATAGAGTGAAGCAATGATTTCAGGAGTAGATTCCTTAATGCCCCTTACCCATTTAGCCCATCCCCCCTCCCACAACCCGTCCAGCAACCCTCAGTTCGTTCTCCATATTTATGAGTCTCTTCTGTCTTGTCCCCCTCCCTGTTTTTATATTTTTTCCCTTCCCTTCTGTTCATCTGTTTTGTCTCTTAAAGTCCTCATATGAGTGACGTCATATGATTTTTGTCTTTCTCTGACTGACTAATTTCACTTGGCATAATACCCTCCAGTTCCGTCCACGTAGTTGCCAATGGCAAGATTTCATTCTTTTTGGTTGCCGAGTAATACTCCATTTAATATATATATATATATATATATACTCCATTTAATATATATATATATATATATATATATATATTCCACATCTTCTTTATCCATTCATCCATTGAGAGACATTTGGGCTCTTTCCATAACGTGGCTATTGTTGATAGTGCTGTTATAAACATGGGGGTGCCTGTGTCCCTTCGAAACAGCATACCTGTATCCCTTGGATAAATGCCTAGTAGTGCAATTGCTGGGTCATAGGGTAATTCTATTTTTAGTTTTTTGAGGAACCTCCATACTGTTTTCCAGAGTGGCTGCACCAGCTTACATTGCCACCAACAATGCAAAAGAGATCCTCTTTCTCCGCATCCTCGCCAACATCTGTTGTTGCTTGAGTTGTTAATGTTAGCCATTCTGACAAGTGTAAGGTGGTATCTCATTGTGGTTCTGATTTGTATTTCCCTGATGATGAGTGATGTTGAGCATGTTTTCATGTGTCGGTTGGACATCTGGATGTCTTTCTTGGAGAAATGTCTATTCATGTCTTTCGCCCATTTCTTCACTGGATAATTTGTTTTTTGGGTGTTGAGTTTGATAAGTTCTTTATAGATTTTGGATACTAACCTTTTATCTGATGTATCATTTGCAAATATCTTCTCCCATTCTGTCAGTTGCCTTTTAGTTTTGCTGATTGTTCCCTTTGCTGTGCAGAAGCTTTTTATTTTGATGAGGTCCTAGTAGCTCATTTTTTGCTTTTGTTTCCCTTGTCTCTGGAGACGTGTTGAGTAAGAAGTTGCTGAGGGAAGATCAAAGAGGTTTTTTACTGCTTTCTCCTGGAGGATTTTGATGGCTTCCTGTCTTACATTGAGGTCTTTCATCCATTTTGAGTTTATTTTTGTGTATGCTGTAAGAAAGTGGTCCAGGTTCATTCTTCTGCATGTCGCTGTCTAGTTTTCCCAGCACTACTTGCTGAAGAGACTGTATTTATTCCATTAGATATTCTTTCCTGCTTTGTCAAAGATTAGTTGGCCATATGTTTGTGGGTCCATTTCTGGGTTCTTTATTCTGTTCCATCGATCTGAGTGTCTGTTCTTGTGCCAGTACCATACTGTCTTGGTGATTACAGCTTTGTAGTATAGCTTGAAGTCTGGGATTGTGATGTCTCCTGCTTTGGTTTTCTTTTTCAAGATTGCTTTGGCTATTCGGGGTCTTTTCTGGTTCCATACAAATTTTAGGATTCTTTGTTCTAGCTCTGTGAAGAATGCTGGTGTTACTTTGATAGGGATTGCATTGAATATGTAGATTGCTTTGGGTAGTATCAACGTTTTAACAATATTTGTTCTTCCTATCCAGGAGCATGGAATCTTTTTCCATTTCTTTGTGTCTTCAATTTCTTTCATAAGCTTTCTATAGTTTTCAGTGTATAGATTTTTCACCTGTTTGGTTAGATTTATTCCTAGGTATGTTATGGTTTTTTTGTGCAACTGTAAATGGGATCCATTCCTTGATTTCTCTTTCTTTTGCTTCACTGTTGGTGTATAGGAATGCAACTGATTTCTGTGCATTGATTTTATATCCTGCAACTTTGCTGAATTCATGAATCAATTCTACCAGTTTTTTTGTGGAATCTTTTGGGTTTTCCATATTGAGTATCATGTCATCTGCTCAGAGTGAAAGTTTGACCTCCTCCTGGCCGATATGGATGCCTTTTATTTCTTTGTGTTGTCAGATTGCAGAGGCTAAGACTTCCAATACTATGTTCAATAACAGTGGCGAGAGGAGATATCCCTGTCTTGTTCCTGACTTTACGGGGAAAGCTCTCATTTTTTCCCCATTCAGGATGATATTAGCATTGGGTTGTTCATATATGGCTTTTATGGTCTCGAGGTATTATCCTTCTATCCCTACTTCCTTGAGGCGTTTTATCAAGAAAGGATGCTGTATTTTGTCAAATGGTTTCTCTGCATCTATTGAGAGGATCACATGGTTCTTGTTCTTTCTTTTATTGATGTGATGAATCACGTTAATTGTTTTGTGGATATTGAACCAGCCCTGCTTCCCAGGTATAAATCCCACTTGGTCGTGATGAATAATTTTTTTAATGTATTGTTGGGGCCGGTTGGCTAATATCTTCTTGAGGATTTTTGCAACCATGTTCATCAGGGAAATTGGTCTATAGTTCTCCTTTTTAGTGTGGTCTCTGTCTGGTTTTGGAATCAAGGTAATGCTGGCTTCATAGAAAGAGTTTGGAAGTTTTCCTTCCATTTCTATTTTTTGGAACAGTTTCAGGAGAATAGGTGTTAACTCTTCCTTAAATGTGTGGTAGAATTCCCCTGGAAAGCCATCTGGCCCTGGACCTTTGTTTTTTGGCAGATTTTTTATTACTAATTCGATTTCCTTACTGATTAGGGGTCTGTTCAAATTTTCTATTTCTTCCTGTTTCAGTTCTGGTAGTGTACATGTTTCTAGGAATTCATCCATTTCTTCCAGATTACCCATTTTATTGGCATATAATTGCTCATAATATTCTCTTATTATTGTGTTTATTTCTGTTGTGTTGGTTGTGATCTCTCCTCTTTCATTCTTGATTTTATTTATTTGGGTCCTTTCCTTGCTCTTCTTGATCAAACTGGCTAGTGGTTTATCCATTTTGTTAATTCTTTCAAAGAACCAACTTCTGGTTTCATTGATCTGTTCTCCTGTTTTTTTGGTTTCAATAGCATTAATTTCTGCTCTAATCTTTATTATTTCCTGTCTTCTGCTGGTTTTGGGTTTTATTCACTGTTCTTTTTCCAGCTCCTTAAGGCGTAAGTTTAGGCTGTGTATCTGAGATCTTTCTTCCTTCTTTAGGAAGGCCTGGATTGCTATCTACTTTCCTCTTATGACCACCTTCGCTGCATCCCAGAAGTTTTGGGTTGTGGTGTTATCACTTTCATTGACTTCCATATGCTTTTTAATTTCCTCTTTAACTGCTTGGTTAGCCCATTCATTCTTTATTTAGTAGGATGTTCTTCAGTCTCCAAGTATTTGTTACCTTTCCAATTTTTTTCTTGTGGTTGATTTCGAGTTTCATAGCATTGTGGTCTAAAAATACACACGGTATGATCTCGATCTTTTTGTACTTAGGGCTGATTTGTGTCCCAGTATATGGTCTATTCTGGAGAACATTCCATGTGCACTGGAGAAGAATGTATATTCTGCTGCTTTAGGATGAAATGTTCTGAATATATCTGTTAAGTCCATCTGGTCCAGTGTGTCATTCAAAGCCATTGTTTCCTTATTGATTTTTTTATTAGATGATGTGTCCATTGCAATGAGTGACTGTGAGTGGGGTGTTGAAGTCTCCTACTATTATGGTATTACTATATATGAGTTTCTTTATGTTTGTGATTAATTGACTTATATATTTGGGTGCTTTCACATTTGGTGCACAAATGTTTACAATTGTTAGGTCTTCATGGTCTATTGACCCCTTCATTATGATATAATTCCCTTCTGCATCTTTTGATACAGTCTTTATTTTAAAGTCTAAATTGTCTGATATAAGTATGGCTACTCCGGCTTTCTTTGGTTGACCATTAGCATGATAGATGGTTCTCCACCCCCTTGATTTCAATCTGAAGGTGTCTTTAGGTCTAAAGTGGGTCTCTTGTAAACAGCATATAGATGGATCTTGTTTTATTATCCATTCTGTTACCCTATGTCTTTTGATTGGAGCATTGAGTCCATTGATGTTTACAGTGAGTACTGAAAGATATGAATTTATTGCCATTATGATGCTTGTAGAGTTGTAGAGTTGGAGTTTCTGGTGGTGTTCTCTGGTCCTTTCTAATCTTTTGTTGCTTTTGAAATATATATATATATATATATATATATATATATATATATATGTATGTATTTTCCCCCATCTTGTCTCCCCTCAGAAAGTCCCCCTTAAAATTTCTTGCAGAGCTGGTTTAGTGGTCACAAACTCCTTTAATTTTTGTTTGTCTGGGAAACTTTTGATCTCTCCTTCTATTTTGTTTTGTTTTTTTTTTTTTTAATGTTTATTTATTTTTGAGACAGAGAGAGACAGAGCATGAACGGGGGAGGGTCAGAGAGAAGGAGAAACAGAATCTGAAACAGGCTCCAAGCTCTGAGCTGTCAGCACAGAGCCCGATGCGGGGCTCGAGCTCACAGACCGTGAGATCACGACCTGAGCAGAAGTCAGATGCTTAACCGACTGAGCCACCTTGGCGCCCCTCTCCTATTTTGAATGACAGCCTTGCTGGATAAAGAATTTTTGGCTGCATATCTTTCTGATTCAGCACACTGAATATATACCGCCACTCCTTTCTGGCCTGCCAAGTTTCTGTGGGTAGGTCTGCTGCCAACCTAATCTGTCTTCCCTTGTAGGTTAGGAACTTTTTTCCCTTGCTGCTTTCATGATTCTTTCCTTGCCTGAGTATTTTGTCAATTTTACTATGATATGCCTTGTTGATGGTTGGTTTTGTTGAATCTAATGGGGGTCCCCTGTGCTTCCTGGATTTTGATGTCTGTGTCTTTCCCCAGGTTAGGAGAGTTTTCTTCTAAGATTTGCTCACATAACCCTTCTACCCCTATTTCTCTCTCTTCCTCCTCTGGGACCCCTATGATTCTGATGTTGTTCCTTTTTAATGAGTAACTGATTTCTCTAATTCTTAAATCATACGCTTTTGCCTTAATCTCCCTCTTTTCTCCTGCTTCGTTATTCTCTATAAGTTTGTCCTCTATATCGCTGATGCTCTGTTCTGCCAAGTCCATCCTTGCTGGCGCTGCATCCATCCGTGATTGCAGCTCAGTTATAGCATTTTTAATTTCATTCTGGCTATTTTTTACTTCTTTTATCTCTTCAGAAAGGGATTCTAATCTATTTTCAACTCCAGCTAGTATTCTTATTATCGTGATTCTAAATTCTGGTTCAGACATCTTGCTTGTATCTGTGTTGGTCAAATCCCTGGCTGTCGTTTCTTCCTGCTCTTTATTTTGGGGTGAATTCTTTTGTTTTGTCATTTTGAAGGGAGAAAAGGAATTAATGAGGTAGAAAACTTGAAATTAAAAAAATTAAAATTAGATAATATTAATTAAAAATTAAAAACACATACGTAATATCTTATGATCCAGTAATACTCAAGAAATTTGAAAGTATATGTACATAAAAGGTTTGTACAAGAATGCTGATAGGAGACTCATTCATAAAAGCCTAGTGTTTGAAACATCCCAAATGACCATCAATATAATAAACTGTTGTATATTAGTAAAATAGGAAACTATTGAGGAATATAGGGTATTTCTCCTCTATGCACTATAGAGTATTTTTTTTACTATTATGTTAAACAAAAGTAACCAGGCACAAATTAGCAATACACTAATACACACACACACACACACACATATATATGTGTGTATATATATATATATATATACACATATATATTTACTAAAACTCAATGAAATGTACTCTATATGTTTTTCTGTATGTCAAATAAACACAATAGACATATATGTGTGTGTATATACACATATGCTGAGAAAACATTTGACAAATTCAACACCTATTCATACTAAATAATAATGTTCAGCAAATAAAAAATAGAACATCTTTAAAATGTATATATACATACACACATATGTATATACCAAGAGAAACATGAAAGTATTTATATCTGTATTTTGTGACACAATTTTAGTCAAGGTAGTAAACAATTGTAAAACACTTTTTTGATAAATATCTTTATTAAAGAAATATAGTAAAGCAGGGGTAGAAATTTTTCATTAGGAGGCCATAACAAAAAGCTGGTGTTTCTATATACAGCTTTTCAAGAGCTGACTTATCTGGACTGTATGACACGTTTGCAAATGTTCTCAGAATAGGCTTTCAAAAAATAATGCTTCCATTTTTGCACAGACGAAGATTCAGTTCTTGGGTAACTCAGTGATACATCAGAATTAAAATAAATAGTTCATTTATAGACGTCAATAGTTCATTTATGGACGTCAATAGTTCATTTATAGATGTATTATTGTGTTTTTTATTATTAAAAGAATCATTCCTTGAAAATAATGATGTGTTTGCTACAGACCTGCAGTATAGTAAGTGGAAAACTTAAACACTTCATCAATGCAACATTAATTCCACTCACTAGCGAGACCAAGATGTAGCAGTAAGACTCCAATCAAAATATTTTCCCTCAATATCTGAAATATTAATAAGTATCAGTAAGATCCAGCTTAATTTTTTTCTCCTCCCTCAATATCCTGGTAACTCAAGCAAAGCAAATTGTGGGTAATTTGTTTTTGAAATCCAAGTTTATATACTCTGAGTCTAAAGATGGAAATCTCTGGGTGTGTGTGTTTTTTTTTAAGATGAAATTGTCAGATAATTTCCTCTAGTGTCCCCCTTAGAGTGAAAAGGCTAAATACTTTACAATTTGAGAAACAGGTGCACTCAGAACACAAACACACACATACACCCAGATGCACATGTGCACACACATACCTCAATTGCTTTGCGCTGGCACCAAAACCATAATGAAAATAGCATTTTGAAGCTTTGAATCTCAAAACTCTTTTGTACTTATGATTCAGTTACTAGTCTATGTACATATCCATGTGATAATTTTTCTCTTTTTTAAGAGTCTGAAAAGGTTTCTTCGAAATCCGAGGCTCTGATATTACCTCCACTGTATATGCCTAGAATTATTTTCTCAACATTAAATAAGTAGAGCTCTCTTCAAGTTGGTGTATTTCTATGAATATGTATAACTACAGTAAAAATCCATACAAGTGTAGAAATTTGGTTTGGTGTCTCAGTGGTCCTCCTTACTTGGTGACACGAGGTGAGTATGTTCTGAGAATTCAGAAGGTGGCAGGGATCCTTCTACCAAAGGTGAATTCCCAAAGTCTGATCAAAAGGAAAAGGGAGACAGGATACTTCAGGAATTAGTTAAGATTACCTGTTGGGTGGAACGTAAGGATTTCATTTAGTGCCGAAAATGTGCCATGTTATCTGCACCCGCTGAGAACGTATGGTTAGTTCACTGGTGAGTCTGCCTGTTTCCCGCTGGCTTGACTTCACAGCTGTCCACAATCAGACCAACACACAAGAGGAATCATGTAGCTGTTCCTCAGCCCTGGAAATTTTTCTCCAGACTGTAAAAAGCAGCAGGGAGTGCCATTTATTCTTCACTCTAGTCTGAGCTATGGTAACTAAGGCAGAAGGTTCCCTGGTTTCCATTGATCTGTGCAATGCAGGGTAGCAAGATTGGCTACTGGCAGCCAGCTGGGGCAATCGGGACCAAGACATTGAGAGGGCTCCATTTTTCTTCCATTTTCACTTGGCCCAGAAGCTATCTCCACTGCAACAGCATGAGGGCAAGAGCCAAAACTTCTTTGCTCATCACTGTCATCCCCAGCCTTTAGCATCATCTCTGTCCCAAAGCAGGCATGCAATACAACTTTGCAAATGACTGAGTAAAATAGCTCACTTTATTACTGTACAGTTGTCAATCTTTATATGATTTCGAGTCCAGAGTTGGTTGCTGAAGAGTTGAGAATATTTTCATTTCCTGGCTTAATGTGAAATGCATTTACTAATGCCCTCAAATAAAATCTAAGCCTTCTTAGATTGACATATGAGAGCCTATCACAATTTTTTTCTCACCTCCCCACCACCATCTATGGTCCTGACATAATGAACCATTCACTTTATGAAGGTGTCATGCTCTCTCTTGAGTATGAATCACACACAATCTTTTCTCTTACTTGTAATTGTCCTACCTAATTCTGCCAGGAAGCACTCACTCAGATTTCAGATCTCAGACTCAACATCTCTTTATTTCTCTGGTAAAACATGATGTGCCAAATCTGGGTTGGCTTTCCTTAGTAAGTGTTCCCACCAAGCCCTGTGTGCCCCTTATCATCATTCTCAACACAGCATGTAACTTCATGTCTCACCCACAGCACCATGTGTGGAAAGATGCCAGCACCCTTTCTTGCCCTTGTTACTGTGGCTGACAGTGTGTTCTCAGGCCATAGCTATTGAAAGTTAGAGTAAATGAGTGAGTGGATACAGCTGGTCCTTTGAAGGGTGAACTGGTGGTAACTGAGCACTGGAATTTGCTGATGGAATCACTCAGATGTGGAGAATGGCCAGAAAATTCTGCACTTTCCTGTTTTGAGGTTTCCAGCAGATATTTACAAATGAAGAAATGTCAAAATTGGGTCACAGCAATTAAGCATCATTTTAAGTGTTTGTGTTAAATATATCACCAAACCCATAATTGACAAAATGGGGGAAAATATCAAACGTCTAAATATAGGTGCTTGCAGATTATCTGACCCATTCCCCTTTTGTCCCCAACTCCTTAACTCCTTGTTCCATGGGGAAGGTTTTCTGAGGATTCTGAAAAACAATGAGCCCACATGGCCTTTGAGAGCCCACAATTCCTCAACAGCAGCTTAACCTTTCTTGTTTCATATCCCAGGTCCAAATAAGCACTAAGGAACAGGGACCCATTCTTTCAAACTGCCCTCCTCTCCACTCAAAGTTTTCCGGAGGAAGCAAGAAGCTGTCAGTAGTCATCCCAATTATTAACAAGCCGGAGGACTTTCCTGTCCTACCTAGGACACCTCACCTGAAGAGAATGTACCCAATTTCTGTGCAGGAAGGGAGCCTGGGGCACCCTGAGCTGGGAGTTGCTGAGGGACCAGAGAGCACATGAGGCTCAGAGAAGACTGAGGAAATTTTTCAGGCTTTCGGGAACTTGGCCTAGCCTATGGAGAGCTGAGCAGCTATGAAGGAGGCTACAGGGTCCTGGAGGGTCTCAAGTGAGCCTTAGAGAGTCTGCGGGACCCTGTGGGGAAGACGACGGGTCTTGAGGTCCTATAAGGACTGTAGGAGCATTGAGTAAATGGAGGGAGGGTCCTGGGAGAGTTTGAGGGCTCTGAGGGATCCTGGTGAGAAGCTGGGGGATCTGGGGTTAGTGTAAACACTAGGGAAGTATGAGGGTCACGACTCCTTTCAGCAAACAATTCAGTATTGTTGTTTCAAAAGTTTGACTGACGTGACTTCAAGATTGACACATTTGCGGCATTCTGCCCAGTAATATGACCATCCGACCTTCAGAATTCCCACGTGAACGTAAGCGTCAGATAGGTCACTGCTACTAGCAAGGACGTATTTGTTTCTGCCCTTATTTTTTCTACGTCGCGGCGCCCTCTGTTCCACCCACTCTATAAGGACTAACTGTGGAAACCTGAGTGAACTGACACCGTATTTGTGAGTTATTCCAGTGATAGTGAGGCACTCTTTGTATTAGCTACATAATTTGTGGTACCCAGAGCAAAATGAAAATGTGGGGCCCCTTGCTGGGACTGTATTACGAATTTCAAAAAGGCTGCTGCAGGACATTAACCCGGCGTGTGGTTCCTGCACAACTGCGCATGTGACACAGTCCTGAAGCAGCCCCGTTGACTTTCCTGCCGGCCTCCAGCTCACCTATGTTCCAGTTCTACGGAAAATGTGGTCAGGTGAGCCTACAGATTTGCTTTCAGACCTTCAGAAACTTTGTTTTCTTTTATCCTCTGGAAATTTACCAGGGTTTCGGTTATTCATCTATCGCCTGATTATGGCATTATCCGATTACCTTTCTCTCCTTTGAACAGTCACTAGGCAGCCACAGAAAAAGTTCAGGGGCTCTCAGCAGAACCCTGGGGCAGAACGTGTATGATGTAATGGTGGCGGATCTCTACTCTCCAAGCAAGTATATTTCCACCATTAGCAAACTTGGGGTTTTGTTTTCGGTAGCTGAAAAACAACTTTGATGCGTGCCTTGGCCATTATTTGCCACAACTTGAACCCTTTGGCCAGCGGAGAATCAAGCAAAGGGCCAAATGTGAAGTGAACGCCTGCTACGTGGGATGGCGGGGAATCCAGGTTGATGAAGAAAGTAGCTAACAGCAGGCAAGAAAAAAAAAAAAGTAGAGTAAGGCAAAAGGGAAAATTTGCTCCTGGCACACTTCTAGTCACCATCCCATTCCCCGCCCCCCCCCCCCCCCCAGGCCATGGAGTTTGTAAATAAACAGGTGCATAAATTAAAATCAGGCAATTAGCTGCCAAGCTGACGTCCGCTGCTGCCCCAGGGCTGAGGTAATGTTAACACTAGTTACAACAACAGGAGCAGTCATCACTGGCTGAATGTGTTCTCTTCTGGAATACCTTCTCTTTTTTGCTTAAGTCTTTAAATAGATGGATGGCAGGGATTTGCTGTGAGTTTTATAACAGAAGTCTTTTAACAGCCTTGAACACCACATGGACAGTAAAACAAAACACTGGAGGACGTTAGGGTGGATAGCCGAGAGCTAGCATTGCTAATATTGCTCAGGTTTTTCGAAGAGGCCATTTACATTTTAAAACCCTGGCAAAAATAGAATGATTTTTCTTTAATCCCAGAAATTGCACAGGAACTGGGTATTTCAAGGTATTTTAAATGTGCTAACACTTGAGGATAAAGACTGAATTCTTCTCTGGTGCTCATCGTTTTCAAAGCAAACGATTAAAATTGGGGATGAAATTTTGTTCGATAACAGTTTTCTAAAATTCCTTTTAAATGCATCTTAGTCACTATTTTTCTGTAAAGTTTAAGAAGGTATTTAATGTGTAGGGTTGGGGAGAGGGAATGTACGAAATTTGTCCGTGATGTGGAGATCATACAAACTTGGTACCATTAAAGTATTATAATAACACTCTAGTTGACTTAACTTTTCATAGAGAATCTCGGGTTATGGATCAATGTCACAGTTGGTATATTAGTGTTTCGGAAAAAAACTGAGGTTTCAGAACACTCATGACCTACAGATGATTATACAACATCATCTTCCAGATTGTTGTTTGAAGTTAATGGCTGCCATGAACTCTGGAGTATGTGGTGTTGAGAGGACCAGGCTTCTCACCCTAGTTCGCTGAGTGTGTAACTTAAGGTTATTATTTAACTCTTTTCAGCCTCTCTTTGTGATTTCTAAAATGAAGATAGTACACATTTATCTTATAGGCTTCTTTTGAGAAATTAAGTCAAATAGTTTATGTAAAGTGCTTACCACAGTGGCTAACACTATTGTTACAGGCACTGTATAAGTAATTGATACAATCGTATCTCTCTTTTCCCTGAATACACAGTAATACTGGGGCAGGGAGGTTTCAAAAGCACTGACACCTGGGGTCAGCCCTCGGCGATTGCAATTGAGTAAGCTGGGTGTGGCCTAAACATCATGAACCTGGGGGCGCCTGGGTGGCTCAGTCGGTTAAGGGTCTGACTTCAGCTCAGGTCACGATCTCGCGGTCCGTGAGTTCGAGCCCCGCGTCGGGCTCTGGGCTGATGGCTCAGAGAGCCTGGAGCCTGCTTCTGATTCTGTGTCTCCCTCTCCCTCTACCCCTCCCCCATTCATGCTCTGTCTCTCTCTGTCCCCAAAATAAATAAATAAACGTTAAACATCATGAACCTGGAAAACTCCCCAGGTCATTCTCCTCTGCAGCCACCTTTAAAAACCAATGCTTTGGACAGCAAATTTTCATGAGTAATCACATTAAAAAACAAAACAAAACAAAACTGGCGTATTCTAAGAATGGCTACTTGATCATTTGTCTCTAATGCTCCTTTTTCTCTTTCTTGTCTTTTGGTGTTAAAAGTACAAATGAAATATCAATGAGACCAGGTGATTTCAGTTTAGAACCTAAGGATCCTTCTAGGGCTCTACTTAATAGTAAAGAGCAAAGGGATTCTTTGAAAAATATGTGTAACGGAGATGCTAAAACCATAAAATACAAAACAGAATATCATTAATTCTGTTAACAAGGCCAAATATTTAATCCTCTTTGCCTACGTGTTATTATTATTTTATTAAAAATCCACCTGAGTTTTTCTGAGAGAACTTGGGATAATTCTTTATCATTTAGTAATCCTGGGGAATCCAGAAGCCATACACATTCCCTAAGGAAAATGACAATCATGCCCTTTTTCTTTCGTTTTCTCCCTCTCTTTCAATATCTCTTCCACCCTCTCCTTTGCCCTTCCTTTCATTCTCTCTCTCTTCTTTTTATTTTCTTTTTCCTTTAAAAATTGTTTTCTTTTTTTAAGAGTTGACTTCTCTTCCAGGTGAAAAGAATTTCCAAGTGAGGCCAATTAAAGTTGCCCAGATGAAGCAAAGTCCCCAGGGATCAATCAGAATGCCTACATAGATGAGAAAGTAGGAACATGTCCTTTCTTTCTCCTTGTTAGAGTTTAGTTTCTGCCCTGAGGAATACTAGTTATTTATTTTCCATCAGAGAAAAGAATGAGCCCTCAACAGAGCTTAACTCTTTCCTATTTGATAAAAAATAAAATTCCTACTTAAAAAATATAAAATATAAATTTCTCACTCTAACCTTGTAATATTTCTTGTCGTCCTGTCTTTAGTTAATTATACAGAACACCTCGTTCATGCAGATTCTGCTAATTGGAAATTAAAATATGTTCACCAGACCAAAACTTAGAACTTCACCGGAAATGGTTTAGAAGGCATGTAGTCACTTCCCTTTTAATCAGGAGATTAGATTTATGTATATTTTCCAGATTTCATGCTAGGGAACATTAGTGTTCATGAAAATAATAATGAGTTTTGTGGTGAAATTAATTTGGGAAATGATGATTAGTAGATAACCACCTCCTTCAAACTCCTCTGAGCCTTGGAGCTCAGAATATGGTTCCCAGACACTGGATCAACATAATCTGGTCATTTGTTAGAAATGCATGATCCCAGGCCCCACCCCATACTGGTTCACTTTTACAAAATTCCTCAGGTGATTCCTAGGTACATTAGAGTTTAGTAATCAATACCTTGGAGGATCCCAATTCATGGTAGCGTGTTAGCAAAAAATAAATTTAAATTAATAATTTAAGAGTCCTTTTTAACTTTGCTTCCATTATTTAATGGGTTTATTTGATCACAGAAAAGTAACTATTTTGTTTTTGAAACAGTTACTTGTATCTCATAGCCCACGAGAAACCTTTTCATGTAAGATAATCAGGAAAGAGCAAAGTCAAATTATTTCTAAGCTTCCTGGTAATTTTCCTATTCTGTTATCTTAAAAAGATGGTAAAAGATATGCTTATCTTCTTGAACAAGAAATGGCATGGAAGGGCACTGAGCATCCTCTATTAATGATATTGTTAATTAACATAGGGACTCTAGTTGGTGGTTAAGAGGCTTTTCTCTAGTTTGTTCTGTTCCCATCTAAAGTGGTAGCCTCTCCACCTCTTCAGGGATGTGTGTGTGTGTGTGTGTGTGTGTATATGTGTGTGTGTGTTTACAGGCACAGCCTTCAGCTTCTCCTGGCTTTATCTGTGACACATTGTGTTCCGAAATGGGCAGCCATATCTCCCTTTAGCCTGAACATTACTACCTTCTCTCTGCCGTTACAGGTTGGGGTAGAACCCGTCCCAGGTTCCATTAGAGTTGTGCCTGAATCTTGTCCCTCATCTAACTTTTATGGAATCGCTGGGGCCACTTCGGTACTCCTTCCATACCTTGCAAAGTCCTCCAGGATTTGGAATGTGATGGCTCTCATTCCCTTTCCATTCCTAGGCACACAGGGTCTTTTCATGTCCTGCTGGAACAAATTACTCCAGTATTTTTTTCTTGCTTTCAGGTATCTTTAGACCAAGAGCAGACCCCAGTCTCTGTTTCCATTATTCAAATTTAAGGACCAGTGTCAACTTAGCTAACAACCTTTTCTCAGCTATTTGCTCTAGCAGGAGAAGCACATAGGTTCTTATGTTAGGGTACGTCCGGTGGGGAAACATGACGGCACTGTCCCTTCTTGAAAAATGAGAATGAGATGTCCTTGTTCTTTTTGAAAGAATGATTTCTTATATCCATATATTATCATATAAAACTAAAGCAAAGACTGCTTTTCAGTCACCCATGTTTTGATGCCAAGAAATAACAATTTTATACTTGTAAGAATAATAAATCCAACAGATTTTCAGTCTCATTTTATTTTATTGCTTTACAATGTAACATATAAATTATATATTTTAGGAAAAAATAGGTTTGAGAATATAGGGTGTTTTCTTCAATTTATTCCTTGAAAATAATCTATTTTGGGGTTGTTTTGAAGACAAGTGTACATTTGGCATTTACAACTACATAGAATCTTAAAGTTTTGTCTCTCTGGCAACAAAGCACAATACTATGTTTCTGAAAAATAAATGTATTCTTCCAGGAATTAAGTAACTCATAAAGAACCTGTAATCGATCTTAGGCTTTAGATTCACTAAAGTCATAATATCTGACTCATGGTTTTAAATGAAGATTTCATTGTAAACCAACGTGTTCTAATATGTCTGCTTCCTGTTTGTGCTTATCAGTTTTGAGAGAATTTAGATGAGGACAATCAGAGCAGACAAAATACTACCTACCTTCTGGCTCCCTCTCAAAAATTTACAGTGTTCGGATAAAAAAAAAGCATTTTTCTCAGAAATTCTAATTTTTTAAGAGGTGAAGGTTAGACATGTTTATTTATGGCATATTCATTCCAAAGAGTATTCTTAAGAATGCCCTTGCTGGAAAGATGTTAGGTCTGAGAAATGAAGAAGAGCTTGAAATCTCACAAGAAAGAATTTTTTAAGCTGGCAATGAAAGAGCTTTCTATGTTTCAAGGTCATTTCACTGTGGGAGGAAATTGATAGAGTCTAATTAGAGTAGAAATGCTATAAAGTCTGCTCAGTAGAGATGCACTTGGCTAGCATTGATAGCAGGAAGGAGTCAGAGGAAGTATATAAAATTTTCTCTTATTGATTTGCATTTTGTACGGCCCAGTGAATTAGATGTATGTTAATATCACCTACAATGTTTTACCATTGTCGAGCGATTAAAACACAAACTTTGGGAGTTTTCTTCTGTTTAGATTCATTGTGAGTAGTCAAACACTGAATTCAGATTTAACTCCATATGAACTGCCACAACTGAACGAAATTCTAGAACATCTACTCAGAACCTGTTTTACGAAAGCACAATTGGCCGTAGAGGTTGTAGGACATGTACCTCTGGCCTGATGTGCTTATAATTTTAATTGCAAGCAATTAGGTATCATTATGCCTTTCTCCTTTTCTCAAACAGGAAAAATCTGAATTTAGTGTGTTTGTACCTGTTTTCTAAGTGGGATGGTATAATTCATGGTAGTGCTTATGTATATAATATAAATAATATGTTTATAAATATATATATTTTTTTCTCTTCCACTTCCATCAACTGATGGGACCTGGAGAAAACGATTATAATTTTAATATCTCTGCAATGTTCTTCCATGTCACCAAATAATGAGAACCTGAGAAGATGCCTATTATTTAACAAGGCCTGTTACTATGTTTTTGGACGTCTAAAAGTCTAGCATGCCTAATGAATGACATATTTCTACATTTCTATACGAATGACATATTTCTATTACTATTCTTGGTAAAGTATTAAAATACTGATATTGCAGATTTTGCTAATAAACACTGTTTTCTTAGAAGAATATAGAGTTGATATAACTTCGTTATATCTGTGTACCACTTGCCTCATACCTCTATTTAAGGCTCCTTAAGTGGGGAAGTCGATAAGAGAATTTATATGAGGTCTGTAAGATGCTCTGCCTCCACCCCTAAAAGAACACCAGTGAATCTGTTTCTTTGCAAAGCCAGAGGATTTCCATAGCCATAGGTTGTTTGAGGTCATTTAGCCTAAAGATGGAGCAATCAATTCCTTCTATTCTTCTCTCATCTTGTTTGTTTTCTCTTTCCTGGAAAGAAAACAAAACCACAAAATCCCCTATAGAGTGTTCTGAGAGTCCCTTTCAAAGAGAGGAGGAGAATAAACCTCACATAACATCAGTATATTTATCAGAGTGATCCTGATTCTATGTAGGCAAATTCAAAATGACATTAAATCCAAATTCTCCTCATTCAAGATCTGTCAGATTTACTGCCCATCCATTAATCCCACTAGATTTCATAGTGCCGTTTTCTCCGCTAATAATGTTTTTTATGAGATTGCCATTGCATACTAGCTCTTCTGTGATATCTGTGCACAGGAGGCAGTTTTATTGTTCTTTACACGTTTCTCTTAATGTCAGTTTAGACTCTGATTCCATGACCCTTTAAAGGGAGAGGCAGCCTTCCAGGAAGAGGAAATAGGTTACTTTGCAAAATGATCTGAAATTTTGTCATGTCAGGAGCCTCCAGTGTGTTAGGATACCTCATGAGGCATTCATTGCCTACAGTAGCATTTCACTTCAAAAGCACATTCCCTTAATACCATTTCCCAGTTAAAATGGACTTCAACTGATACAGCATATAAGCAGTAGCAGAAGCCTTAAAAATAAAGTGTAGTGATTAGAAATGAGGGTTCTGGCAACAGATCACACAGCTTCACAACCTGTACTCACATGCTGTGTGATCTTTGGTGAGTTCTTTGACCACTCCTATGTTTAACATGGAGACCATGATAACACGAAGCTTGTTACTCATGAGTATTCAAGTTTATGCATGCTTTCCATGTTAAATAGCATCTGGTACTCACTGAGAAGTCAATAAATGCTCACTGCAACTGTTGTAAATCTGGAAGAGATCATGGAACCAAACTTCACCATTGTGCAAATGCGTAAACTGAGGCTCAGACATAAAATAACCAACTTAAGTGTTCTGGCTGTTAGTGTGCACTTTTACGTTCCCTTGGCTGAAGGAAGTTTGAGTGTAGGGTCATTTGAGGCAGACCTGAAATCAAGTGCCATCCCTACCTCGCATTTCTTTTATGACCCTGAGCAAGTTCCTAAATCTTTCTGTGAGTCTCAAAAAGGTTGAGTAATTTACCCAAGGTCACACAACTACTAAGCAGGAGAACTTGGATTCAACTCAAGTAGGTCTGATTCTAAAATGAGTGTTTTGTCCTCCTACAATGTTAGGTTGCTTTATGTAGCATGTCTGTATATATTACTTTTGGTCAATGAAGAAACAAGTTAAATGTCTCATGCACCGTTAGAGCAAATTTAGGCAAAGCCGGACTAGAACTGGAATTACTAAGTGAGCAGGTAAATGTTCTTCCCACTAGATCAGTGGTTCTCAATCCTAGCTGCTGCACACTAGAATTACGTGGGGAGTTCACCTTAAGAATACACTTACCTGGGGCCCCATCCCAGACTATTTCTTCCTCATTCTAATGTGCCAATGCTAAGAACCACTGACTTTGCCCCAAACAGTGCCAAGAGAATCATTTCACAAAAACAGCCACGCTACCAGGTTGTTTCCAAATTAATTAATCTCATCTCTGTCCTGACCCATAGGTGGCGCTGTTTCTCCCACTTCTTTACCCAAGGTGCTCTAATATTTTTGGCCTGCTCTGTCTCAAATATACACTAGTAGCTATGGAGAGGGGGGAAAAAAAAAACAACTAGGAATAATCATCCAAGCCCTTCATTAATTCTGCACTGATTTCTTATTTCTTATCTGGCTTGTCTCCTCCTCTAAGCTATTACATTCCACTTTTAGATTAGTCTTACTGACAGCCCTGATCATGCTATTCTTGTGTTGAAGAGCTTCAGTGATTCCTCAATGCCTACAGACTTAAGGTTAAGTAGCCCTTATCCAGAGCTACCAAGACCTCTATAACTTTGTCTTAAGCAACCGTTCCAAACTTACCTCTGATGAACCCATCCTCATTTTACATGCTTTAAAGAGAGTTATAAGGCCATAGTTTTCTGAAAGTTGACTATTTTCACCCTTTGTGGTTTTGCTTATGCCTCACACCTTTCTATGTGGGTCTTCCATTAGCTTTGTGATTAAGCCCAAGAGCTGCTCTGCCTTTCCTATCTCCCCTATTTATTCCTGAAAGTAGAAATCCTACCAAGGCCATTGGAATGGCACTCCCTTGAAGCTTTCACTGATGCCTTTCTCCTCTCAGTGTCCCCCTCCCAGATCTCCATAGCACATTTTCCTAATCTCTCAGATGGAGTTTTTCTCTTTATAATATACTTTATGTTTAGGGGCATGGACTATTTTGGATTCATCTTCCACCCCACAGATCTCAAAACAGTAAGTAATGGTATGAATATTTCAATTTTGCCTTCTACCTTGAGGAAATCTGCCACCAGTCTCAGTCCACATGGGCTTTGTGGGGCCTAATCAAGGATAGAGCTTGTGACTTGGTCTAAGCCATCCTGTGTGTCCCATTCTGTAAACCATGGTGATTGGCCCTAGATTGAGTGCACGACCTCAGCTGTTCATAGGACAAATCGCAGGGATGTTCTTAGAATTTAAGCCTGTAAGTGTGTAGATGCAGCAATCTTTTGATAAACCTCCTGCAATCATGAGTGAAAAAACCGTCTCAAGTAACACTAAGGGATGAATAAATGTCATATACTTGGGACATATCCAGAAACCCTTTGTCCAGATTGACCTAAAGCTAGATCTACCTCTGGGCTCTCCTGTTATATAACATAAGCCAGTGCAAGTTAAGTCTTCTGTACCTTGAAACCTATTGAAATAACCAACATAAGACATTCACTCAATAACTGCTAACTAACCAATCATCAGAATATACTCTTCATTCAACATTATTAAGATGAGAAAGGGGAAGATTATGTAACTAACTCCTTTGGTCTAGTTTGACTACATTTTTAATTTTTCAAGTTTTGCTTATCTTAATCTTAAAGTTGTAGTCCACTAAAATTTATCTGACACAAGTCTACAGAATACACACAAAGATAGAAAAGATACTCACATCCCTCTGTCCCTCTATTAACCCCATGCAGGAGGGGTCTGTGCCCATTATCTAGGTTGACTTTGCAATGTAGAAAATGGTGATGCTCTCCTCCAATACACTTAATTATACATCAGGATATTCACTAAGGCTCAGCAAAAGATTAAAGATTAAAAAAAAAAAAAAAGGAAAAAGAGAAAGCTTCATGTCCAGATCATGCTCCTTATCTTCAAGACAACTCAAAGTCCTTTTAGGTGTTTGTAAAAGCAAGAGAAAAATCGATGAGAATTAAGGTCAGAGGAGAGGACCAATCAGACTAGTGCAGGTTTATCATGTTTTGGGTACAGAGTGGCTGTTGTTTACCCCGAGTCCATCATCTGTCCAGGGATGACAGCAAGCATTGTTCGCTCATTTTCACACACGGGACTGATGTGGAGATAATGCTGCTACACCATGATGCATTTCGAGCAGCTCAAGGGCACAAGGAGCACAGATATTGCTTGTTAAGTCTTGGAGATCAGGAAGAACACTTTGGAGGCGTGTTCCTGCAGATCAGGGAGAGAGAGCTAGGGAAGGTACAGGACCACCAAGGAGGCACTATGCGCTGGACATCATTACCACACAGCAGAAAAAAAGGTAACAGAAAAGGAGAAGAGGAAGGTGGTAAAAGGGAAGAAGATAAAGAAATGTGGGATACCTCAAATAATCTCTTTTCTAACTGGAATAGATAACCTCGTGTCAATCTGTGACAACCTGAGCTACATCCAGATTGACAGAGGTTGTGCTGAAGCTATTGTTACACACAAATTTATTCACTCAATAAGCATGCATTTCTGCTGTCATATCCTTGTGCCGGTGGTGGAGACAGATATTTGGGACATGTTAAAAAGAAAGCTGCTATTCTATATGTGGAATGATTGAGGTGGAGAACTTGAAATGCCACGTCAAGTACTGCCCAAATTCTAATGGTGCCAAGAAACCCACACTCAGCTAAAGGGTCTGACGTGTGACTGAGCTGAAACATGGTCTTTTGAAGTTGTTAGCGAAGGAACAAATAGGTTGTTGCGCATGCATGGGGTCTGGTGTACCACGTGTCAGCACCTTCCAAGAGAAACATTTGGAGGCTCAAAAAAATGTTACAGAACTGGCAAAAGGATAGGAAATCAATTATACAAGTAGTGAAATATAACTTATTATTGGACTTGCTCTTTGCCGGTGTTCGAAATTTGCTAAATTTTCATGCCTATAGAAGACTAAAGAAAATCTCTGAGTGACATCTTCTACAAAGATAATCCTCTAGCATGCCAAAAAAAAAAAGTGTGTGTCCTTTAAACAATTTAGACCATCACAAGTAGGAAGAAAGTAGATGTCTTTCATGGTCAAGTAGGAAGAAAGTAGATGTCTCTCATGGTTAACAGGAAGGAAAAGGAAAAGAAAGTAAGCCAGGCAAGGTGTCAATGAAACATACTAGGGTTTTGATCCAAGGGAGTAATTATTTTAGGAAACTCAGAGCAAAAATGACTGTGATTTATCCTGGGTCTTGATAACTATTATAGGAGCAGCAGTCACACATGTTAATGTGACTATTTTGTTGCATACAAATTCTTTGCTTTATTTCCCCCTTAATATTTAATTGGGAACAAAAAACAACTGTGTGCATGTCTAGAAAGATAAAATAGATAAATAGATACATATACACATACACATGTATAGCTATAGACACAGATATACATATAGACATATGACAATACCAGCCTTAGAAAGGGGCAAGGGTTATTCATGACTGGATGAGAATTAAAAGGGTTGCATAACATGTCTGCTTGGAGGAAGTAGTGGCAATAACCAGGAATTGAGCAACCAGGAGTTGAGAAGTATAATGAGAAGATACCTCTAAAAACAAACAGATTAAAAAAAAAAAAAAAGTAACACTGGCTGCTCTCTCACTCTTCGAAGTGACTGTGATTTGCCCTCTATTGTTTACTCATTTGTTCTTTTCCCCCAGAGATGAACAACTACCTCATTATTCCAGTGTGCATGTAGGTGACTCTCACTCTTCACGCCCACACACTCTCCACACCCAATGGAAGGAAGTGGTCCTTCCATTGGTGGTCTCAGGGATCCGGTTTTGATGTAACACAGAAAGTCCCCCATATTTAATAACGTGGATGCCCAGGATTCTGCTCCAGCCGCTCTTCAGCCTGGACTTGGCCGGACAATTGTGACATTGACTTCTAACTTGCAAGACTTAGCTCTTCCTTGAACTAGAATGAACCTTCCTATTTCAATACCTGTTAAAATACTTAATTTCTAACAAGTCAGATGGGCAGTGGCTATGTGATATTCACTGTGAAATTCAACTCCATTGAGTTTTGAAATTTTTTGTAATAAAACATTGGGAAAAGTTAACAAGACAGCATCTTTTTTTTTTCTTTTTCTCTTCCACCTTCCCCATACGTTCATCCTCCTCCCCCTTCTTCTTAGTAATTCTTCTGTCATTCTCTCTCTGTCTAAAGTAGGGTAAGGAAAACGGCAAACTCTAAGCCATGTCATTAAGAAAAGGAGACTCTACAACTCCTGCCAAATTGAAATATTTAATAATTATTTTACAAAATTATGTTTGTGATTTACTGTGATGATAATATTATTATCTCTCATTTATTAAGCCATACTATGTGCCAATCATCTCTATGTCTTATCTAATGTTATTCTACAATCACTCTAGGAAGTCGCTATTGTAATTTTGATTTGTTTACAAATGAGCTAGCTGAGGCTTAGGGAGGTTAAATTAATTAACCAGTATGTTTAGGCTAACCAGAGGAGCCAGGTTTCAAGCCCTTGTCCTAAGCTCAGCTACTTTGGAATTCCATTATAAAAAATTTTCTGTATATAACATGTGAATAAGACGCATTTAAGAACACCATTGGAACCTGCCAAATCAAGAGACAGGAGCAAGTATTATGATTGTTTTTGAAATTTGCCAACTACAAAATAAACATCAAAGGCAGCTGCAGCAGCCAGATGTGCTCTTTGTTTCTTCACCTGCAAGCCTGTTCCCTGCCTAGGAAGAATGGAACAACGTCTGGACTAAAAGGCTATCTCTGTGGTCCGTTCACTCATTGGCCTTTGTACAAACATTGCCAGCAGTCCATCACTTAGGATGGAGTGCAGCCGAGTTTTCTATAACGGGAACATCAATCAGTTAAAACTGGAGTAAGCCAGCAAACACATTTCACTGAGGTCACCAGAGAGTAATCATCACATAGATCATCAGATACTAATGCTTCTTGACAAAAAAGAAACAGCAAACTAGACCAACTGAGTTGATGACTGAAGGGGCAAGGCCTTGTTTTGTGCACCTGTTACCTACTGGTATACTAGAATCTTCTCTTCCTTTTGATTTCATTAGTCACATTATAACCATAACTCATAGAATGAATTTTAAATTAATTGCTGAATAAGTGGTGAGATTTTTATCCTTTTAGCTTCTTTTACTTCCTCATATTTTTAACTCAGTAGACAGATGATTGGATCATTTGAGCTAAAATTATTTTCCCTACACCTGTTATCTCCTAAAGTCAAATTAGTAATACCTATATACTTCTAACTTGCATTGTTATAAAAACTCATATTTAGTTGGCAAACCTCTGCAATATACCTAGTGTAAAAACTAGTATGTTTTGCGTATTTTCTATTTGTCAGGCACTACTCAAAGTTGTTTATTTAACATATAGCTCACAGAGTGTTTAAGCAACCTGCCCAACATCACACAGTAAGTGTTAGATCTGAAACGTGAATCTAGGCAATAGATCCCAGGTCCTACCCTCAGAATCTAGTGATTACTGATAACATGACAGTTACACTTTTGAAATACCACTATATGTCAAATATTCATTTGGACATTTAATAACTTTTTAAAGTATTTTTTAAAGTTTATTTATTTTGGAAAAAGAGGGTGATCATGAGTAGGGAAGAAACAGAGAGAGAGGGAGAGAGAGAATCCCAAACAAGCTCTTTGCCATCAGTGCAGAGCTAGACATGGGGCTCGAAGTCACAACTGCGAAATCGCAACCTGAGCCACAATCTAGAGTCAGATGCTTAACAGACTGAGCCACCCAGGTGACCCTGGACATTTTATAACTTTTAAACATTGTTAACAGTTTCGAAAGCATGAATAGAATGCGTTTTATATTAAGACAGTGTCAATGCTACTGTTTAAAAGAACTTACTCGTTCAGGTCTAAACTTTGTGTTTTAACAACCTCACCCTTTGACCCCATGAGCCTTCTCTAAAGTATAGGAAGAGAAGAAGGAAGAAAGAGAGATTTCATTTTAGTTGGTCTTGTCTTTCGTATGACAGCAGCGTCATATAATGAATTTCATTAAAATCGAGAATTACCTGATTTTACTTGCCAAGATTATCTCAGTTACTGAGCAAATGCTGGTGAAATAGACATGCTCAAAAGTTTCTATGTGGCCATCTAATCTTGATAAAAAATAATAGCATCTCTAATTGCACTGAAATGCCCTACACCAAAGAGAAGCGGGGGAAATATTGGGATACACCTTCTGGTGTGCAAAGCACTATTTCCTGCAGTGATGGCAGTGAGGGCTGCAAACAGTCACTGTCAATTGACTACAGTTCAGAATTTAGACAGGATTATTTCATTTATGAGTGTTACAAATCCAACAGAGACTGTCTAACCAAAAACAAACAAAAAAACAAAAACAGGCAAAAAACACAAAAAACCCAAATGGAAAAGGAAATTTATTGAGTCATGTAACTAAAAATTCTTTTTTTCCTTTGAAATTTTTGTTTAAATTCTAGTTAGTTAACATATAGTGTAATATTGGTTTCAGAAGTCGAATTTAGTGATTCATCACTTACCTATAACACCCAGTCCTCATAACATGTAACTAAAAATTCTGTAAGTGTCTGATTTTAGGCAATACTAGATCCAGATATATTAAAAAAAATGTCATTAGAAATCTCCCCCAGACCTACTTCTTTCTATGTTAGCTTTACTTTTGGAACATTCTCCATGGAATTGAGGATTAACATCAGCCCTAGGAAAATGATTTTTTGAAGGCAAGATGGAAACAGCAGGTGCCAGTGTGCAGTGATTTCTTGATTGAGGACAGATTTATTTTGGGGGATCCATGGTTTTCAGTATTGGACCCTCTCCTCTTCTTAGCAAACTCACTGTATAAATGCCTTTCTCTTATCTCACCGCTGTCACCATGGAATTTTCATGCCATTAGCACTAGTGTGAACATGCTCACACAACCCAGAATCTTCGTGTCAGCCCTCCTTCCCACCAAGCCCCTAACCTCTTAAATATTTTTCATATCAATCCGTTTATCCCTATTACTGGCTCTCTCATTTAGATAATAACAATGGTGTTATAATTAATCTCTCTAACTCATGATTTCTCCCTTTAAATCCATTCTCTATGCTGTCATCAGTGTAATCTGTTTAAAATATAAATTGTGCCGTGCCACTTCTTTGTTTTAAAATCATCAAGGGCTTTCACATGTTGTCAGAATAATATCCAAGGGCCTTTGCCTGCTGTACATGGATAGCATGCCCTTCTGTAATTTTGCTGCATGAAATGGTAGCTACTGGCTACATGTGACCATTTAAATTGAAATTAATTAAAATTAAATAAAATTAAAAATTCATTTCTTCAGCTCACTAACCACATTTCAAGTGCTCAATAGCCACATGTGGCTAGTGGTTATGTGTCAGATGGTACAAATATAGAATATCTACATCATTGTAGAAAATTCTAATAGGACATAAAACGTTACTGTTCTGTGGTCTCATATCTGTTTACTATCCAACTGTTTTCTCACATTAGTGCTGAACCACTTGTAGTATCTGAATGAATCATGCATATTCATGTCTCTATAGCTTTGTTCATTGTAGTTCTGCTGTTCTCATGTTTCCCTCGATAATAAGCACTACACATTCTTTAAGACCCAGCTAAGATGTTGCAAGGAAGATGACTCCGAGCTCTTATATTCAGCTAATTGTTTGTAAGACATTTTGTGCTGACTTGTACCTGACCACACAATGGTAATATTATCTGGTTTGTGCCTGACTTTGTATGTGACAGTAAACTTTGAAATCAAAGGTCTGGTTCTTTGTTTTTCTCTCAGCACTAAGCACAATATGTGGGATGTAGGACAAACACAAATATATATTTGTTAAAATGTCATAAATTATGTAAGAAGTGAAATACTTTTGACTTTGTTAAACAAAGTCAAATTTTAAAACTAATGTAAGTAATAGATATACCTACTTTTGGCCAGTTTGCTGTAGTATAAACATAGCATTAATTCACTTCCAACATTCTTCAGCCTTAGTCCATTTTCAGTTGGGTTCTCTAATATCCTTACCTACTCAACACTGGGCAAGTCTTCCGAATGGGTTGAGGTTCAAGGATGACCTAAGTTGAACACCTTTTCCAGGAATAACAATAAATAAAGTTTAATGAATTGCTAAAGGCTTCCTCAGAGTGTCATAAATTGTACAAAATGCTTTTATCCACATTAGAGATAGTATGTCTCTTTCATATGAATCTTTGATGGGTATAGTATCCACAAGAAGAAGAACGAGGAAGAGGAGATGGAGAAGGAGAAGAAGACCCCCACTCCTCCAGAGAAAGAACCATTTTTAATTTAAAACTTGATGACAGGGGCACCTGGCTGGCTCAGTCAGTAGAGCATGCAACTTTTCATGTCGGGGTTATAAGTTAGAGCCCCCCTCCCCATTTGGTAGAGAGATTACTTAAAAATAAAATCTTAAAAAAGAAAGAAATAACTTGATGACAGAATTGAAAGCCCAGAATTCGAACTTGGAATTGTTTTTTCCCTTTGTGTTGAGATTTCTTACCTGCCTTAGGGTAGATAGGTTCTCCTCTATAAAATGATACTTGATTATTTCTCTTCACTCTCCCTTTTCCAGAGAAACTGGGAAGGAAGTAGTATTCCAGAATGACTGTACATAGCTGTTGCACGAACCTGGATCAGTTTTGCATGATTTGAAGACTAATATCACAGTGATACAGTTAAACATTTTGCATGTCAGTCTTTCAATTGCATTTAAATCTTTT
This sequence comes from Acinonyx jubatus, assembly GCF_027475565.1. NCBI lineage: Eukaryota > Metazoa > Chordata > Mammalia > Carnivora > Felidae > Acinonyx > Acinonyx jubatus. The sequence goes on along the minus strand of NC_069383.1, from coordinate 122,994,387 downwards.
GTTCTTTGACATTTAGCATGATTCTGTTCCAGCAAAGGTTGTTACCTTTTTTTTGCAATGACTTTCTGACCTGTCTTTAAAGTCAGCCCTCCAATCAGTCTTCACTGACATACAGAGAATAGTGATATATTGACTTTTACAAGAGATGAATCAAAAGGTGACACAACATGAATAGATGGAAGCTTAGCACTGAATTTTCCATATAAATGCAAGTGTCACCTAAACAAAGAAAATGTGCCCGTTTTTACATAGTCCATGCAGGTGTTCTATTCACATAATATATATTTGAGTTATCACTCTGCATAGACCTAGTGTTCTGTGGAATTGTGGGTATTCATTTTTTAATATAAATTGGATTTTACTCCTAACATTGGCTTACCTCAAATAACCACGTAGTTGGAAAACTTTGCCTTTTAAATCAGTCTCCCCATATTCTAATTTTAACTGTGAAAAGATGAATGTATTAAGACCTCAAAAATTTCTAACAAATTGCAAAATATGGACAATTTAACTTACTTTGTCTTTAGGGGTTTCTTTCGTCTTGAATTTTCTTTGGTGTCCTGACATTCCCATTATATATCTAGTATTTCTTCAGAAATACTAGAGTTACACACTCTAGAGTTAGACACTCATTCTGTTGTCAAATTCTCTTTCACATTTTACTCTGAAGCACCCCTTGACTGTTTTAAGCTTCCTCTGGATCTTCGTTTCATGATCCAGGAGTCTTGCACTAATCAGTGGCTCATTTATATCAATTACAATAACTTTAACGTTAGAAAAATGTATTGGGCATTCATTTGATGTCAGTAACTACGCTTCAAGATGTACCTGAATTATCTCAGGTAATTTTCAATATAATTCTATGAAGAAAATACCTTACTGTATTTATCCCTATTTTAGACTTAAGAAAACTGAGACAATGGAAGGGTATTTTAGTGTCATGTCCAAGGTCACTTGTCTTTCAAAGCACTCAAGCCCAAGGATTGTCTAATTCCAAAATTCACTTTCCTAACCATTCTCCCCTATTGATGTTTTCAAGTTCAGTTTTCTTCCAAATACATGAAAAATATATTTCCATATTATAATAATTAAGAACATATCAATCTTACCTTGGAAATTGGTAAAATACCACACAATCATTACATAATATAAAACATTTATATTTCATTTGATTCTTTTAATATATTTAGTTATAAATTCTTCTATGAAAACATTGTAGTAACTAAGAGATATTAAATATGAGTCAACCATTATATGAAAGTAGGTAATTCTTTTTTAACGTTGTCATTTGCTCACTGAAAATGAAGGGGCAAGAGTGATACTGAGAATTCATGTTACTCAGCAGATAGAGAGAGGATTGTTTTCTGATAGGTTCTTCATAGCCATTGAAATCATTATTTCCAACAGTACATTTTCAGGTAACACACACAACGAAAATGTCTTCATTTCTTGTCACTGAAGAAAACTCTTGCAAAAACCGCAATCTCTATGAATACTTTGTGACAAACAAACCTATAAAAAGGATGGTGAGAAAACTGTGGGTAAGAAATGTAAAAAAATCTGTGAAAGAAAATAAAGGGGACGGTGGTAACTCAATTAGCGAGCTGAAATAACATCCCAAAGGCTACAGGATATGGCGGTAAGACTTGGAGGTAAAAACTGGAGAGAATTGGTCTCAAGAGCGTTATCTAAGTGATCCTCTCCACACTCTGTGAGCCACAAGGTTTTGATGATCCATACTGTCTCTACCCAGCAGGAAGCAGGATGTATAGCTTCTGGAGATACTAACAGAGATTCCTGGTCTGAGGACACCATGTAGAGTGGAAGGCCATGGTGAAGTATGGGACCCCAGAAGCAAGGATGGTAGCATACTGAGGAGTCTCAATAACAAACTGCTCCCAGGACACTGGGAAAAAGGCTGATGGTCCTCCTCTTAATAGAAGCATTAACATAATTGAAAATTAGAAAATGATTCTCTGGAAGAACTGTATAGTCCTAGAAAACAAACCTTCTCATACTGTCATTGACGAGCAACTGATCATGCAGTAATTCAATTGTGAAGTCCACCAAACCGTAAATCCACCTATGCGCACTCACCCCAAATGCTGTAATCCTATTTTCTTTGTTTCATTCGTAAATATTCACAGGTCTACAATAATGTTTGCATAATTAATAAAAATCCACAAGGTGAAAAAGAATAGAGTCAAGGAGAGAACTACCAGAAAAAAAGGAGGGCAAAAAGAAACGTAGTTATATGAGACAAAACATTTCCAAAAGCTAAAATTAACATCCTCGCATTAAGTAAGGAAAGGTCAAGTGAGAAAGAGTGAGAGAGAGTGAAAGAGAGAAAATCAGAATAAAAGATAGCTCTTGTGATATAAAAATTGGATAATTGAATAAAAATTAAAGAGAGAAGTTGAATGATATGTTAGTAAGCTTCTAGAAAGCAGAATAAAAAGACAAAAAGACAGTGGAGTAATATGAGAAAGTTGAAAGATGAGTTCAAGAGAGGCAGAGGTGCAGCATTTGGGGGACAGAAATTATAGTCAAGGAAATGAAAGAAAATAATTTACATATATAATTATATTTGATATCATATATTTAAGTATAATTACATATTAAATATATAGTTATATTGAATGTAAGATATTATATTTATATGGACTGATTGGATTAGCCAAATTAAGCCCACCCATCATGAACTTTTCAGAATTCCAGGGATAAAGGAAAGATTCTAAGTGTTTTCTGCTGTGAGCTGATTTGTGCATCCTCAAAATTTATGTGTTAAAATCCTAACTGCCAATGTGACTATCCTTGGGTGAAAGCAGTAACTAAGGTTAAATGAGGTTATAAGTGTGGAGTTCTGACCTGAAAGGATTAGTATCCTTACAGGAAGTGTCACCAGAAAGCTCACTCTTTCTCTCTGCTACGTGAAGACAGAAGACACAGCAAGAAGCAAGACACTATCTACAAGCTGGGAAGAGAGCTCTCACCAGAAACCCCATTGGCTGGGGCCTTGATCTTCCAGAATGGTAAGAAAGAAATTTCTGTTGGGTAAGCCACTACAGTATTTTGTTTCACAGCCTGAACATTCTAATACACTTTCATAGGGCGAAAAATCACATACAAAGGATCAGAATCAGAATTGCTTTGGAGTGCCTGGGTCGCTCAGTCGGCTAAGCGTCTGACTTCAGCTCAGGTCATGATCACATGATTCGTGGATTTGAGCCCCGCATCGGGCTCTGTGCAGACAGCTCAGAGCCTGAAGCCTGCTTTGGATTCTGTCTCCCTTCTCTCTGACCCTCTCCCACTCTCTCTCTCTTTCTCAAAAATAAACATCAAAAAAAAAAAAAAAAAAAAAGAATTGCATTGGACTTTCCGAGAGTGGATGCCAGAAGATAATAGATTAAAATCCTCAAATGACTTTGAACATCGAATCCTATAACCAAGTAAATAATTAATCAGTTGTTTGGACATTTTATATAAATATTGCCGACATGTAAGAGGAGACAACCAGGAAAATCTTCTGCTCCCATTTCCCCCCTTTTAGGAAAGGACTGGAAGGTGAGTGTCAAAATAAATACATAAACATTAAAAAATAAACATAATAATAGGTCATATATTTGCCCAACAGTGAATGGTAATTCTGTAGATGCAAAAATGCGCTGACAGTTTGGTAGATATTTGTGATATAACTTACATTGGGATATTGGGGAAAGAAAGTGAGTAGGTGGTTTAAAAATGATAAATCTTTACCTGTAAAATAGAAGGCAAATGCGCTGCGTTTAATACTAATAAATTAATAAATAACAAAATAACAAAATGAACATATTGTTAATATATTGTTCATTATTTAGAAATGTAGAGATAAATATAGATATGCAGTTACAAATACAGATATAGATGTAGAAACAGATTAGAACAGGTACTTAGAAAGTACAAGATATTCGCCTGTGAGAAATGGCTCAGTGAAGGGAAGTTTGGGCATGAAACCCTTGTTTTTTGTTTGTTTTATTTTTACCATTAAAAATCTTTCGTAGCATTGCTTTTTTGAAGTACATGCATGCATTACTGTCATGAAGAAAATTTTAATTAAAAAATGATTGTATAAGAAGGAGCCAGTGGAAGGTTGTGGTCAAAATTACTGTTATTATAAATATTCGCTTTGCCTCCCTGCCCTACTGACTTAAAATCTGAACATGATACTTACTTTGGCAAATGAATATCTCAGAACCAACATGTGGTTGCCATTCTTTTTCATTGGTCATGACATGTAGTAGTGGTCCAGCCTAAGGTTGCTCCATTAGCCTGAGTCCCAGAGTAAGTGGGTATGAAGCAAGTAATGGACCTCTATCATTTTAGGTTTAGAGTTTTGTTGCGAGAACAAAAACAAATCTATTCTGACCAATGTGTGAGTGAAATAGGAATGCATCACATATAACTAAAGTGATGGCTGGGGTATGTTGTGATGGTAAGCAAGTCATTAATTAATATTTCAAAATTTTTGTCAGGTAATTCTATGTTATGTGTAGGCATTGTAACACAGTAAAACCTTGAATTGTGAGTATCTTGTTGTGTGAGTGTTCCACAAGATGAGAAAACATTTCTAACAAATTTTAACTTGATCAACAAGTGACGTCTTGCAATACAAGTAGTATGTGATGCCGAATGTAACATGATCACGACTGAGTCAATGGTTCTTGAAATTTGCTTTGATATAAGTGCTTTGGATCACAAACATGTTTCTAGAACAAATTAGGCTCGCAAACTGTGGTTTTACTGTATTTCCATTTCTGGTATAGGTTATGCCCTGTCTGTTCCTACTTCTAACAAATTCACACCACACTCAACATAAAGAAATTATTTTAAGAGGTAAGTCTTAAATTGAATCAGGTACTTTGATTCCATAACTTGTGAGAGATCTATGATCTTAATATTTGAAGATCATTGACTATTTCTCAAGGTTCCTCAGATTTTCAGTTAATTGCCTTATTTTTCATTATATCACAAGATATTTCCTTTTGGATAGTAATAGAATGATTCCTGCTTTCTCTTGTGTACTTATTTTATACTGTCATTAAGAAACATGAGCTTACTGTCCAGCATGTTAGTTTAACTATTGCTTAATTAACTATAGTGTATAGTTTGAATAACATGCGGTATTGACATTTGGAGTGTTCTCAACTAATTTGTAAATGTGCTCAAGGCAGGGACTTTAAGTTTTTATTTCTGTTTTGGATCTCAGCGTTTCAAACACAATTGGTAGAATCAAAATAGACACTTGATAAACGTTTGCTTATTGTACTGTGGTCTCCACTAAGTACATGGGAATTCTGGTTCTTTAGCATAAAATGTCATCTCTAACTCATGACTTAAAACTAATAACTGCTTTGTGCATTATTCCTATATTGGTTCACCCTATTTCCCAGCATAAAGGTGAGTCACCTGACTTCATCACATCACGTGAGTGGGGAATGGAAACTAGTTTTAACACTCTCCCAAGCCAAATATAAATATGAAAGTCATTTCTTATAAATGCTACATCCTGAGGCTAAATGTCAATGACTTATTATTTTCCAGGCATATGCATTATCTCAGCCACATTTCCCTTTATTAATTTACAGATTATAAAATTTTAGTGTGAAAAGGAGCAACGGAGAGTGAGAGAGGGGACGGGGCTTGTCCAGAGACACATAACCTCCTAATTGTAGCAGTAGGAGTAGAGCCAGTATCATCAAACTCCAGGACATGACTCTCCCACCACACATACGGTCTCCTGAGAGTTGAATGTCATTGCTCATGGTGATATTTGTTGCCTGTCATGGCCCAGCCTGTTTATCATGCAACATAGCAAATAAGAATTCATCATTTAATAACTAAAGCAATAACAGGGATATGTTTTGAAGGTAAGCTAGTCATTAATTAATATTTGAGAATTTATGTCATGTTTGCTGGACTCATATGATCCTTAATTTTAAGAAAATATAGATCTGTAGTAATCTAGTAAGGTAGCTGAATGCTCCTGTGTATAGGAAATACTGGATGCTGGACAGCAACATCAAGGAATTTTATTTCTAAACTTACTTCTACCAAATTTCTTTTCTATTTTCTCTTCCCACTTTTTATAAGAATAGAAGAAAGTGAGAAGATACAATACACTGATCACAATCATCTGTTCAGGAAGAGGGGGGGACCCCTAAAATTTACTCAAACCAACAACTGCAATGAGGTAGTGCATATGACTAAATTAATTTTAAGACTCATTAATTAATGAGTCTTTGAATATTTAAATTTCATGAAGATTATAATGTATTGAACTTCATTAGCAAATTGACTTAGTATTTATGGAACGCTGTTACTTATAGAGAAATTCAGTATTTATCACATTTATTTTTCCTTACTTACTGTCAAATTTTAATGAATCTCACATCCTATTGTTAGACTTGCTCACATTTGGAAAGGGTGGGGGTAGGAGCTATCTTTTATTCCTTTAATTAATCTTTTTCCTGAGGTTCATTAGCTGGGAATTCTTTCCTGTTAGATCAATGGAAAAATAATAATCTGCAGTCCTTTTGCCTTGAGCAATAATCTGCACATCCCTCTTGGAAATGATCCATTGTGCCCACTGGAAACTTTGAGCAATAGTTTTAATTGCACGTTCATTAGATTTTGTTGTTGCTGAGCCTTGTTTTGATGCCCAAGACAGTATAGAAACAATTTAGCATGTGTGACATTGCAGTCTGTGCAACTGGTAACACTGACTGTACATTAGCACAATGCTCTTTCTGTACAGGTTTAATAATCAGGAGAAGAATGTTCACTCGTTAATAATTGAACGTGTGTTTAATATTTAAACAGCCAGATCCTTCCAGTTGTTAAACTAATATTAAAGTAGGATGGAAGCAGGCTACATACTGGCAACTGTCCATCTTATAAATGCCTTTTGAAGTTCAGTATTGTGGTGGTATGGGCTGAGGCCAGAGGGCGTTACTTCTAGTAACCAGAACGAAAGACAATGCAGAAACTTTCTTTTTATAATTACAGCCATATGTAAAACCTATATGTGAAAAACTCTGGATAACTAATGATTTTTGTAATCTCACATTTTATTTATTTTTTTTTTATTTTCTTTGTGGCTCTGGAATGTAGGAATCATTTTGCTAAAAATGAAAAAGGTATTAGAGGACTGTTTACATTAGATTAGGTGGTGGAAATCATTTTGCTTCGAATTAAGTTTAAAAATGCAAAGCAGATAATCATTTTCTTAAATAGTTGTTACCCCAGAGTCTTCCTTTATTGTCTACAGTGACTTAAGAATTATTTTGAGGGGTGCCTGTTGGCTTAGTTGGTTGTGTCCGACTTCAGCTCAGGTCATGAGCTTGTGGTCCATGAGTTTGAGCCCCGCATTGGATTCTGTGCTGACAGTGCAGAGCTTGCTTGAAAGTCTCTCTCTCTCTCTCTCTCTCTCTCTCTCTCTCTGCCCCTCCCCCACTCTCTCTCTCTCAAAATAAATAAACTTTAAAAAAAGAATTATTCTGAGGGGTGAGGGGAAGTTGTTAAAGTCTTGTGGACACTAGTCATAGCATGAGACCTCACATCAGTGGCCCTCCCCACCTTCCACTGACCTTGTAAATTCTTGTTGGTATACTAGAGATCCTCAGTTTACTCAATCATGAGGTAATTTGTAATGTGCCATTTAATTTAAACTATTTCATGAAAAAATTTGACTACCTCTGCTGAAGCCTACTAATAATTGAATATAAATCACAGAATTAAAAACAGGTTCTATGTCTTCCTAAGATATCTGTTCTCAACATTTTTGTTGTCAAGTCTGTTTTTTAAAAAGAGCAAGGTGACTTTTAAATTCATCTTATTTGATTCAGGCCCGACCTCTTCCACTAAGGATTTTAAGTGACCATCATGCAACTTAAAAGCTCCAGATGGCCTTGAATTTTCATAGTATAGTTTCTCTTTAATTTTCCATAAGGGAATTAAAATGGCTGTTTTGATCTTGATAGGCATTTCAAGTAAATCTTTGGAGGAAAAAATACAGATTATTAAACTTTAAAAACAAGTAACAATAGAGGTGTGGGCTGCAAACCCAGAAAATCTGATTTATTAAGTCTTGGATAAGGCACCATATATATACATATATATATATATATATATATATATATATATATATATATATATATACACATACACACACACACACACACACACACACATATATATATATATATGTATATATACACACACATATATACATATATGTATATATGATTGTACTGCCTACCATTGTTTCAGAATCATGGTAACAGATTAACTGTTGGAGATTAATTTCATCTTTAATTTTTCTCTTTTCTTAATCGCATGAATAGGAAAATATAAAATCATGAAACAAGTATTTCATGAACAGAATGAGACAGCAGGGGTTTTAAGAACATTAGCGTATCATTAAAGTCAGATAAGATAGATAAGATTTATTATGTGTGAGGGCCTTGTAAGCCAGGACCATTCTCTGTTCCTTCCATCTTCATTTAGAGCATATTGCTCTAAAGACTGTAATGTCTGACTTTGTTTCTTGGTAATCCTTTTTAATATTGTAGTATTTCAGGACTGCCCCGTCAAGAAAGGCTTCTTTATATTTTCTCCAAATCCCTCATGCCATGATACATGCCCCTTATTTCTCTTGTCATCACTGGAGCAGGAGAAAAGCTATTTTTCACTACTGGATTTTACTTTAATGAAGTTCACCTCCGACTTCCCTCCTAGAGACGACATACAATTTATCTGAGGATACAAGAGTCCACATAGGAGATTTATTTTTTTCTGCAATCCTGAAAATATATTTATGTTTTGATACTTCTCTTAGGTAATCAGAATGAAAATCAGAATGAAAATTTCCTAGAGAAAGATCATCATTTAAGTGACTGGAGGAGAAAATACTTTGCATCTGTGAAGATGTAGCCAGGAGCATTTGATACAATAAATAATACTTTTCTAAGTATTTTTTTTCCTCCTCCTGTTCTTTGCTTAGAAAAGGAGACCATTGGTTTTCACTGTGTCCGCTTACCTAGTGATCCTGATTCCATAATCTGTACATGTTTTCCTCTTCTTCTGCTGCATGAATTTTTTAAGGTGATTTATTTATTTTGAGATAGAGACAGAGAAGGAGCACCAGTAGGAGAGGGGCAGAGAGGCAGGGAGAGAGAGAGAATCTCAAGCCGGCTCTGCACTCTCTGTGCAGAGGTCGATGGTTGACGTGGGGGACAAACCCACAAACCATGAGATCACCACCTGACCTGAAGTCAGGTGCTTAACTGACTGAGCCACCAAGGCACCCCCATTCTGATGCATGTGTGAGCTTGAGGGTAAGTAAGGGTGAAATAGTGACTAGTCATCATCAGCAATAAACTTACATAAAGCTTATCTTTGAACATACTTACTTGCTTCTCCCTTGTACTTTTAATACTGGCTATTCCTGAATTCAGTTGGATTATCCATTGCCTGCGTGGAAAGAGGATTGCTAGAGCACAAATGAGAAAGAAAAATTCAGTGCTCAGTGCTTTTAAATTCCAAAATAGGCCCTCAAGGTCATTTGGAGGACAACTTTACAAAACAAAGCTTTTAATTTGCCAAACCCTGGCCTTCTAAAAAGAATGAGCAAATATATATCGATAATGACATACACTAGAGTTTCTTCTATAATGTGGAAAAACCTTGTGTCCTACAGCATCACACACAAAGATGATCTTATTGGAAACAAGAAAAGGCAAAATACTAAAATCCATCTAAATTTTGTAACCAAAATACAAAGAAAAACAATAAAAATCCTAATATAAACACTAGCAGAGTTATGTCTCAAATGGCTTTGGTCCCTGAGGTGATAATCAGTTTCTCCCAAGGCTCACGTCTCTTCCTCCATCATAAACTTCCTTACAGGGATATACTCCCAACTGAGACCAGCTTCATCAAAATTAAGAATGTGATGCACAGTGTAGACTTCTGCGCCATTCAGTCTCTTTTTCTAAACACGTGGGAAATGTCTTTGCAGATTCTTTTGTGTTGGCAGTTTCAGCAGAGAAATTGTGCAAACCTTAGTGGTTCTTGAAGCCACTCAACCAATGGTACTAACAGAAAGCACTCATGTAGTATTTTCTATTTTCTGGTTCCTCTTTTAATTCTGGGAAAGCAAGTCCCAGATGGCTTCAAAATACTCACATGCTGGGAAAATCAAATATACGTGAATAAAATTTCCACATTTTACTGTTACTTTTTCTGCTGTATGCCACTTGTATGTGATCTAGTTTACATTATATAAACATACATTGTAACAGAAAAGACACATGTACACGTGCATAAACACATACCTACAAATACACCATACACATATGTCAGTCACATATGTCCTACAAGAAGCAGATGCCTCATTCCAGAGAGTCCCTGGAGAAAGGAGAAGTAGGCATAGAGAGTCTTTCTACCACAGTGCAGGTCTGACTTCTGTAAAGGAGAAACTGGAGGAAGCATTGAGTAGGAAGAGCCCCAGATGACAGCTGAGATCTGAGCAATTCTTTGCCAGAACAATGGGGAGCCCTTAACAAGTTTTCTATTAGCAGAACGTTTTACTGAGCAGGAGTAGGCTGGCACTTGAACCCCCACCTGCCTCAGCCACTGTCCGTGAGCAGCCCATGGAAGCCTAGTTCGCCCTCTCTGAAGTGAGTCTCAAGCTTCCAGTCAACTGTGCTTTCCACAGTAGTTCTCTTCAGAAATCAAAGGGACATGATCCATGGCTTCCTCTTTTCCCCACAACCCACCCCCACACATTTTGTCCAAGTCCGAAAACTCTGAGGTAGCAGGGCACAAAGCTTATGTATAACCACTACAATGAAAAGCAGGTTGAAGAGAGCATTTCTTGCTGGATGAATTAAGAGAAGGAGGAATATAAATAGGGTGCTTATACGACCTCTTGGATCTGGAGAAACTAAGTTGAAACCAGGCCAAGTCTTGCTTGAGAGAGCAACTGATTCCAAAACTGGGATTAGGGATGATGACAATGGGACCTGAGCCCACTGCAGAAATGAGTCCATTGCAATTTTACTGAATTCTACACGTTGCTCCGGCAGAGGAGCTAATGTTAGTCACCCTTGACCTTGGTTTCTGAGAAGGGAATCCCTGTAATAGCAGCTTGAATTTTGATTTTTTAGTAAAAACGCTTCCCCTGTACTATCTTTACAGAGTCTACAATGCCGAAATAATAGGGAACCTTCCTACTCCCTGGCCCAGGACACTTGCAAAAAAGGACTTAGGCTCCTGGATTTGGTGGGGGGTGGGAAGGGCACTGGCATGAAAGGAAAATACATCCCGTCCCCTTCAAATAAACCCTTTACCTTGGTGGAATTAAACAGGAATGCCTTGATATTCCTCTCTACACTGCTCTCTTTCAATGGTGAGTCCCTTAGAAAGTGGCAAGTTAAATTTCCTATTTCTGAATATGTGTTATATACATGGTGTCATTAGTAACCAGTTATTGTCACATAAAGACATAAGCAGCATTGTTATGAAGACATAAAATTATTTTTATGGCAAATAGCCCCCCAAAGAATACTGTGCTATGGTCATATTCATATAACAATAGTTTCCTACACACTCTGAGTGTATTTTTCACTAAAATCAAGCATCTGCCCTATGGTTAGCCCTCACAGTCCCTGCCAGAAGTAGTAAATGAATTGCCCTGGGCCACACTCTGTCTTCAGATAGCTTTGGTTTGGCCCTCCTCGTATGGTTTTAAGGACTGAGTCACATCAAGGAGTACCAGTAATGCTGATCTAACATTCCCACTGAAGTGGAAAAGAGGGCAGCCAATCCCACTGAATTGAACACATACACGTGAGCTGGCTTGTTACACTTACTTTGGTTAACTGCCTTGTGCCAGACATTTCTGTCTAAGAAGTAATCAAAAGTGTGTAATCCAAAAGAGGCTGCATTTTTCCTTCATTTTCCCAGCAGTTTGTCCTTCATAATTACACTTGGATTGAGTTAGATATTAAAGATTACATTCCCAGAGCACACATCCTTGCAAAAACTGGTCACAGATGCTCTGCATAGTGGGAACAGACTAATATTTAAATCCTACTGCACACTGGAGATAATTTACACATATCTAATTGAGTATTTATGACATTAAATATCCTTTAAAAAGTTCTTAGTTTAGTGGAAGAATAAAAACCAAATATTCTATTAACAAATACATTTAAAAGAGTTTTCAACCTTATTCTGGTATTATACAGAAAGAACAAACCCCAAACTACTTTGTTTTTGGAGAGAAGGTAGATATTTGTTGTGTATGTTGTTGTTTTTGTCATCAATAACCAATGAAAAATATGCTGGAGATTTTAAGACCATAAGATACCCAAAAGTCAGTTAATACACAGCTGCCTTTCCAATCCCCAATTTAATTTTACCTTCATCCCCATTTAGCATCAAATCCTGGGAATCTTCAGTTCAGACACCTTTGCAGGTGCTACACATAACTAACCTTTCAATAAGATTAACTGCCAGACTGTGACATTTGATGTGTGATAAAGCAAGGCTTTGTGAATTTTAAATGATTCTGCAGATGAAGTTGGGATACAATAAAGCGTTCTTAAAATATAATTTAAGGACCGGCTACTAGCAAACATTAATTGCAGGAGACTTTTACAGACATAAGCATGAAAGAGTTAATCTGTGGAGGAGATTCAAACCTTTGGACATATTTCATGGAATGTCTTAAACAAAAGGCTACCTACAGATGGGGTAACTTTAACTGCCAATGTTACTATGGCACACTCTATACACCTACTGGGAAAGAGAAAATGGTACAATAATCTTCCTTTACACACTACAAAAATAATGATAACAATAACAGATGTAGCAAATACTGATTGAATGTGGTTGTATAGGTACTATCTTAAGTGCTTTATATATGTACATTAATTCCATCCTCATAATTACCTAATCATCTAGATTCTTTTGATTTTTTATTTTTTTATATATATATTTTTAACATTTATTTATTTTTGAGAGACAGAGAGAGATAGAGCATGAGCAGGGAAAGGTCAGAGAGAGAGGGAGACATAGAATCCGAAGCAGGCTCCAGGTTCCTAGCTGACATCCCAGATCCCAACACAGGGCTTAAACCCATGAACTGTGAGATCATGACCTGAGCCAGAGTCAGATGCCCACCCAACCAAACCACCTAGGCGCCCCTGAGTTTTCATTTTAGAGATGAACAAACTGAGACCCAGAGAGATTAAAAGGATGGTAGAGGAAGTCTCATCCAGTCTGTTCCTCTGACTCCAACGTCAGTCTCTTTAACCTGAACAAATTGTTTCCCAGATTTTCCTGATTGAAAAGATAAAAAAAAATCCTCCCCACTGATTCTGATTCAGTCATTGTGGAGTAGGCTTTGGAATCCAAATTAGTTCAGGCAACCTGGAAAGCATTGGCCACGTAGCTAACAAGTTTACTTCCAGAAGGATAATCCTAACACCCACTGCCACAAGCAACACAGGAGATTTTATGGGCATGGGCATCCTCATGGCAAGAGACACACATGTAAGCTTATAAACCACAAATCATTTCTGACTTAGGTTTGAGGGATGTTTCCTTCATTAGGAACCAGCCAAGTTCATAACAAAAAAAAATATTAAGAGTATCTTTTCAGATTTACAGAATATTTATTTTAGAATTGCATGATATATGCTGAAAAGTTATAGCTGTGTCTCTTATATACACATTATCTTATAAAATCTTCACATCAGTTATGTGTTGATCTTATTTAATGCCTCTTTTATAGATGAGGGGGAAGGTGTGTTTGATGAATTTTAAGCAGGAATAAGAAATAATTCACCCCACTGCCCTTTGTTTCAGTTTGTTGATGGAAAGGGAAAACCAAACAGTGCACGTCTATCTGGCAGTTTTGAAAATGCATTGTTACAATTTATGAGATTCTACACTTGGCCCCACCCAAGTGTAGATTCCATGTACCTCCATGCAACGTGTTTAGGAGAGCCTCAACCAACCGCAATTAAGACTCCACTAATAAGCGAGTGTTGCCCTATTATTTTATGCAAAGCAGGAGAAATCTGTTTAAAATAAGCAAAGAACCATAACTGAGAATTCCTGCTCTCAACTAGTGCTCTGGGGAGAAGGATTGGCAGTAAGGTAAAGAATATAATTTTTTAAATTATACTTTAAAAAGCAAGGCAACATTTAACATGGAAAAAATGGAAGGTACCGTTAAGTGGAAATAATAAAAAAAATCATTCATGGGTTGAGGTACAAACAGGTGGTCAATGTCATTACTGGTTGTATGTTGGTATTTTCATGGATGGCATCTGTTCCATGCACAAAAATGCATGAGAAATTATGTTGACATTTCATTCAAATTGTTTAAGAGACAGATACATTTGATTCTTAGAGTTGAAGAAAAGGTATACTTCAACTGTGTTCTCTTGTTTTAATTTGTGCCATAGAAAAATGCATTTTTAATCAAACATTAATTCAGATACCATAAAAGTCACCCTTCTAGAGTGTACATTTCAGTGGAAAATATTTTTAAATGAAAACAATAACCGTGTTGTTTATCAGTATCTTTTCATGGTTGAAACTGTCCTACAGTATCAGTTTTAATGTTTTCACAGTATTCCGGTACTTTATTTAGTTTATACCTTTTAAGACATTTGTCATTTATCATGTTTTTGCTATATTTTACAATACTTAAAAGAATATCTGTGTAGCATTATCTTTCTTTAATATTCATTGTTATTTCTTTATTATACATTCTCATCTAAGGCATCGCTGTGTAAAAGTACATACACTTTTAACCTAAGGGAAAAATGTTAAATTCTTTGATTTCATTTTCAAAATTGTCTGAGGCTTTGGGGAAAAACAATGGAATACAAAAAATATAAAATAGATAAAGATGAACTGATGTTAGAAATATGAATTGATATTGATTACTTTATAATCTATCCAGAGGAAGTACCTTGTATGTCCAATAATACTTTAGAGCCCAGTATTTAATAGTAAAGTGTATCTGTGGTGTTTAGAACATCTGGATGGATTTGAATTTTGCGTCTTCTGCTAACTAGTCAGCTGCTCTTGAACAAGGTACTCATCTGACTAAGTTTCAGTTTTCTCATGTGTAATATGCATAGCACACAAAGCCATTTCTGAAACGTAATAAGCACTGTAAAAGCGATAATTTGGGAGGATTAAATTTTAGTAAGCATTAGCATATTATTAATAATATTATTGAAATTTATGCTTTCCAAAGACAAACTGTTCTGTAAATCTCGTTCTTATGTTTAGCACAAAGGATTTCTTGAAAAAAATCCAACCACTTTTTTTACATTCTTTTTTCATGGGCTAGTCCGTTAAGTGGTGAATGTGTCTTTTGTAAATGAACTATTAAGAGTTATTATAGGAAATAAAAGAAAAATTTCAAGTAGGGCTTGATACTTTTAATATGACTCAAAAGACATGATTTCTAATACAGGAGCAGAAAGCCAAAAGGAGAAACAGATTGATGTGAAAATAGTACTGCATGAGATGAAAAGGAAGAAATACTTGCAAGGAAACCAAAAACATTCTAGCATACTTAGAATATCATTGAAGGCAGAAATGAGCAGAATCATCAGTGCTGCAAACAAAAGAGATGAGATAGAGACATATGGTAGCCAATATTGTATTTAATTGTT
This sequence comes from Acinonyx jubatus, assembly GCF_027475565.1. Taxonomy (NCBI): domain Eukaryota; kingdom Metazoa; phylum Chordata; class Mammalia; order Carnivora; family Felidae; genus Acinonyx; species Acinonyx jubatus. Next base: position 122,978,641 of record NC_069383.1, on the reverse strand, counting down.
AAAAATCTGTTTATAATGAAATTGGTTTTTAATTCAATTATTTTAGACTGTCCTTATTGGTTTGGTATTAGAACTGTGTGACCTCATTAAATGGATTGATAACTATTCCATCTTCTGAACTCTGAAACAACTCACATAAGATAGGCTCTTGAAATTTTGGTAGAGATCACTTTGAAGTCAGCTGAGCCTGACGATTTTTCAAGATGGTAATTTTAGACCACTACTTCAGTGTCTTTTATACCTTCTTATTCAAGATTTTTTTTGAGGGGGGGCATCAAATATAGTATTTTATGGTTTTCAATAAAGTTATTTATTCTAGGTGTTAAAATGTATTGGTGTGCAAATTATTCATAAAATTTAAAAGTTTACATCTATACCTAGTTTTCTTCTCTTTTTTTTTCTGCACAATATTTGCATCCTTTTTTTCTTCTTGCTTAGTAATGTCCAAGGTTTGTCTATACTATAGAACTCGTAATCATTTCTATTGTTTTTATTATTGCAAGCTAAGGCATTAATTTTTGCTTTTGTTTTTAATACTTCATATAAGTTTATACTTTATTTTTTTAATATTCTTGTTCTTTGTTTCCTTCCCTGTTTTTTCCCTATGTTTAAAAAAATAAAATAAAATGGAAAATTTAGGGGCGCCTGGGTGGCCCAGTTGGTTAAGTGGCCACTTTGGTTCAGGTCATGATCTCACAGCTGGTGAGTTCAAGCCTCTGTGCTGACAGCTCGCGTAGGCTTCTGTGCTGACAGCTCAGAGTCTGGAGCCTGCTTCAGATTCTGTGTCTCCCTCTTTCTCCGCCCCTCCCCTGCTTGTGCTCTGTCTCTCTCTCTCTCTCTCTCTCTCTCAAAAATAAATTAACATTTAAAACATTGAAAATTGAAAATTTAATTCATTTCATAACTGAAAATTAAAAGTTTCGTACTTTTTTTCTGTTAAGTGTATTTAAAGTGTGTTTTTCTGTAAAGCGTGTTTTCTCTCTTACCTATGGAATTATTTTTAAATATAATTCAAACAAATTTTCATATCTAATTTTAGCTATTATTTTGTAATTTATTTCTAATTTTGTTGCAGTGTAGTAAAAGAATACAGTCAGTGTGGAGATTTTGTTGCTTTTCTGAGTTTTGGGAATTTACTTTGAGACTTTCTATGTGGTCTGTTGAAATGCCTGCATTTGTGAATGGGCCATGGTCATTGGAAGCATGATGTGTTTTCTCTTTTGTATGTTATGATCTCTCTATATCTTTCTGACTATTTACCAAGAATGGCATCCAGATATTAGATGTCATAATTTGTCATACCTTCTATCTCTGCATATTTATGCCTATTTGATTATATCACATTCAAGCAGCATTCATTAAATCATTGAGATATAATTATTGATTGTGTCTCTCTCAGTGTACTATATAATTCATTTGTTTATCTATGAGACAGTATTGATATAGGCACAGTAGTGTGCTGTAGCCAGTTTGTCTTAAATCATGAGAGCAAATTGTTAATTATCAGGAATTCTGTGAGTGGTTGAACATGACCTTTACTAAATATTGAATTATATTAATTTATGAATAAATATATTATAGTGAAAATGAAAGTAATAAATACTGAAAATTCATACTTTCTAAATATTCTCCTACATGTACAATGGAGGAAAGATACTTTTATAATGCATACATCTGGCAGACACCAACTTATTCAAATGAGCAAACTTAGCATCACCCGCAACAGAACAAACTAACACTAGGTAAATCTGGAGTAATGCAGTGGAAAGTAATCAACACCGAGGTGGAAACATCTGTGTTTGAACTGAATCTAACCTTGAGAAAAGAATCAGACCACCTCTCCTGGAAGGAGACTTGAACCATTACGGATTCTTTTGCCTGTTCTTGGATGTTGTATGAATGGAATCATATAGTGTGTACTTGTTTGTGTCCTGTTTTCTTTACTCAACATAGTAGTTTTTGAGATGTATCCATTGTCAGTTACATGCATCAATATATTGTTCCTTTTTATTGTTGTGTAGCATTCCATTATGTTAATATAACATAATTTTTAATCCATTATCCTACTGTTAGACATGTACATTCTCATTTTTAATTACTATAAGTAAGCTGGAAAGCACATTCCTCTATAAATCTTTTTGTTGACAAATACTTTAATTTCTGTTGGGTGAATACCTCAGAGTTGAATTTCTGTATCATAGGATAAGATAAATGGATGCTTAGCATGTTAAGCTATCAAACAATGGTTTCATCCCTGCGATGTATGAGAGCCAAGTTCCTTCTCACTTTCCCCAAATCTGATATTATCAGGATTTTTGTTATGTTTTTTTTAATATTTTAAGCTATTAAAATAGATATGAGGAGGTAACTTTTTGTGATTTTATTTTGCATGTCCCTATTGACTAATGATATCGAGGCGCTCTTTTTTTTTTTTTGAGTTTATTGGCTATTCACATATCTTCTCTTTTGAACAGTTTTCTCATTTTTTGAAATTTAGTTGTTCTTGTTCCTCTCTTTATTGTTGACTTGAAATAGTTTCTTAGATGTATACATATCCCTTTGACAGATAGATGGACTGGAGTAGAGCCTTTTGTCAGATATATGTATTAGGATTTTTTTCCCCATCTGTGACTTTACTATTAATTTTTGTAATGGTAACTTTTGAAGATATCTTATGTCCACAGACCATGTCCCCATTGGCCTTTAATTCAGACTGTGTGTACTTTCCATGTCACAGACCCCAAACCAACACTTTCCCTAAAAGGTTTGGTCCATGCATTCCACCCCCAACCCCCTTCCACACTCCCCACCTCCCTTTCATCACAGGGAATGACTTTAGAAATCAAGTTCTGGAAGTATTTCTATTTTTAAAAATCACAAATTTATATATCATGCCAAATAAAATTCCAACAATATATTTTTTTCTCCTTTTTTTCCTAATATTGAAAAAACTGGTTATAAAGCATAATGATGTATTTATTCATTTGCTCTATCACTTAATTCATACAAAAGATTTTCAAAATGAATATATTCATTGTTTCTACTGACATAAAATCTCCTACATAAAGTTAAAATGTTCTTTTTGAAGAACCTAACTATGTATTCTGGTGAAATGTAACTTGAAATATTCTTTTTTCCTGTGTGTTTATGCTATACACACACATATATATATTCATTTACTTTTGTTTGTATTCAATTTTAGGAGTTCCCCTTTTTGCAAATGTCTTGATTTTATTTTGTTTTTGAATATGTAAAACACTTACCTGATCCTAAAGTCAACACAATATAAAAAGGTAAACTCTTTAAAGCTTCATTTCCATTTCTTTTCCCTCTATATTGTTCCAACTGACCCACCTAGAGTTAACTGTTTGAAATAGATTTTGTATTGTCATTTCTGTGTTTCTTTATAAAATATGTAAGATGTGTGTTTAGCTACACACACACATATAAACACGCATAATAAATCTGATTATATAGATATGTAAATATACATCTATGTATTTATTGTATTAATATAATATATTATATATATGTAACACATATATATATCACATTATTATATATGTTGATACATGTTAATATGTAACATACATAATATATATATATAACATATATATCATTTAAATATATAACATATATAACAGTTATATATATATATATATATATATATACACATATATACATATATATATGTGTATATAGTCATCTTCTCTTTTTTCCACTGAAGGTAGCTTACTTTATGAACTTCTTTGCACCTTACTCTTACTTTGTTATTTGATATTATGTAATGGAAATCACTCTTTATCAGATCATAGCGATCATCCTCACTCTTTTTGTTTATGGTGTCCAGTGTTCTCCTGTGTGTCATATCATAGTTTACTCAACTAGCTGCTGATGGAAAAGCGTTTAGATTTTTCCAGCATTCTACTATCAAAAATAATGCAGCCATGAATAATTTTGGAGGAATGTTGTTTTTCATTTATTCTTTTATTTTTTATACCGACCCAAATCTTTATTTGAGAAAGTGGCATTATTACTATTCTCAGAGTTGCAGAAAATCTTGAAAATTATCCCACTGCCATACATGTAGTCAACATCACATGTTAGAAAGAAATAATTGGTATGCCCCTTTGAAATTTATTTAAAATAAAATAAAATATATAATATAGATAAAAAATTGGTCACAGCACTAAAGACTGATTTGCTGCATAGTGTGTTTTCCATACACAGGTGGACATATTCACCTATCCAACAAGTGATCGTATTTCCTACCTATTTCTCTAAGAAATTTTAAACCATGCCACTCAATTCTGTCTAAATATCTGGCAGGATTAAACTTGATTCCATATCTGATTCTTCAGGAAATAATTAAAATGACATGAACTATTCCAGAGTAGTAAATAACCATGCTATGACCAGCTGGGGATACAGCAAGTAAACAGAGGAGGACAGAGGAAGGAACATGTAGAGGAAATTCAGGAAAGAGGCAGGAATAGTAGTTGCAACTGACATCGTCTTTATTGTGAAGAATAAAACAATCGGGTTTTTTGTGTGTATTTTGATTATTTTTTAGAGATTGATTAAAGATACGGGAATGATTGGTTGTCAGGTATAACCCATAATTGTAGTGAAATTAGGTATTTCTTATGAATATCATTCAAATGTTTGTGACTATTAAACTGTTTTAAATGAGTTGAATGATCTTGTTATAAGTAAAACAGATTGATTTAATTTGAGCTCTGCTTGGGGAAAGTCAATACAGCAGCCTCTCTTATGATATATATATCATGTTTCTTCCTACACATGCGTGCCTATGATAAAGTTTAGTTTCTAAATTAGGTACAATAAGAGATTAACAATGAAACTAACAGTACAATGGAATAGTTGTAAAAATATACTGTAATTATAGTTATGTCAATATGGTCTCTCTGTCAAAGTATCTTACTGTGCTGTAATCATCCTTCTTCCTGTGATGATGTGTGACAATAAAATGCCTATGTGATGAGATGAAATGAGGAGAATGATGTAGGCACTGTGATGTAGCATTAGACCACTACTGACCTTCTGGTGATATGTCAGGAGAAGGATCATCTACTTCCAGAGCACTGTTCACCATGGGTACTGTATCTGCAGAAAGTGAAAGCACAGATAGGAGAGAACTACTGTAATAGGAATTATTTGTAGAATGGAATCTGCACAGTACATCTGAGTGTAGATCTTACTTTTAAGTTTTTGTGCATACTTGCAAGTGATTACATTTCAATGAGACAATCCACACTACAAGTCATGGGAAACATCAGTGCTTCTCATTGCTAACATGCCAGAGTGAAAACTAAGTTGAAAGCGTTGAATGATAATAATAGAACCAAAGGAAAGAAAGGACAGTGAGACAAAGTGTCCATGTATATAGCCTGACACATTTACATTTAATGATTGGGTGAATATCCCTATCAGAGAAGAAGATTCTTGCCTTAAAATTACTTATTTTACTTAATAAAAATCTCCCTATCAGGACATTTTTCTGTGTCTTGAGACACTCATATCACATTTTCTTCTTCTTCCTCTTGATAAAAATGAGAATTCTTATAGTCTAATATGTTAGAAGAAAGCTAATGTATCCTTTAATATTTAGAATTTGTTATTTAAAACTCATAACTCTTCATTCATTGAGGGGCAAAAATTAGTACTCAATTATTGTCTTAAACTCTAATTTAATTCATTCAATAAGTGTTAGTGAGTACCTAGTATGTAGAAACTCCCATAGTAGGTTTTAGTATAGAAACTATATTAAAAATGTTTGGAAAGCAAAATCTGCAGTTAATTGTATTAAACTATAAAAATATGAATAAGGTACACTGTCCATTTCCAGAGTTTCTATAGTGTGGGAGAAGAAAACAGATACACAAAAAGATACTTGTAATTTTGTGTAACACTGGGGGAGATCATCAAAATCTGTGATGCCGGGTGACCTGTGAGCTGGAGGCAGTAAATCAGAGGCTCCTCACTCTCTCCCCTGTCCTTCGAATGTACATCCCGCTGCTATCCCTGCTCTAGAAGTTGCCCCAGGATGCAGCTTTGAGATAGTAAGGTGTTGTTGAGAACATTTGGATTGTATATATGAGTGAACCCACTCGAAACTTCTGTATAAACCTTGAAAATTCTGGCAGGCAGGTGCGGAGATCTACTCTTCTTGCAGCCACAAAGACAAGCCTCCTTTGTTAAGTTCTCTTGCTTATTAAACTTGTCACCTACTGTGTGGAGTGGTGGGCTTTCTTCAGTCTCTCCCTACCCCCCATGTATGGGGGTCAGTTTCACTTTTCACCCAGGGAGCTTATGAGGTTTCAGACCAATAAAACCAGTTATTCTGATAGGAATAAACATTATACTTCTGCTAATTATACTTTAATCTATATTCTTGGTTCCAGTTCAAGACCACTAAGAAGATGTTGACATCACTTCCTCCCACAGACACATGGCGTCTATAGCTATATATGAAAAAATTCCTCTGGGGGGGGGGGAACCTAAAAAGTGGCAGAGTGACCCATTCACATCAGTCAAATGAGAAGATCACATCAAAGTGGGCAGGAGAATCTGGGACACAGTCTCACCATAAACAACACCAGTACAGCAACACACAGGTGGGAGGCAAATCAAACCAAGGACTATCTCCCTGAGGACTGAAGGCTTTGAATCAGACATTGAGCCTCACCAACTTTTAAGACCTGCACCTGTGAAGATCCTTCAAAACATCTGACTTGGAAAACCTGTGGGGCTGTGCCACGAGACCTGCAAAGCTGTGGCTAATCAAGAACTGGCTCATAAAGGGCTAGTGCGCAGACTCTCTCATCTACCTTAGTGCCCCGGTAAGAAGCAACCCTTTGAAAAGTGCCAGATTTTATTGAAAGACTCATTTGCTAATTTTGAAGCACTGGTGTAAGGGGCCAGGGCGTGCTGGGATACTCTTCAGGACAAAGGCGGTGGGTGCCATCTTCCTGCCCTTTCTCTGCATTGTTAAAGCTCGTGAGTTCATTTTTATTTCTTATTTTCTTTATTCTTTTTTATTTTCCAGAGAGTGCCATATTTGCACTGACTGTTCTGCTGTGCTCCAGAGCACTAGTGTCTCCATCAGGGGGAGGGCGTAAGAGGGAACTTCTACACATGGTTGGTGTCCTAATGTTCATATATGATGACCCTGTCTTTGTGTCCCCCAGGGGACATCTGCTTGCCTGGCACTAGTGGTCAGGGGGCCTTGTATTCCTGGGTCCCATGGGACTATAACAATAGGAGAGGTCGTTCGTGGCAGGCTCCCATCCTACAGTAACTGCAAAGATAGGAGATGGATATCTATCTCCCATTTTTTTTAAATGTTTATTTATTTTTGAGAGAGATACAGAGCATGAACAGGGGAGGGGAAGAGAGAGAGGGAGACACAGAATCTGAAGCAGGCTCCAGGCTCTGAGCTGCCAGCACAGAGCCCGACGCGGGACTTGAACTCACAAACCGGGAGATCATGACCTGAGGTGAAATTAGACACTTAACCAACTGAGCCACCCAGGTGCCCCAATATATCCCATTTTTTATGAGAAAGAGGACTGCTTGTTCTGGATCTTTGTCCTGACACCACCTGACAAGGATAGGTGTCAGATTTGTCACATGTGTAGAGGGTACAGAGGGGATCTCAGGGAGCATAGGCCAAGGGCTGCCAACTTTGTGCTCTCCCCTTTGCCAGTATCTCGCAGAAGGAAGCTTTATATATTTATCTGGAGCCCTGAATTTTATGAGTGCTGTCCAGAGGATGCCTCTAGATAGCCTGGATCTGGTCACCCACAGGGCTTAAACTTGTAGTCCCACTGGGCTCTATATATTTGCATATTTCAAAAGCTGCTGCATGAAAGTCTGGCTTCCAATCACCCTGATCTAGGTGCTGGGATCCTCCCCTATGGGTCTGATTGGTCTGGGCACCCCCTCCACTACTAGGAGCCACTAAAAATAATATAGGTTGCTTGGAAAAACACAAAGATTTACGAAATAACCAAGAACTAGGGCAGTGTTGAAACTTAAGATTCATCTCTTACACAAGGCCACTCCTTCAATTCTGGGGGAGCTGGCTATTTTTTGATCTAATGCATTGAAGCCAAGACAGAGTCAAGCAAAATGAAGAAACAGAGGAATATGTTCTAAATGAAAAAAAACAAAAAACAAAAAAAACAAAAAACAAACAAGATAAAAACAAGGGGAACTAATGAAACAGAGATAAGTAATTTACTTAACTAAAATTTCAAACCCACTCTCACCAGAGCAGACTTCTCACCAGGAACTTGGCAAGTCAGAAGGGAGTTGCACAATATATTCCAAGTGCCGAATGGGAAAAATCTGCACCCAGGAATACTCTATCCAGCAAGGCTGTTATTCAGAATAGAAGGAAAGATAAAGAGTTTCTCAGACCAACAAAAATTAAAGGTGTTCATGACCACTAAACCAGCTCTGCAAGAAGTATTAAAGGGGATACTTTGAGTGGAAAGTAGAGACAAAAGGTGACAGTATAAAGGCAGGAAACACAAACAAAGTAAAAATGAATCTTTCTGTAAAAATAAATCAACTCACACACACAAAAAGGATGAAAGATACAATAACATATACCCATAACATGGGGAGGAGAGGAGAAAAGAATGTGTCGAAACCTGAACAACCATTAACTTAATATAGACTGCTATTTGCAAAAGAAATGATATACAAACCTAATGGTAACCATATATCAAAAAACACTAATAAATACAAAAAGAGTGAAGACAAAAAAGTCCAAATATATCCCTCAAGAAAATCATCAAAACAGGAAAGAAGCCACTCTCTTCTGTAGCCTTGAAAATTTTATTCTTAAAATTAAGGGTACGTTTTCAAAACTTTTTGTTTCCTACTGTGGTCTTACTAGCTCACATATGGCAAAATACCACCGTATTTTGTTTCCAAATGTACATGCATAATCAAACTTTGTCACAGACTATATTGTTATGCAGTATCTGGAAGTGTTTGAAGGTTAAAGGGGTTCAAGGAAACAATTAAATCTCAGGGATCTTTAAATACAAACAGATGTTTAAGAATTTAAACTCTTATCACATGGACTGTTTGTTCACTTGTCTGTACATCTCCAACTGGTATTTGTAAAGCTTGTAGTTAATTAGGTCAAAGGAATTTGAAGAGCTTCCTTATTCATATTGAACATAAATTGGCACAATAGGTCCAGAAAGACATTAATTTACATTATCACCATAGTAAACACAGTTGATATTTTTATATTTAGGTTTATTGTTGTGTTGTCTACAATAAATTTAAAACCAAAATACTTTCTAATAGAAAAACAAACGTAAAATATGTATATATAAAATCACAAGCGTTAGTCCTTGGTCCGAAGTTCTTGGAACAGGTCTAGAAAGAATGAAGATGTATTAGGCAATCTTCTTTCTAACTAGGGGAAAGTGGCCAGAAATATGGGTTTTAAGTCAATAATTTTTTAAATGATATAAATAGGTAGTTGTCCCAAAGGATAGAAGTATGTGGTTGACCTGAAATCTAGATGGGACTTACTCTGCTCAGTTTAGCCTTTTTTTCAATGAGCAATTGGTCAAAAATAGAATTCCTCTCCTGGGGTGCCGTTAAGAATGTTTACTCTCAGTTTCTTTTGGCTTACTCTATTGTGTTAAGGATGCATCCTTCTATTCCTAAGTGGCTGAAAGAAGTTTTTGTTTTGTTTTAAAGAAAGGCAGACTGCCACATGCAGTGCTTAATTTGGATGTGTCTGGAGTCTTGGAAGCTTGACTTCACTATGTTGTCCTACAAATGGGTTTTGAGAGCTTGTTTGGAGGTCCTAGCAGGGGAGCACAGGTACTCATAGATCCTTGAGTGAAGAACATTCTTCCTCTATTGGGGAAGGTCATCCTATTCAACCGAGTGCGCAGCTTCAGGAGGGATGCACATGGAAAGGTGAGGCAGGAAGGGGACACCCATCTATCCAGCCAGATAAGCCAAATCAACCGTGGCGATCTCTCTCACATCCTGAAAGAGGTTTTAAAGTAGAAACAGATATTGAAGTTAAACAAATGGTTTCTTCAACATAAATCAAAATAATTTTTATTGTAATCTATTAATGCAAAATAGTAATATAATTTTGCTAAAGCTTAATCATCCTTGCACTCCTTAAACAAATGAGTTACGGGTAGCTGGTATTTTTATTTTTGTTTTCTTTTTCTTAAAAATGGAATATACCTTTGGCTTTCTTTTTTCTACTATCTTGTCAGATTTAAGGTGTGGCTCTGCTAATTTAATAGATGAGTACAAGAGCTTTCTCTTTGCTATGCACCAAATTAAACAACATAAGAAGTACCCATCTTTCACAGATTTGATAAATTTTGCCTGTAGAACCATCAGGTAACAATTTTTTCCCACTCCATGTAGAGATAGGATATTTTCTTTGTACCTAACAACCATGCTTTTAACAGTCTTTTTTAGAATATTTTGTGGGAATTAGGGGATCCTGGGTGGCTCAGTTGGTTAAGTGCCTAACTCTTAATTTCAGCTCAGATCATGATCTCTAGGTTCTTGAATTTGAGCCCTGTATCAGGTTTTGTGATGACACCTTGGTGCCTGGAGCCTACTTCAGATTGTTTCTCCCTTTCTCTGCCCTTTGCCTGTTTGTGCTCTGTCTCTCTCTGTCTGTCTTAAAAATATGTAAAAATTAAAAAAAAATTAAAACAGGCAAGGAAGTCTTTTTTTTTAAATATGAAATTTATTGTCAAATTGGTTTCCATACAACACCCAGTGTTCATCCCAACAGGTGCCCTCCTCATTGACCATCACCCACTTTCCCCTTCCTCCCACCCCCCATAAACCCTCAGTTTATTCTCAGTTTTTGAGAGTCTCTTAAGGAAGTCTTTATTCAGGTCCATTAGAGGTCCTGTAGAGGTCCAGTAGAGAAGGGAGATTGATTGCAACTCTGCTAAAATGAAAGGTGTAAAAACTTGTAAGCACTGGGAAGGATGGAGGTCGGTCACTGTGATTAGGCCTTCTGTGTTTGCTAATTTGTGCTTACAGAAGTTAGGTTCCTATCCTCCCATAGACTGATAAACAAGGGCACTGTCTTTCTTGATGCATACAGTTCAAAGGGAGTGTGTCCAGGTCCTAGAGAAAGGCAATTATGGGGTTGAGAAACCCCATAATGCTGTAAGAAATGGGAGGTCAGGAGTCCAGTATCAGGAAGAAATCTGTCTAAATTTTAATCAAGCTAAGGGAGACATTAAGGCTGTCTTGGTCAAAACAACTTTATAGTTTCTGTGACCTGTTCACTAAGTGCCGCTAACCTACATCGACAGAGCTGGGATTTGAGGGATATTTGCTTGTTGGATTTTTAGTTTAATTTATTGATTCATTTCCATAAGGCATTTTCAAAGTAGGCAACATTTAGCGGACCTATAAAGATCTATAATTTTCTCAAGCTCTTAATTCTGAATACATTCAAAGCTGCAGATTTAATTGTGTTAAATAGCTTTAACTTAAAATCTGCTTAGGAAGTTGAATTTGTTCTTCTTTTCTCCAACTGAGAATTTTTCAATCACTGTGTTCCCACATGATATCCTCAAATTCACCCTCTTAAAATAAATCAGAAGTAAAATACTCAAGTGGTGGAGCAGGAATATGGTGGCAGAGTAGGAGGACCCTAGGCTCAGCTCGCCCCATGAACACAAATAAATAACTATCAGATCATCCTAAGTACCTCAGAATTCAACTTTCCAGGAAGAGAGTCCTTTTTTCTACTATATAAAGGTTGATGTAGAGTTCTCAATTTTATTTTTACAGCATACAACCAATATTTTCCACTGTGCTCATCTTGCCACACCTGAATTGTTTCACCTTTTCTGACAGATCTAAAGGAAGAGAGGAAGCCACATCAAAAATGGTAGGAAGTGTAGATATGTGGTTTAAGGGAGAGACAGGTTCCAGCTGCTATGGAAGGGAGGGAGTTTCAGTCACAGAAAGGAGAGAGGAGCACACAGGATGCCCAAGGAATAAGTTTCCTTGAAGCCATTGGCTTGGAAAAGAAAAGTGGCTGAATTTCATGAGTTCTTGAAACCAGTGGGGCTTAAAGCCTGCAGTTTGAAGGATCAGCAGGCTAAGCTGGGATAGAGCCCACAGGGCCCTGTGCTGCTCCTGGAGAGAAGGCAGGCAACCCAGGGCAGACAGCATGGAAACCATGGTCTGAAGAGCACCTGGGGCACACAGTAGGGAGATTATTTGTTCTTCTTGGAGTGTGTTTCTGAGAGGCAGCATTCACAGAAATACCTCTCTGGGAAAAAGGAGCTGGCCTATGCCATCCCCCCTGCCCCCCTTCTCCCCGCCCGCTCAATATAAACACAGAACCACCTGCAGGAAGCAGTGCAGTGCATATACTGGCTACCTAACTTGCATATAGTAAGCCCCACCTTCCTGTACTCTTTTGGAACTGCCCTTCTCAATCATGCTTGCCTCAGTACCATGCAGTAGTCCCCTCCCTCAGAGGACCTGCCTACACCAAGTCTCCTTAGAAGAGCATTTTAGAGGACCTCCATTTTGGTGGAGGTGGTGACAAATATCTTTTCGTAAGCGGACCAGAGCATGCCTAGCTAAAATTTGCCACATTCAGGCCGGAGACCAAGCCCTTCTGACAGCAGGCAAGGAGAGCCTTGCCTCTGTATATGACTGACCTGAAAGATAGAGCAGCCAAAACCCAACAGTAGAGAATGCACAGCACACAGTGGAGATGCTCCCTGAAGCACCAGGCCCTGGGCAATACATGACCTCTTCTTCATAAAGCCGTTGACTTAATGTCCTTACTTGACATTAAGGAGCAGGGAACTTAACTGGCTTTTCTAATACAGAGAAGGCAGAGACTCAGACAATATGCCAAGATGGAGACATGGATCCCATTGAAAGAACAAGATAAGGCCATAGCCAGAGAGATAAGTGAAACAGATGTAAGTTACATGTCTGATGAAGAACTTAAGACAATAATCATAAGGATACTCACTGGGCTTGAGAAAAGAGACAAAAGAGTTAAAAATGAGTCAAGCAGAGTTGAAGAGTACAATAAATGATACAAGAAACACTCTTAATGTAATGAACAGCAAGATGGAAGAAGCATAGAAATGAATTAATGACCTAGAAGAAAAGTAATGGAAAGCAATGAATCTGAACAAAAGAGAGAAGAATTATGCAATATGAGAATAAATTTATGGAATTTAGTGACTCCATAAAATGTAGTAACATTCATATTACAGGAGTCTTAGAAGAAGAGAAGATGGAGGCAGAAAATTTATGTCAAGAAATAATAGCAGAAAACTTCACTAATCTGAGGAAGGAAACAGACCTCTGGATCCAGGAGTCACAGAGAACTCCCATCAAAATAAAAAAAGTCATGCCAGCACCAAGGCACATTACAATTAAATTTGCAAAATGTAGTGAGAAAGGAAAAACCTTAAAAGCAGCCAGACAAAAGAAGTCCTTAACTTATAAGCAGAAACCCATAAGGCTAGCAGGTTTCTCATCAGGAACATGGCAAGTCAGAAGGGAGTGTCACGATACGTTCAAAGTGTTGAATGAGAAAAATCTGCAGCCAGGAATATTTGATCCAGCAAGGCTATCATTCAGAATAGAAAAAAAGATAAAGAGTTTCCCAAATAAAGAAAAATGAAAGGTGTTCATGACCAGTAAACCAGTAAACTCACACACAAAAAAGGATGAATAATATAATAACATATACCTAAAACATGGGGAGTAGAGGAGAAAAGAATGTATTCAAACTTGAACAACTATTAACATAGACTGCTATTTGCAAAAGAGGTTGTAAACAAACCTAATGGTAATGATATAGCAAAAAACACTAGTAAATATGTAAAGAATAAAGATAAGTCCAAATATATCACTAAAGAAAATCAGCAAAACAGGGAAGAGAGAAAGACAAGAAAGGATAAGAGAAAATCTCCAGAAACAACCACAAAACTAATAATAAAATGGCAATAAATATATATTAGTCAATAATTGCTTTGAATGTAAATGCATTTGAATCTATATGCTGCCTACAAGAGACTCATTTTAGACCTAAAGACACCTGCAGATTGAAAGTGAGGAGACAGAAAGATTTATCAGGCAAATGGATGTCAAAAGAAAGCTAGAGTAGCAATGCTTATATTGGATAAATTAGACTTTAAAACAAAGACTGCAACAAGAGACAAAGGACTCTATATCATAATAAAGGGGATAATTCAATAAGAGTATATAATAATTGTTATAATAACTAGAAATATTTATGCTCCAACACGGGAGCTCACAAATATATAAAATAATAACAAACATAAAGGAACCAATTGATAGTAATACAATAATAGTGGGGGACTTTAACACCCCACTTACTCAGTGGACAGATCATCTAAATAGGAAATAAACAAGGAAATGATGGGTTTGAATGACACACGGGACCAGATGAACAGATATGTTCAGAACATTCCATCCTAAAAGAGCAGAGTACACGTTCTTTTCAAGTGCACACAGAACATTTTCCAGAATAAATCACATATTAGGTCACAAAACAGACCTCAACAAATAACAAGAAGATTGAAATTGTACCATGCACCTTTTCTGACCACAAAGCTATGAAACTAGAAGTGAGCCACAAGAAACTTTCTGGAAAGACCACAAATACATGTAGGTTAATCAACATGCTACTAAACAATGAATGTGTCAACCAAGAAATCAAAGAAGAAATAAAAAAGTACTTGGAAACACAAATACAAGAAAACACAGTCGTCCAAAATCTTTAGTATGCAGCAAAAGTGGTAGTAAGTGGGAAATACATAGTAACACAGGCTTACCTCAAGAAGCAAGAAAATTTTCAAATAAACAACCTAACCTTACACCTAAATGAGCTAGAAAAAGAACAATAAATGAAGCCTAGAGCCAACCAAAGAAAAGAAATAATAAAGATTGAAGCAGAAATAAATGATACAGAAATTTAAAAAAAATAATAGAACAGATCAATGAAACCAGAAGGTGGTTCTTTGACAAAATTAATAAAATTGATAAGGCTCAAGCCAGATAAAAGAGAGAGAGAGAGAGAGAGGACCCAAGTAAATAAAATCACCAATGAGAGAGGAAAAGTAACAGCCAAAACCATGGAAATACAAAGAATTAAAATGTTATGGAAAACTATATGCCACAAATTGGTCAATGTAGAAGAATGGATAAATGCCTAGAAACATATACATTTTCAACACTGAAACAGAAATAAAGAGAAAACTTGAATGGTCTGATAACTGGGGAAGAAATTGAATAATAAAAAAACTCTCAACAAACAAAAGTCCAGGACCAGATGGCTTCATAGGCAATTTCTACCAAACTTTTAAAGAAGAGTTAATATGTTTCTTCTCAAACTATTCCAAAATATAGAAAAGGAAGGAAATTTTCCAAATTGATTCTATGAGGCTAATATTATCCTGATACCAAAACTAGATAGACATCACAAAAAAAGATAACTGCAGGCCAGTATCCCTGAAGAACATAGATGGAGAAATCCTCAACAAAATACTAGCAAACCAAATCCAACAGTACATTAAAAAATTTATTCACCATGATCAAGTGGAATTTGATCCTTAGTTGAAAGGGTAGTTCAATATTTGCCCATCAATCAATTTGATATATCACATTAAGAAAAGAAAGGATAAGAATTATATGATCCTTTCAACAAAGAAAAAGCATTTGACAAGGTATAATATCTATTCATGATAAAAACCTTCAACAAAGTAGGTTTTGAGGGAACGTACCTTAACATAATAAAAGGCATATATGAGAAGCCCACAGCTATTATCATCCTCAATGGGGAAAAACCAAGAGCTTCTCTACAGTCAGAAAGAAGGTATCCACTCTTACTACTTTTATTCAACATAGTAGTGGAAATCCAAGCAACAGCAATCAGACAACAAAAAGATATAAAAGGTGTCCAAATGGGCCAAGAAGAAGTAAAACTTTTACTTTTTGCAGATGTCATGATAGTCCATATAGAAAACTCAAAAGACTCTACAAAAAAACTGCTAAAACTGATAAACAAATTCAGTAAAGTCCCAGGATGCAAAATCAATGTACAGATACCTGTTTCACTTATATACTCCAATGAAGCAGCAGAAAAAGAAATTAAGGAATCAATCCCATTTATAATTGTACCCAAACCAATAGGATACCTAGGGATAAACCTAACAAAAAGTTGTGAAAGACCCGTATTCTGAAAACTATAAAACACTGGTGAAAGAAATTGAAGAGGACACAAATAAATGGAAAGACATTCCATGGTTATGGATTGCAAGAACAAATATTGTTAAGATATCTATACTACACAAAGCAATCTTCACACTTAATGTAATCCCTATCAAAATACCATTAGCATTTTGTCCAGAGCTAGAACAAACAATCCTAAAGTTTGTATGGAACCACAAAGCCAAAGCAATCTTGAAAAAGAGCAGCAAGGCTGGAAGCATCATACTTCCAGACTTCAAGTTATATTACAAAACTAAAGTCATAAGAACAATGTGATACTGGCACAAAAACAGACACATAGGTCAATGGAACAGAATAGAAAATCTAGAAATGGACCCATAGCTGTATGGTCCATAGCTGTATGTGAGACCTGAAGACATAAAAGTCCTAGAAGGGAACACAGGCAGTCACTTCTTTAACATTGGCCATAGCAACTTTTCTCTAGATGTGTCCCCTGAGACAAGGGACAGCAAAAGTAAACTACTGGGACTACGTAAAAATAAAAAGCTTCTGCACAGCAAAAGAAATAACAAAAGTAAAAGGCAACCTACAGAATGGGAGAATTTATTTGTAAATTACAGATCTGAGTATATATATACTATTTACTTATAGATTAGTATAAAAATATATAAAGAACTTATACTCAGCATTCAAAAAACAAATAACCCAAAGATAAATGAGCAGAAGATAAGAATAGACATTTTCCCAAAGAAGACAGATAGGCAAAAGACACAAGAAAACATGCTCAAAACCATTTATCATCAGGGAAATGCAAATCAAAACTTCACAGATAGCACTTCACGCTTGTTAGAATGGCTAAAATCAACAACACAAGAAACAGCAAGTGTTGGCTAGGCTGTGGAGGAAGAGGCACCCTCTTGTACTGGTGGGAATGCAAAGTGGTACAGCAACTGTGGAAAACCATATGGTGGTTCCTCAAGAAGTTTAAAATAGAACTGCCCTACAATCCAGCAATATTGTATTATCTACAATAGCCAAATTATGGAAAAGCCCAAATGTCCACTGACATTGGGTATGTGTATATACAGGGAATATTACTCGGCCATTAAAAAGAATGAAATCTTGCTATTGGCAAGGACATCAAGGGAACTAGAGAGCATACTGCTGAGCAAAATAAGTCAGTCAGAGAAAGTAAATAATAGATGATTTCCCGCATATGTGTATTTTTAAGAAACAAATAGGCACATGGAAAAAAAAAAAGAGGCAAACCAAGAAACAGACTCTCAACTGTACAGAACGAACTAATGGTTACCAGAGAAGGAAGGTGCATGAGGGGGATGAGTTTAATAGATGATGGGGATTAAGGAATACACTTGTGATGCACACCAGGTGTTGTTGGAAAGAGTTGAATCACTATATTGTACACCTAAAACTAATATTATGCTGGATGTTAACCAACTGGAATTTAAACAAAAACTTTAAGAAAATAAAACATATAAATAGTAAAAAAAAATATTCAAGTAATAAAAGAAAATACTTTGACCACAGAAATAGTAAACTTATTAACAATGAAGACAAGTTAGAAAAAAAAAGAAAAAAATTAAATACCACCTTGCAGATGCTTTCTCAAAGAATCCATTGAGAAGAGGACAACTGTGACTATTGGGGCTTTAGAGACTGAGATTTAAATATGGTGCAAGATTCTAGAAACTTGTTTTGCATTTATTTATTTACGTATTTATTTATTTGAGAGAGAGAGAGAGAGAGCATGAGTGTGAGAGGGGCAGAGAGAGAGAGAGAGAAAGAGAATCCCAAGCAGGCTTCGCTCTGACAGGTCAGCCCCCGATGTGGGGCTCGATCCCACCAACTGTGAGATCATGACCTGAGAGGCAATCCAGAGTCAGACACCTGATCGACTAGGCCACCTAGACATGCCTGGAAACTTTGTCCCTTGGAGTAGGATTAAAAAAAAAAAAAAAGAACCAGAAATAAAAACCATAACCACTTGAAGAGGCTAGGAAAGTAGGTTTTTTAAAGTGTTAACTGAAAAGCTGTTTGCAAAAGTTTTTATTTGATGTTGTCAAGTGGAAGGTTAACAGTTGGGGAAGAAAATGGGAAGGGAGGCAACTCATTGGCAACTCTGGAAATCTGTCGCATTTGTTTCTGTTTCTTTTACATCCCACCTCCTTTTGTCCCAGGCATCTCCCATTACTCTAAAATGAAAAGGAAAATATATTTAGAATCCAGAGTAGCTCATTCTGGTAACAAGACTCTAATGTTGTTAAATGTGAAGTTTTCACCTCACACCAGTGTGGATGCAGTTGACATTTCATTAATACGGTGTAGAATTTCCTTGGTAAAACTGTGTAAGTGGAATGTTGATGTGGTTACGTTTTTGACTGATGGGAACAACAATTTATAAGAGAAGCTGTGGTAAATGTCATACCCTTAGATCACCCTGTGTTGTCTTTGGTCTACATACTCCTTTTTTGCCAGTGTTTAATTATAGTGATATTACACAGGGTGGTTGAAGGGAATCTTTTCACGGTGGCTTTGACAGTCCCTCAGCCAGCAAAGCATTATATGGTGGTTGAACTTTTGCAAACTTAATGGCTCAACATGATTAGCTTTGGGTCTCTTGGGATATAGGCAAGGCCTTTATTTCATAATTCAAGGTGGATGTTAATAAGGAGTGTTACTTTTGTACTGTTTATGATAATTATGACTCTAGATGCATACAATAAAAGTTTTGTTATATAGGAAACTAAGACAATATATTAAGGCCCCCTCTGTTCTGTATTAATCTATTTTAAAAACAATGTATCTTTCCTAAACATGACAAAATGTCTACACAAGAGTCATATCAGGTCAACCTGTGGTTATAAATGCTCATAAATAATTGCATAGATCACTCAGAAACTCTTTTCCAAAGTCATTGTGATATTACTTGGCAGGATGAATTCTTTGCCTAAGGTTATATTTAAACATAACATGTTATGCCACAGTATTTATCAATCGATTCTAGTGAGGCTAGGGAAAAGGCAAGTCTGAGATTAAATACTGTTAAAAGATTATCTAAATATGGCCATTAAAGACTTGATTGTCCTTCTACATCATGAGTATTGAGAAAAACAATGTGATGAAGAAAAGTGGAAGGAGATTTTTCTTACATGGAGTTTTCAAGTTTTTATAGAGAAAACACAGTATGGGAAACCTTATGTTTGGTTAAAAATGGTATTGCATAGTCCAATTCTGGGATGCTGAATCTGTGAGGACTCTTGAGGATCACCCAGTCTAAATCTTACATTATGAATAGAAATACAAATCAAAACGACCTTGAGATACCACCTCACACCTGTCAAAGTGTCTACAATTAACAGCTCAGGAAACAACAGATGTCGGTGAGGATACAGAAAAGGTAAACCCTTTTGCACTGCTGGTGGGAAAGCAAACTGGTGCAGCCACTCTGGAAAACAGTATGAGGTTCCTCAAAAAATTAAAAAGAGAACTACCCTACAACCCAGCAATTTCACTACTAAGTATTTATCCAAAGGATACAAAAATGCTGATTTGAAGGGGCACATGCATCCCAATGTTTATAGCAGTGCTACCAACAATAGCCAAAGTATAGAAAGAGCCCAAATCTCCATAGACTAATGGATGACTACGGAAGATGTGGTGTGTGTGTGTATGTGTTTGTATATATTGGGTTAAATCAGTGAGGAGCATTAAGGAGGGCACTTTTTGGAATGAGCACTGGGTATTATAGTAAGTGATGAATCATTGGGTTTTATTCCTGAAGCCAAGACTACACTCTATGTTAACTAACATGGTTAAGTGTCAAACTCTTGATTTCAGCTCAGGTCATGATCTCACGGTTTGTGAGATGGAGCCCTGCAATGGACTGTGTGCTTACAGCACAATTGGGATTCTGCCTCCCTCTCTCTGTGCACATCCCCACTTGTCTCTATGTCTCTCTCAAAATAAATAAAAATACACTTAAAAAAATTAAAAACTTTTACCGTGAATTATCACTGAACATTTAAGATGAAAAGATTGGAAATTAAATCTCCATGTTCTAATTGCAGACTACTTTCCATTATACCACACTACCTATTTCAATTTAGTTTCAAAATAAGTATTTGACTGAAATGATGGAAGTCTAGGCAGGAGTGAAGATATTCATCTGTGTCTTAGCATCTTCCCTTGGACACCCCCAGCTGAGATACAGCCAACAGATAATGAATGCTCTATAAATTTCTATGATTATGCCATTATCACAATTTATTCATCAACAAGCTTCCCCTGTTGGAATATGGCTCCTCCAGATTTTAAATGAGTCATCATTGGTCAGAAGTCTTTAGCATCTCCAAAATGTAGGGATCGAATTATATCCTATGAGTTCCTAGGTTTGTTCTCTGTCTAGCACTATAATATTTTGCAAACAGTATAGCTCTCTCTTTTAAATCACTCTTCCCTAATCCATAAACTTGTTGCATTTTAATATTGCATCTGAACAATTTAATAGCCTTTTATTTTCATGGATGCTTGTCTTACTAATGCAGTGCATTAAACAGTTTCTTCTTTTCTCCTCAAATCCCTCAAATCACAGGATTAACTTGTTGAATTAGAAATGCTTCACTTCCCCTGTGAGTTGCACAGTAGCTGCCCTGATTACATTTGGTAAACAATAAGAGTAAATTGGCATTTCGGTGTTGTTTTTGAATTTCACTCCTTCCAGCAAAATACATCACTGTTTTGGAATATATTGTATATAGCATACATCTGCAGATGGGGAGTTGCTGTTTTTAAGGTATAATGTGACAGAAAACAGTCATGGGAAAGATTGATCTAAAGAAGTCTCTTGAAGACAGAAGTTCGATTCTAGCTAATGATTGAAATCGCTGTTCAATGTCTTTTAAAAAATTGAACTTCAAGTACTTTTTATTGCTCTGATAAAAAGGACCTTAATTAGGAACAAAGCCCACTTATCTGGAATCTTGTGTTGAGTGTTGTAGTTCCAAGTATAAGTTGCACATAATCTGAATTTCTAGATCTCATAATGAGTTGTTTGTTTTCCCACATATTCACTGAAGGAGCTCGTCCCTATCCACCAAACCAGAAATCGCAGTTTGTTCTTCAAAAACAGTCGCCAATTTATGGTTATAGGCAGCACAGCATAGTGGTTAACAAAAATGTGGCCTGTGGAATTAGAACACCTGAGCCTGTCTCCTGAGTCTAATGCATTCTACCTTTATATTAGATAAAGAAGCACAGCTTCTCTCTGGGCTTTCCACTTTGGGCCATTAATATGATTAAATGAGACAATGAGCGTGAATTTCTTAGAACAGCACCTGGCCACTGGAAGACACTCAATGATTTTATTAGTAGCTATTGTTATTCCACTTGGAATTCTATGATTTTTTTTTGCTTTATTATTTTTTTAAGTTTTTATTTTAATTCCTGTTAGTTAACATGCAGTGTTATGTTAGTTTCAAGGGTACAATTTAGTGATTAGAATTCTATAATTTTTTAACAAATAGCAGGTCAATGTTTATAGCAGCACTCTCAACAATAGCCAAATTATGGAAAGAGCCTAAATGCCCATCAACTGATGAATGGATAAAGAAATTGTGGTTTATATACACAATGGAGTACTACGTGGCAATGAGAAAGAACGAAATATGGCCCTTTGTAGCAACGTGGATGGAACTGGAGAGTGTGATGCTAAGTGAAATAAGCCATACAGAGAAAGACAGATACCATATGTTTTCACTCTTATGTGGATCCTGAGAAACTTAACAGAAACCCATGGGGGAGGGGGAGGAAAAAAAAAAAGAGGTTAGAGTGGGAGAGAACCAAAGCATAAGAGACTCTTAAAAACTGAGAACAAACTGAGGGTTGATAGGGGGTGGGAGGGAGGGGAGGGTGGGTGATGGGTATTGAGGAGGGCACCTTTTGGGATGAGCACTGGGTGTGGTATGGAAACCAATTTGACAATAAATTTCATATATTGAAAAAATAAATAAATAAATAAACTTATGATATTAAAAAAAATCAAACAACAGGTCAGAAGCAGTTGGCAAAAGGATACTAGCAATCCTTTGAGGACTTGTTTCCTCATTTTCTAAATTCTAGGGTAGAATTAACTGCCGCTTCACATTTTACTAGAAGGTCAAAGGTTACTTAGTCTTTAGCAGCTGTTAGCTGAATACAGCTCACAGAATCCTGCCCACTGTTTGTTCTCATAAGTAGAGTTTTATTGGAACATAGTGAAACTCATGCATTTACGTATTATCTGTGGCTGCTTTTGTTCTACAATAGCAGAGTTGAATAGGTTCATCAGAGACTTTCTGGCCTGTAAAGTCCAAAATATTTATCTGTCCCTTTACAGAACAAGTTTGGAGCAATCTAGTTATAGCAAGTGGTTAGATATAGTTTTGGAAGATAAGTGAATTCTGAGAATAGGTTTTGCTGGAAGACCCTCAGCAGATTTAGTGGTAAAAGTAAAGACAGATTTATCTTGAAAGTGGTTCATAAAAAGTAAATTATCCAAGAGTCCACACTTATTTCTATTAAAGCTTCATTGATCCATAATTTACATACCATAAAATTCACTATTTTAAGCATGATTCAATAATATAGTCACACAGTTATAAATAGAATTGCACACCCATCTCCACAATTAAGTTTTCAAGCATTTCCATTACCCTGAAAAATTCCGTTGTATCTATTTGCACTCAAACCCTAGTCCCAAACCCCAGCTTCAAGCAACTATTTATCTCCTTCCTGTTTCTATAAATTTGCCTTTTATAGACATTTCCTATAAATGGAATCATGCAACACATCACCTTTTGTATCTGGTTTCTTTCACTTAGGAAAGTGTTTTTGAGGTCCATTCATGTAGAAGCATGATTAATACTGTGTTCCTTTTGATTACTAAATGGTAATTCATCATTTAGGTATAAAATGTTTCATCTATTTACCAGTGAAGGACATTTGGATTGTTTTCAGTTTTTTTATGGATGATGCTGCTGATGTTAACGTTCACTAACAACTCCTTGTATTAACAACATATATTTTCACATGTCTTTTGTAGATTCCTGGGAGTGGAAATACTTATCATCTGGTAAGTGGATACTTAAAGTTTTAAGACATTGCCTGTGTTCCAAAGTGGCTGTACTGTATTGCATTCCCATGAGTGAGATGTGGCGCTTTGTTTTCACAAGTCTACCAATACTTGTTGCCATTTGTCTTTCCATTTTAACCAGGTCTGTCTCCTTTGAGTGTGTGTTTTCCTAATAACAAGGAATGATGTTTCATATGCTCAATAGCCATTTACATGTTGTCTTTGGTGAAACGTATATTCAAATCCTTTGCCCATTTAAAAAAAAGGTTTACTTATTTCTTTTGAGAGAGTGAGAGCACAAGCAGGGGAGGGAAAAAAGGAGAGGGAGAGAGAGAAGCAGGCCCCTTACTGATGCAGGCCCCTTACTGATGCAGGGCTCGATCTCACGACCGGGAGATCATGACCTAAGCTGAAATCAAGAATAAGACACCACCCAGGTGCCCATTTGCTCATTTTTAAATGGATTTTTGTCTTTTTATTACAAAATTGTTAGAGTTTTATAAATTGTAGATACAAATGTTTTATCTGATGTGTGGACTTATTTTTAACAATTTGTGTCTTCATATCTTAGGTAGACCAAAGTAGCATTAATCCTTCTGACCCTTGATAGCTGTAATGCCTTACATTAGGTGTAGATTTTGTGGTCAGGCAGTCCCGGGTTCATATTTTATTCCTGCTGTTCCTAGCTGTGTATGTGGCTGGGTCAAAGCTCAAAATTTTAATTTTCTTCTCTGTAAAATAGGATTTATAACACAAACTTGATGTGAGAAATGAATGAGCAAGTTCATGTCAGCAATTTTGTTTGAAGTGAATAAATAAAACCCACTTCCTGCTCTCTAATACTTTATTCTTTCTGGGAGGGAGAGGTATTTAAATACAGATTGTCATCCTATGATAGGGACCATTTTAGAGATACTGACAGGGTCCTGCTGATAGTAAGAAGCAAGAAATTTTATCCAGGTGAGGCAGGGGTGTTCAGGAAGGGCTTCCTGGAGGGTCTGATACTAAGCAGAGCTAAATACCAGGCAGAAGAGAACCAGGAATGCTTATTCAAAGCTGATGCCAGTGTATGTTTGGTTTGTTGTTCTATTAAATAATAATCTCTTTGTGTTCAGGTTCTTAATAAATCTTTTACAAGAGATTTATAAGGGAATTTTCTTACAGAATATTTATTTTCTATCCGCTGACAAGAAAGTGCCATTGATGTCGAGGCCATCATAGCAAATGAGGGCTAAATTCACGATGATTATTGGTCACTTGCAATAAGATTGCTGAATGATTTGATAATAAGATTCAGAATCATTTCTGAAGGATTTGGAAATACTCACCTGAAGGGCTAGATTGTAATTAGGTATAAAGGATAATCCAGCATAATCCAATTCCCACTCTTTTCTATTTCATTACAATGATGTAGTCCTATAAAAATCTCTGGCTTTCTTGTGCAATGAGCGAAAAGGGGAAAACATGTTACCTCTGCCTAGTTGAAAGCTGGGAGATTATGAAGGCATATTCATTTTTTAAACTACCTGACAACCACGAAATATTGTTAATGAAGCTTCAGAACAGTCTAGTTGTGCATGAATTTTGTATTAAATTGATAGCTAAGTGAAATTGTGATATTCAAGATACTGTGGGAAACGCTTGATGTCATTCAGTGCCCTTTTCTTATTCTGAACCTTTAATAGGAGTCTGTCTTCAAAATGTCTTTCACTTGGGTTTAATGTCAAGAAGACACAGACTAGTATTAAACAAAATAAGAATAAATGGATGGAGGGAATTCAAGGCCTTGGAGAGGCTGAGAAAAAGGAGAGAAGTAGAAAGTCAGAACAGACAGAAGATCATGTGGGGTATGGAATGTCTGTTCTGCGTTTTTTTTTTTTTTAATGTTTATCTATTTTGTGTGTGTGTGAGAGAGAGAGAGTGAGAGTGAGAGAGAGAGAGAGAATGAACGCAGGCTGAGGAGAGGGAAAGACCCTGAGCAGGCTCCATGCTGCTAGCACAGAGCCTGAGGCAGGGCTCGAACTGTCAAGCCATGAGATCATGACTTAAGCAGAAATCAAGACAGACTCAACCAACGGAGCCACTCAGGCGCCCCTCTGTACTGTTTTTCTCCAAGTTGTGAGCTTTCACGAAGTCCCAGAAGCAATTCACATCTGATCTGCTCTTAATTTGGTCAGGACAAACTGAAATGTATGTATAAAAATAGTGTCACCTACAGGAACCACAGGCAATGTGAAACGTACAGCAATGTTTAAGGGGGATTTATTATCAATCACTAATACATGCAGAAACAAAACAAAACTCACTTATAATGCAAATGTTTGAAAAAAAAACACAAGCTGTCAAATGTGCAATAGAAAGAGTTCCAAATAAGTTTCATTCGTGAGCTCTCTACTCCCTCCTTAGTACAAAGTAATAGTATACAAGAGCAGAAGCAGTGCTATCTATTTGAAGCAATTTCCAAATAAGCCAGAAGTGTTAGCATGAGCCAGGAAAAGGGTTGGAATAGAGGATGAGAATCAGAAATAAGGCAAAAAAATGTAGTTAGCAGTGGAAAAATGAAGAAGTAATTGCCTAGGGGAAAATAACTATAAAGGTCTACAGGGAACTGAGATTTCATCTTATAATATAAAGCTCAGCTTTGACAACTATCAGTATAATTTTTTCTTGAATCAAAGTATATTTTCTTTTCACTTATTTCTATGGGTCAAATGAACTGGATAATTTCTATAGTTTTAATTTGGGGCATATAGACACAACATTTAGTTTCAAGCATGTGAGCCATATTAGAAAAAAATAACTGGTAGGAAAACTTGTATTTGAGCTATGAACAATAGATGAGTAAAATAGGTAATATGCATAGACTGGGGAGGCATAATAAATGGACTGTTTGTCTTTCAAGGTCCAGTTCAAAGACCTTCTCCTGGTATCCTGATCAGAATTAATCATCCTTCCTCTTCACTTTCATTGACCCTCTATTAGAGACATTATTTCATGTTCATTTTTTTTATTATGTACATGCTATGTTTATAACATTTTAATTATAATGCCCTCGGGGACAGGACCGTGGTCAGACTGAGTTTTGTTTCTTCCATCCTCTGATCTCTGCACATACATAAGTACCCACCTTTCACCTAGGGTATAGGGCATAACACTAAACAGGCTATCAGTAACATGGGCTTAACACAGAGAAAGATCCAAACTTCGGAACTTAGATCACCATGTGAAAGCTAGGATCAGCTTAGGCTTTTTTTTTTTAAGTTAATTTATTTATTTTGTGAGAGAGAGAGAGAGAGTGGGGAAGGGGCAGAGAGAGAGAATCCTAAGGAGGCTCCATACTGTCAGCATGGAGACTGATGCAAGGCCCAAACCCATGAATGATAAGATCATGACCTGAGCTGAAACCAAGAGTCAGACGCTTAACCGACTGAGCCACTTAGGTGCACCAATAACTAAGGCTTTTTAATTCTACTTCTGTGAAATGAGGTAATAGTTACAATTTAACTAGTTGCTATGGAGTGAAATGGGATATAGATGTTCTGCCTTTGTCGGTTGAGATAGGAATATAATGTGAACTCTCTTTAAGTGAAAATACATGGAGATATAGACAGATATAGAGATAGAGATATAGAGATGTAGAGATATAAGGGTGCCTCTGGCAAGGGTCCTGGAACTAGGGAAGTTCACAGATCGAAGGACTGTAGAATCCAGGAAACTCCATAAGTCTTCAGGTATTTGTGAACTCATCTCCAACAGAATTGTCTCTCTTGGCCCCTAATTTCTGCATTAAAACAGAAATGAAATCTTTATTTATTCAATGTTTGCATGTGTCAAAGGAAGGGCCGCCAAAAGAAGAATCGGTCTTCCCTTCAAGCTCTAGCACACAAATCCCAGGAAAAGACTTTACTTTTCTCTCTTTCTATGTCATGCACCCACTTTTAACTATAATCAGAAAGTTACAAGAAAGAGAGAGTAGAGATTCTTGGCAGGGAAGACAGTAACACCAAATGCACCGAACAGCAAGTGCTTAGCCCAATGCTTACAAATAAGAAATGCTTAATAAGTAATATCTCTTTTTTTAAAAAAATAATTAGGGTGAACAACCAGTGAGTTCTCTATAAAGAATAATCCTCCTGTCTGTAGTGGCTTGCTCAGTAAGAAACTGTTATATGAATATGTGTCTGTAGCCATAGGGTGAAAAAAAATAATCATCTGGATTATTGTAACGTCCATCTTCCCTATTTCAGCAAATTAATTGCACAATTCACCCAAAACAGGAGTTTTGCAGTTGATTTCTCTCCAGACCAGATAATGACCCTGTCCACGTGTCATCCCTCAATGGATTGCTGAAATAACCCTCTGAATAAATTGTCTGTTTCCACTTTTGTCATCTTAGAGGCTGTTTCCTCCACAATAACTGAAGTTGTCTCTTAAAAGAATAAATCTACTCAACAATCATTCTTCTGTTTGAAGCGAGTCTTCTTATAGCAATAAGAATATAGTCTAAACTTCTAACCCTGCTCAAAATCCCTTCTCTTTCTGGCCTATCCTCCCACTGACCTCCATCACTACTTTGTATGAGTGCCTCCCTTCCATTTCTATAGATCTCTAATGAAATACATCACCATAACCAATGCCTTCTCTAATATCCTTGGCTAATGTAGCATACCCCACCTCATTTCCCAGTTCTCCCAACTAGAATAAAAACTCCAAATAGGTAAGAAGTATAGCTGTCTCATTCACTCCTGGATCCATAGGGCTTAACCTATAGAAGGAACTTAATAATTACATGGTGGTGATAGACAGAGTATGATTCAAGTACAAAGCAGGAGAATTAACAGGTCAAAATTCCCGTGGTGATATTAATACTTGATTAAGGCAGAGTCTCTGTAAGGGCTTCATTAAAAAACCTGGATGCCTACCTAGAGATAATATGGTACATATCATCATCTGTACTCTACTGAGATATGAGTGGTATTGTGGACCAGGATTATGTGGTCACCTAATAAGATCCTGAGGGAATAGAACCCAAATTAGAAATTTTTGATGAGAAGCAGAGAAATAAATGTCAGATAGATATAAGAACCTGCTTGGATTTCATATCTGGGAATTTGTACAAGGAATGAATATAGTGTAAAAAAAAAACACTAGGCTTTTGAGAAAGTGTAGGTAAGTATTTAAGGCAACCCTTGCTTAATGTTGGAAAGAGGCAGCCATAGGAATGGAAAAATAACACAAGGCTTTGAAACAGTAGGCCAAAGAAGAGGCAGTCATCAATTTGTTGGGTTACCTTGGGCAAATCTCTCTCCTCACTGAGCTCTAGTTTTGATCTCTGAAGTGAGGTTTGGCTTAATGACTCGCAGAGGCTTTCCTGCTTCAACATTATTATGAGCCTATAGACTTCCTCACGGGAGCATTCTTCAAATGTAAATGAAGGGTTTACAGAGCCTTGGAGGCCTTCCTTAAAGTCTGCAGGGAGAGGATACCAAGAAAAATGTATCAATTGCCAAGACAGCCTCTCCAAGATACAAACTAGGATGTATGTCACAGTAACCACTATGGGACTGTCCTACTTAACTTTGTCAGCTCAGGAGGGGATGAATGAGGGCTATTAGGATGAAGCCAGTGTGTATGTGTGTGCTTGCGCTTTTTTTGTTTTTTTTTTTTACACATGTGTTTTTTATTTATTATTATATCAATTTAACTTCCTTTGAAAAGTAACCAAGAGTGAAGCCTATTTTATTTTAAGGCTCTTTTTTATATTTTTATATTGATAATGATATCATTGACCTAGCTCCTAAGAATGTCAATTAGGAAGGGGGCTGCAGCATCTTTGTCTTGTTTATGGCAGGTGTTACACCTTAATGTGGGTTATAGATTCGACCTCAGGCCTGAAAAGACAAAAAAAAAAAAGTATAAGAAGTTACATGCTTGATCCTTACATCTTTGTTCTGATGCACTTGGAGTGCACCAAAGCAGCAACTAATTTCCCAGAGGAAACTCTGCTATGCCCCAGCAGATGGGAGAATAGGATCCATGCGCAGGATTGTAGGTTGGATTCCAATAGCTAGTGACCAAGTCTCATAAGCAAAATGTAAGATTGCCTCTTTGAGTAATAATTCCACAAAAGGAAGGATTCTGTTTTATCTCTTGTGGGATGAGATGAAGCTTGCTGTCGGAAACAGGTTCTAATGAAGACTCCTTACCACAAAGGTTTTGATGATACTAGACATGGACATTGTAAAATTCCATCTTCATGGGAAATGCATACACTTTGCCACCCACAGAATCAAACAGAACTAGGAAAAGGCAGCTGTGGTGGCTTTGTCCTAATACAATTTGCAGATCTCCTTGTGCTTTCACTCCTGTGTAGCCATTTTCCAAAACCAGTTCAAGACAGTAGATATGTAATGTTTCTGTGTGCTCAAGGTTATAAAGTAAAAAGGTATATTTGCTTGTCTTTGAAAGGGATTCCTGGTTTCTTTCTTTTCCTGCACAGGTAGGATGTATTGTTTTACAGAAATATATGAAATTTTCAATCTTCTATAAAAACAATACATAAACACAAACACTCAGGAATTTTCATTTGGTCAGACCAAAGGAAAGTGCTGCCAAAATCCAAAGTGCCTTCCAAGAATATTATTGACTATGATGAGCATAAGGAGAGAAGAAATTCACTCTGATTCAAATGATCTCAAAAGAGTTCTTGAAAAATTTGAGTTTGGGGAGAGACTTATAAAGGAGGAATAAACCCTTAATGTGTGGATGTTGTGTTGTGAACAGATGCAAAGGTAGGAAACCGCAGGAATCTGAAAGAAAGAAAGCAGTTTGAAGTGATAAAGATATATGTACATGAAAATGTGGTTAAGTTTGTAAACAGAGTAGGTCAGAATAGAACTGAAGAGATTTGGAGTTAATAATTTGAATTCAAGAGTACACACGGTTTATTTCAGAATTCACTACTTCACCAACTCAAAGATCCACTCAAATCCTATACCTTTGATAAAGCCTTTCCTGTTAGTGTAGCCCATAATGAGATCTCCTTATTATGACACTCTTATAATCTAACATAGATTTTTGCCTTAATTACAGTTCATGTTGTCTCAATTTCTGACTGTTGGATCTGGGTACATTATATATCTTTCAAGCAGCTCACAACACCGTGAGACCTAACATTATGTGAAAAAAATAGAGTCTCTTTCAATTTTAGTTACTAAGTTAGCATTTACCAATTATATACAGTGAAAAAAAAATTATACTCCCAAATTGAAACAATGACAGTCACAACCTCACGGGTTTTGCTCAACCTCTAGGACAGGTATTGATCCCGTCTGACCACAAGAACAGAACTTGCATAAAGGGTTTATTTTCTGAACACTTCAGTCATATTAACTATGCTGTGTGGTCAAAAAATCCATATTAGTGGAGTCCCAGCCATGCATCAAACCTGCTGTTAATTTCACTCACAGCAGAGGTTCTGCACTTGGATGAGGACCACTTAAATTTAATAGAGATGCCAGCTGCCCCTTGCCTGTTCTAAAACCAGAAAGTGACCCAGAAGGCAGGAGACAGATTTATGTGACATGCCCAGAATGTAATGTGTGCCTCTTGGCCCACAGAGCAGATTCTTGGCTCAAAGTCTAGGAGGTGAAATGGCAATCTTGGGACAGGACCTCTAGGGTAATGTGCAAGCTTAAGTAGACTTGCTTCTTTCATACATAGTCCAGAAAAAAAAAGGATGACCCTCATATTAGAAAGCCTATAAAGTCTAAAACAATTCATCCAAGAAAGCAGCCCTATGCAGACACCAAGGCTATGAGGAGACCTGGAAAGAACATCTAGCCTGCCAAGACAATGTCAGAAATGGCTGCCAGAAAGTCAGATGCTATGTTGCAGAGAGATATTATCTGTAGCTTTGCATTTGGAGACTACCTTGGAAGTTAAAAGAGGAACAGCAGTGACAGAATCAACTCTCCAGGGAACACAAGAGCTATATTATCTATAATTTATAGGACTTTAAAGACAACCTTTGATTTTGAGGGGATACACAAGGAATGATGTTTCCTCTGTAAGAGAAATTGCCTCAGAGCATGTGTGCTGTGGATTTCTCTGAAGATGAGCATAAAGATGGAAATGACAGAGGCAGCTAATCATGAACTGCCTTGATAAGGTAAATTCTGATCATATTGGATTCAAGCTATGGCAATATGACTCTAAGGGTAAAACCCTAATCAGTTCATGGGAATTATAACAACCGTAGTAGAATTCCCAAACCCTAATATCTAACTGCTTGAACAGTAGACTGCCCAGTAGATAGTGAGGAGGCTTAGAAAGTATTGTGTCAGAGTCTATAAGCAGCTGTTAAAATGCTTATCCCCAGATTGCAGCCAGAGTAAGGATGGGTTAGATATATGATGATGACTAGAACCTTGTCTCAGATCAAACTTATGACTGGACTCCCCAGCATTGTATTAGGGCTTATATGTGTGTGTGTGTGTGTGTGTGTGTGTGTGTGTGTGTGTGTGTATACACACACACACACACGTATACATATATTTATATTATACAATATATTCATACTGTAGATTGACTCATTTATTCACTTATTCAGTAAATATTGAGTGCATACTATGTATAAGGTCTTTTTTTTTAATATATGAAATTTATTGTCAAATTGGTTTCCATACAACACCCAGCGCTCATCCCAAAAGATGGCCTCTTCAATGCCCATCCCCTCCCCTCCCTCCTACCCCCCATCAACCCTCAGTTTGTTCTCAATTTTTAAGAGTCAGGTATGCTTTGGCTCTCTCCCACTCTAACCTCTTTTTTTTTCCTTCCCCTCTCCCATGGGTTCCTGTTAAGTTTCTCAGGATCCACATATAAGGTCTTGATCTGGATGTTGAGGATACAGAAACTAGGAGCCCGGTGAAATAATTTAGACAGCAGACGATAATGGCTTGAACCATGGTTGGAGAGGTAGACCTGTTAACATATCAGCACAGCCCATTCAACTAGCTCTTAGTGAGTATTCTCTAAATCCATAGGGATTATGTAAAATTAATAAACTAGTAATATCATGACTTATTTTTTAATGTTAAAATAGAGCTCATAGTATAATAAAGCTAGTCACTTTAAAAAGAAAAAAAAAATCAACCTTTGAGCAGATAAACTAATCAATATACTGAACAAATTGATTTTGCTAGAAATAGCCATTGACCTATAAATGACACATATCCCTCACTTTAAGATGAAGTATTTGAAAGTTAATACGGGATCCTGATGGTGGTATGTAATAGTGCCACAGAGACATTGAAACACATGTCTCTAAATGGTTTAGAAAGTCTTTCTAGTTAAAGGGATTGCTTTCAAATTTCTTAAGAAGTGCATATAACCGCTTCATTTTATTTTATCCCTAAAATCTTGAATTTCACAATTTGTCTGAAAATATATAATATGTATTACATACCATTTATATTATATGTATGATAGTCTTGAGGGCTTTTCAAAAGCTCTAGTAACATATTTAAATAAGAAAATAAAATGATAAACAATTTGGTTCCTGTATCTTGCTCTGGTATTCACTAGTTAGGTGACTTAAGCAAATTACTTAATACCTCAGGGCATTGATTTCTTCATATGTAAAATAGAGCTGTTTTAAAGACAATCTGATTATTGATGTGAAAGCAGTTTGAACGTCCTGTAATATTTATTCACAACTTGCAAAATGTGGGTGTGTTTGTATATATAAGGAGTGTAATTATAGTAATATAGCACCCAAACGTCTCAGTGTTTAGGAGATGTGTAGAACCTATTGGTATTTATATAAATAGCATTTGGAGAGTCTAGTTCCTATCCAGAAGGATACCTAGACTGTAGGAAATGAGGTTGGAGTGGTTACAAGCGCATCCTGACTCTCATCACGTTAGTTGCTATGATCAAGACTATCTTTAAAAGAATGAGGACATACAAAAAATTGATCTTGACATCTATGCTGCTATGAATCCAAACATTAGATCATTTATGTATGTTAAAAGTAATCAGTTAGCAGCAAGAATTTGGCATAAAGTTATGATAAATACCAATTATTTGGGGAGCCACTTTGTAATCATACCGTATTTTTTTTAGTCCATTCACATCATAAATGATAATCTTTTCTTGTGATTTATATACAAGGAAATTGAGGTCTAGAGACATTAAATAATTAACCCAAGAAGATGCAGTTGTTAAAGAATATCTTAGTAGTACACAATGCTGTATGTGATGCATTGCAAAATGCAATCCTCCATGGTTCCCCATTCATCTCCTACTGACATGAAGAGGGTAGATTTTGCAGAAAAGAAGAAATGCATGCTAGTGGGGAATGTGACAAAGATACCAAGGGCCATATGTTTCTCTGCCAAGATGCTGTATAATAACAAAAGTAATTGGCTTTCTTTATAAATATATATAAGATACATATTTATATATTATATATTTATAATATATGTAATATTTATATATTATATATTTATAATATATATGTAATATTTATATATTATAAAACATATATGTATATGGTAAATATATATTTATATTATATATTTTTATATTATATATTTTTTATATTATATATATTTTGATATTATATATAAGTGTAAATATATATATATATATTTTAAGTTTGCAACAGATTTCATTTATATTTCCTTACAAGATTACCCTTCTGAGAATTGCTCTATTGTGCATTTCACAAATGTTGAAATTGTAGAGCTCAGAGACGTTGAGTCACTTGCTAAGTATGTAGCAGAGCTGGGTTAGAAGTTTGGGATGTCTGAGTCAGAATCCATTTCTTTCTATCATACCATTCTTAATCAGTCCTCAGAGCATAACTGTCCCCTTAATGTTGTCTTTGGATATTTGGTAGCAAATCATTTCAGGTGCCACATTTATATTCTTACATAAACCATTACCTACATAAATATGAATATTTAATCAATTATCTTATTACTTACTGTTATTCCTTAGCATAAATGACATTGGATGTATAGCTATTTGGATTCATACATATTGATAACTTCCTTCTGAAAATCTGTAGTTGGTTCCTTTTTGTGTCTTGTTATCATTGAACACTTAATAATATATGTCACTCCAATGTAACATCTAAATTTACTGAGCTCAGTGGAATGTTCCTGCATCATCAAACTGAAATACTGGCATTACAGTGAGAAGAATATTGAATTGAAAGCAAATGCAATACTTTATATAGTTCTTGATTATATATCTGTAGGAACTTTATTAGTTCCAACCAAATTGTGATTGACATACCCTTTACTGTATTAGCTCTAATCTTCTCATCTTTTCCAAAGCAGAATACATTTTAATAATAATTTAGATCCAGTAACACTGTAGAATGAGATTTTTTGACTATACAATTGTGTAAACACTAAGGGATAAATTATGAATGCAGTTATTTATGTTGAATGTCCATTATCATTAATGGGCATATTTGCCAATGATTCCTAGTGTGCAATCTGTAAGGGATAAAAATTTCCTAGGAATCAGTGACTTTGGTCCATGTTCAACCAATGAGCAAATGAATATGAAGGGTATGAGTGTCGGGTTTTCCATTCCAAGGTGCCTGTGTTTAGCTTTCTAAAGCACAGATAATATATGCCTTTCAGAATTTATATGAGTAAACTCTAAGGCTTGTGTTACTGCTTAATGTGATATATTCCATAATTTGGGATAAGTTACTTTTTCCCTCTTTTGTGTCCTCTTATCCCTTTATGGTGTGCCTACCCATGTTTAAGAGAGCTGTTCTAACTTAAACAAAATATGAAATATTCAGGGATGGACAGTATAATACGTATTTCTAGTGCCAACTCATTTCCATGATGTAGAAATGTGAAAACTTCATTCATACTTAAAAAAAAAATCCTAAGAAAAATAGGGACATTTTCTCTATCTCAGCATTACTCTAAATGGAAAGGTGGACAGAGCTGTTCCATTCAAATTGACTATACAATTGCAGGAGGATTATGATATTACATAAAAAAGGAAAATATACACATTTTTGTTATGGATTTTTACTTTGAATAGTTTATACTCTAGCCATGCAAGATGTATTTGGAAAACTAAAATTTATTAAAAAGATCATACCATAATGTACAATCAAAATATTATTGCTAAATAAAAGATGCCATTTATTTTCCTCTCTTTTTAAAAAACTTTCAAAAGAAAAAAAGCAAATAAATTGAAAGAGAGCAACATTCTACAGTGAAAGCCATCACAGAGCTCCTTTAATGATATACAATCTGTTAGCTATCTGAAGACTGTAAACAGCTAATATTTCGAGAAGTATAGGATGAATCACCCATTTAGAAGCATTGAGGAGAAAATGAAGGAGCTATGAGTGAGTTGTGAAGCAATGAATAAGGATGTATTACACCACAGGAAGCCATCAATATTTGTTTCTTATGTCAGGATGAGGAATAAATCTGTTAGCTAATTTGTATTCTCCACAGTTAATTCCAGTGTTCCTGCTTGAGCATTTTTGTTTCAGAATGAGCGTTGCACAGCTGTTTAATGGTGCCATCACGAATTCAGAAAGCCATGGTCCCTTGGAGATGGAAAGGCATTGCAAAGTATGATAACAAATCACAAATGATGAAACACCATTTCCTTCAGACATGCTGTACTTCTCTTTAGCATTTTCCTCTACTTCTCTGTGCCTCTGCCTCTGCCTGTGCCTCTGTCTCTCTCTCCCTCTCTCCTCCCTCCCTCACCCCTCCATCTTTCTCTCATATAATTTGACCTGTTAACATTTTCTCTAGTTTTGAAAATAAGTCTCCTCAGGGGTGCCTGGGTGGCTCAGTTGGTTGAGCATCCAACTTCAGCTCAGGTCATGAAATCATGGTTAGTGGGTTTGAGCCCCGTGTTGGACTTTGCACTGACAGCACAGGCCTGCTTCAGATTCTCTGTCTCCCTCTCTCTCTGCCCCTCCCCTGTTCATGCTCTCTCTCTGTCTCTCAAAAATAAACGTTAAAACAAAACCTTTTAAAAATATAAAAAGATTAATAAAAATAAGTCTCCTCAGACAAAAGGCAAAGTAACTATTAGTGTAAATGGTTAGGCTACATTTTTCTTTTGCAATTGCAAGCTTCTTTAAAATGTTTTTAAGTTTAGGGCTGCCTGGGTGGCTCAGTCAGTTAAGCGTCCAACTCTTCATTTCAGCTCAGGTCATGATTTTGTGGTTCCAGCCCTGTGGTTCAATCTTGAGTTCAAGCCCTGTGTCAGGCTCTCTGCTGCTTGGGATTCTCTGTCTCTCTGTGCCTCTCCTGTTTGCCCCCCCCCCCTTTCTCTGTCTCTGCCTCACTCAAAATAAATAAACATTAAAAAAAATTTTTAAGTTTAGAAAGAATTCTGTCAGTACAATTCAAGACAGAAATTAAACAATTCCGTGTATTGAAAGACCTATAGTTACAAATTGCTCTTAGGTGGCAATATCAATATCATAGCTTATATACACACATAAAACTAAAGCGGGAGTTTTTTAAAAAAATAATAGTTGTTCCTCTTAATATTTTAAATAATATTTACTACTTCCTAGATATTAGAGAGTAATACTGTCCATTTTTTGTGTGTTCTGCAATGCCACATTCCTTGCCTTCTTTTCAGATTTTGATTTCCTTCAAACATGATCTAAACTTTCTACCTTCTATAGATCAAAGGAAAATTGAATCTTTAGGTCAGCTTGAAATTAGGACAGGAAAGTCACAAACTGGACTTGTGCCTTTGAATTTTTCTTGGATAAGGTTAAGATTTGTTCAACCCAGTGTCACAGAAGGTTCCAGATGAGAATACCACTCTAGTGGTTACAATCTTCTACATGTACTCCTTATAGATTTAAAGCCTGAAACACTACAACCTGATCTGTGTGAATTCTTTTTTTTTCTTTTTTGACCAACTAATGAATAAATGAGTATCTATTTATCCATGGTTTCAAAGTGTTTTAAGGTTGTAGAATAAATAATACAGGGGACAATACAATATAAAATCATATATTCTCCCTGCCCTCCAAAAAATATTATTAAATCAACTGCATGCAACTTCAAAATTAACATGGTCATGTTCCCAAGTTTAGAAACGTGTCATGAACAGTTCATCTTGTTTTTAAATGTATGAAATTCAGTGTATAATTTTCTTCCTCCTCCCAAATACATATGATGACAAAGTTTCTTCCTTCCATTAATAATTTTTTATGATCTTGATTGTTATAATAAATTCAATAAATACTAAATGGCTTTCTTTTTGTAAAACACTGATTTTTTTTCTGAATTGCATTTAATCTACATATAAGAATTTGTCTTTGCATATATATGTACATAGTGAATATATAATAGGATAGGATCAAATATAGTTATATTTATAAAATATCAAACATTAATTACAAATCAAAATTTAATCAGTCATGTTGATATTTTCTTACTTTATTCAAACATTTGGTCATTTGAAAAGATTCAGTGATGAATTTGGGGGAGTAGATAGATATATGACCAGTTCTGTTTGTGGAATAAGGAAAGTATAACATCATATAATATGTATTCTCTAGATGTTAAATATTGCTATTCCAGGACAGAGATAATTTTTTCCCAGTTATAATTTACAAAAAATATAAAGTTCTTCTCTCTGAGGGTTTTATTATTTTTTTTTGAAGGGGAGGTAATAAAAGGAACATTTTTATGAATTGCTCAGTTGAGAAAACAGACAACACACTTCATTCCATAAGTCTCTAAAATGTGCCAGCAACCAATAAAAATCCCAATTGTTTGTTCACTAGAGATTTATAAAGGTCTTCAGAGTAGAACTCATTTCAGAAGCATTCCTATGAATGTAAGGAAGGTCATAAAGGTTTTGTACTGACGCCCACCACTTGTTTTTCATGAATCATCTGGTTGTATAATTTCTAGTTTTCAGCACTATAAAGTTAATTCCTGATTTACTCTGAGGAACTAAAGTTGTATGTCTTAGAAAACTACACATCTGAGGCAAATAGTGAAATGTGGAATTAAAAGTGAAATAACATATTTTGCAGGAAATGTTACATGTTGTAAATTTGTTTGTTACACAGGGATTTAAGCAACTTTATTTTTTCTAAAAACATTATTGTTAGCATTTTCCATTGTAACTGCATATGCTTAAGGAGAGGTTTATGCACTGTCTTTGGTTCTGGAAAAAAAAATGGGTATCTTCTGTCAACCAAGTGTACACATCAACAACTGTCCCTTAAGGCTTACTAATGTAATTTGTCTATGCAATAGCATTAGTGATGACACAGTTGCATAATTTGCTTTATATTTGCTTTCCTAGAGCTCCTCAGGCATGGTTCCTTTGAAAGCTTCAGTTACGTACTGAGCAGAAGGAATAGCAAAACTCAGAGAGTATAGAATCAAATGCATTACAAAGACACTCTGTTCATGTGTGTGAGTGTGTGTGTGTGTGTAGCAGCAACTCTATATCAGGAAGCAATTTTCTCAGAGTCAAGATAATTTTTGTCCCATGAACTCTGGCACCTGTTTAAAATCCAGGAAGTAGAGGAATGGTTGTTGATTTGCTGCTTGAGAGGGAAGGAGTCTGCAGTTGTCTTAGCTCTGACTTTCCCGGTGCAGCTCATAGTGTATACCTGCTTATCTAGGAGATGGGAAGAAAAGGAAAACATGAGAAAAAAAATTGAGTTTTATCAAGAGAAGTATAGAGAATCACTTAGTTGATTCTTTGTAAAGATATGTTGTGAAAGCTAGACAGTAGGTGTGAAGTGAAAGAAAGTGAGGATCATTGGGAAAAGTAGTGGACAAGAATCTTAGTATAATTTTTCTTAACATACTATTAGAGTCACATACAGTTCTGAGGATTATTAGTAGTCTTAATCAGCAAAGTGACTTCCATCTGTATTACTTAGTGAGAGAAGAATGAAAAGTTTTAAAGTAGCTTTGCTAGAACTTTACTTAATATTTATAACACTATACTACTATTGACACTTTCAATTCAATAATTGATGGCTATTCGTTGAGCCTCTACCATAGTCGCAGACACTATGCTAGGAACTGGAGATAAAATTATTGTTGTACTATGGTCCAGCAAAAGAGGTAGAATTAAATGATTCCATGTGGTATGATAAAGGAGAAAAGAGTGTTGTTTAAATTTGTTAAGATTATTTATTTTTGAGAAAGAGAGAGAGAGAGAGCTAGCTCATGAGTACACAAGTGGGGCAGGAGCAGAGAGAAAGGGAAAGAGAGAATCCCAAGCAGGCTCCATACTGTCAGCACAGAACCCAGTGCAGGACACAATCTCACAAACCATGAGATCATGGCCTAAGCTGAGATCCAGAGTCTGATGCTTAACTCACTGAGCCACCCAGGAGCCCCTAATTTTTTTTTATTATGGAAACTTTCAAATGAACACAAAAATAGAAAGAATAGCAAATTAAACCCCAGGTACCAGCTCCATCAGTTATTAATGTATAGCAAACTCTCTTTTTATTTTTTACCTCTATGCTCTCCTAAACCTTATCCTAGACACAATAGCATTTTATCCACTAAACATTTCAATATGTTTGTCTAAGAGAGGAGTTCTTTTAAAAGATAATTACAAGAACTATTAAATGATGATGCTTTAAGAGGCTAATAATGTGATGCCTGAGTAACCCAGTCGGTTGAGCATCTGACTCTTGATTTCGACTCAGGTCAGAATCTCAAGTTCGTTGGTTTGAGCCCAGCGTTGGGCTCCAACTGGCAGCATGGGGCCTGCTTGGGAATCTCTGTCTCTCCTTCCCTCTCTGCCTCTCCCCTATGCATGCTCTCTTTCTCAAAGTAAATGTTTAAAAAAATAAAAAATAAAAAGCTGGTAGCATTATTTCCTTACTATCAGCTAATTTCCCATCAGTGTTCATATTTCCTGGTTGGCTACAATAATACTGTTGCAGTTAGTTTGTTCAAGTCAGTTCAAAATAAGCTCCCTATATGACATTTCTTTCATGGGATTTTCCCCAGCATTTTATGTGAAAAATTTCAAAACTGCAAAGCCGATGAAAAAAAAAGAATGATGAATGCATATTTACCAAGTAGATTCAGCAGTTAACATCTTATTATATGTATTCTATCTGTCCATAGATTCTCTTCAGTGCTTCTTATTTTTTTGAAGATTTCCAAAAATATGTGATAGAAATGAAGGATATAAGAAGGGTTTTAGAGACAGGTGCATCTGGAAAAGCAGACTGAGATAAGATCATGAAGGGCCCTGTTTTCCTGGTTAAGAAGTACAGACTTTATCTCACACTCTTGTGTTGAAGACCGAAAATAAACCAGATAAACGGGTAAAAGAGATATTAAGTTACACAGCGATAAGTGTTAAGGAGAAACTTTAAAAAGGGAAATAGAAGTAAGAACATTTGGCAGGTAGTAAGATATGCAATTTTAAAACAGGACAGCCAGGATAGTCCTCACTATGAAGGTGACATTTCTATGAAGACCCGAAGAAGATGAATGAAAAAGCCATGCGGATATTTGGGAGGTGAGGATTCTGAGAGAGAGAATAAACAGGCCCCAAAGCTAGAATAAATTGGCATTTGTTCTGTCACTTTAACAAAGTATAATTATATAAACATGATGATGATATAGCAACAGGAATAACAGACAAGAATAGAATGAGAAATCACCCATATTTACATCCTGTTGAAAGTTAAATATTTTCACATGTCTACCCTTTAGTCTATTTTTATGCATCATGTTCCCCTAAAATTTCCATATATGAGCACATGCATGCATGCATGTGTATACATATGTATATAGTTAATTTTGACTGTAATTTATTATAGAAAATTTCCATGTTACTCCGTAATCTCTATAGTTATTCTTTTAATAGCTGCCTGTTATCTCTTGAAATTAAATACCGTGAAAATTTTACTTAGCCATTTTCCTGTTAAATATTTAAGTTGTATAGATTTTTCTTCTTACAAACATAGCAGTGTCTGTATACATCGATTTGTTTTTTTATTTTTCTTTTTTGAGAAACAAATTGAAAATATTTTTATAGTGTCAAGGAATAAACATTTGAATGATTGTGTTTTCTCAAAGTGTTAGCTTCAACTGCATTTCTAGTCAACAGTATGTGATTTTATCAACCTCACAAATAAGAATAGTCAAGTTAAACATTACAGGCTATTCAAGCTATACAGTGCAATTTTGTTTTATTTTGCATTTTTTACTATTAGCAAGGCTAATATTGTGCCATGTATTTATTTAATGGTTATATCTATTAATATACAGATCAAATGACCTTACATTTTTGCATGGCCATAATTTTTTGTTTCAAGTATTTTACAATTGTTAGTTGTTGGGAAAACTAATAAGAGGACATACATACCCACTGTTTCTCTTTTTCTTTACTTTTGGAATTAAGAACAAATATCTATGAAATTTACATGAAATTTAAAATACTTATTAAAATATTCAACAGTTTAAATTTTTCTGACTATAAAATAAATACATTTTTAAGGATTTTTTAAAAAATTTTTATTGAGACTTAAGTATAGACAATAAAAATCAATAATCTATGTGTATAGGAGGGTAAATGGGACATACAAGCTTGTCCCTTTCTCTCTCCAGTTTCTTCCCTCTCCACTCTCCATTAAAAGAATGTTGTACATGCTGACTGGACAGTGGTTTCAGAAGACATGCGTGTTCTATTAATAACTGGAAAACAAATAATTTGAAACCCAAAGAATAGGATTTTGGTCAACAAAAGAGAATAGAGGATCCCTGCATGGCAGGCTCCACAGAGCACAGCTCCCAGAATAGGGACATTGTTTCACGGACAAATGCTAGACGTCTTAAGTGAAGAATCAGTGACCATAGAGTAAAGTGGATTCTGGGACAATAGTTAGGGAATTACGTTAAATGACTCTCAATGGAACAGCTGTATCTGTTTATTTTGTTCCATATTCGCTCAAAGAACTGATGCAAGATCAGTGTATTTTCGGCCACCCTTCTCCAGAACGTAAACCCTCAGAGCCAGGAAATCATCTGTTTTGTTCCACTGCCCAGGAAGTGCCTGGCACATAGTAGGTTTTCAAAATGGTTGCGTGAATAAGCCAAATCCAGAAATCTTCCCTCAAAGTTGCTCTGTTTCTGGATAAGGATTTCAGGGGACTCACCTTTGATTTTTTTTTTTTAATTTCTTATTAAATTCCATGGGCCCTGAGTTCTTTCTGGGAATTTTTGTAGGAAAACCATCACACCATTTCCATGATGTTTGTATGCATCTTTTCTAGAAACTTTAAGGATATTGTAGTGGGAAGTAGGAAGAGGTTTCATCAGGACTGTTACTAACCAAGTATAATTTTGATGCACATATACTTTGTTTGAATAATTTAAAATTGTATCCTTAGCATCTCTGACTATAGTCAAGGTGTCATTTTTAATTGCTTATGTCTTTTGTTTCAGTAGAGTGGGGCCTAAAGGACCTCTACAAAATTCTTCATTTAGAGAAATTCCCCAGCTACTTTAATGGGATGTACCTTTGTGGCCTTCTGCACTTTTTTCCCCCCCAAACAACAACAAAGTGTCAGTTTTGCTTCTGGCCACACTCTAACCATTCCTGAACACTGATCTGACTTCAAAAGCATGAAAAAAGTATGCTGTGCTTTTGAAGTTTGGCAGAGAACGCACATAAACATATCCTAAGAGAGCACCATTTCTAAAAAGCCATTTGCTATTAAGTAGTTTCAAATTTTCTTTTATTTCGGTTTTCTTTCTTTTCTTTTTAAAAAAATTTTGATTTTGTATTCTCTTTAGGTTTTGCTTGTACCTAGTTTATCACAAGGGGGACTTTTGATGTTAAAGTTTTGTTTTCTACTTTTATTCCAACATTGTTTTTGTTATAAACGTGTTGGGACGCCTGGGTGGCTAAGTTGGTTGAGCGTCCGACTTCGTCTCAGGTCATGATCTCACATTCTGTGAGTTCGAGCCCCGCATCAGGCTCTGTGCTAACAGCTCAGAGCCTGGAGCTTGCTTCAGATTCTGTGTCTCCCCCTGTCTCTGCCCTTCCCCTGCTCATGCTCTGTCTCTCGCTGTCTCAAAAATAAATAAAACATTGAAAAAATTAAAAAAATAAAAATAAATCATGTCGCCAAAGCATTTCTGCTACTGTTTCTAAGAGTGGTTTTAAATGTGAAGTTCTCAGTAATGTTTGTTTACTTGTTCAATCTTCATTTAGACTCTGGACAGCAGCCCTCCTGAAGGCCTAGTATAGAACAATAGGGTATCATGCATCTGATTTAAGATTCTTAATAAAAAGGGAAAGTCACAAGTAATTTGCCAACGAGGGAGAGGGGCAAAGAAGAAAAGCAACCCGATGAACTTCGTATGTTAGGTGATTGCAGAATTATCAGAATACAAAGGCATGAAGTGGACAGTGTACCCAACACTACACTTAGTTCAGTGCAGACGCCCAAAGAAAGCATAAGAGAACATACCACATTGCATCTTCACAAGAAACACCAGGATCACAGTATGAAAAGCGATCCAGCACTTTGATAAATGGAAACATTTAACTAAACAATTAAAACTCAACATCTTTTATAAGTAGTTATTTATTTGGTCAGTAGATACTTATTCAACATCATCCGTGTAAAAAAAAAAAAGCTTTTAAAAAAAAATTTCTCAGAGAATCCTAACAATAGTATGAAGATGTAGAGAGTATTGCTATTTTATATAAGGAAAACCGAAGCTCTGATATTTTAAATAACTTGAAAAATCACACAGCTAGTAATTGTTCCAGTTGGATTTTTATTTCCAGATGGTCTGATT
Source organism: Acinonyx jubatus (assembly GCF_027475565.1). Classification (NCBI taxonomy): domain Eukaryota; kingdom Metazoa; phylum Chordata; class Mammalia; order Carnivora; family Felidae; genus Acinonyx; species Acinonyx jubatus. Next base: position 122,934,379 of record NC_069383.1, on the reverse strand, counting down.
CTAAATCCAGGGTTCTTTCTATTGCATGCAACTTTCCCAGTTGGACTTACAGTGGCCAAAATAAGTGAAAAATAGCTAGATAGCCATTGTGTGGTTCATCAAAATACTCTTGCAGATAAGAATCAGGATAAGCAGTGGTCACGAAACAGATAAGGAAAGTCAACAAAATATTTTCTGATTTCAGAAAAGAAAAGTGTATCTCAAAACAGAATTTATAAATGCCACATATATTTCTTATCTACCCAGTCCTGCTTAACTGTTCTTGATTTAAGCCTATTGCCTATCCTGGTTTTAGGTAAGACAACTAGAATCAACAGTAAATGAGGGTAAGCTCTTTTTATTAGAATAGGATCATATTATTTATATATCGGATATATATCATATGCATCCATACATATAGGGACAAATTAAATACATAAATGTATATATTTCCTGTTGCAACTATGGGCACAGATTTTTACAAAAATTTTGCTGTTCAAACTCTCATTTTACAACTATCTCACCCAAAGCAGAAGGGGGAAATATGCTAGAAAAAAAATTGGTCGGAGGTACCTATCTCTTACCATTCCATTTCTTAAGTATGTGGATAGGGTAGATTAATCTGTGTATATTAAATATAAATCATGGAAATGCATTTGTTAAAATTATATGAGGCCCCTCAAGTAGACATTTTAAAGTTTATTTTCATAATACATCTGCATTTATATCAAGCCAGCACACAGAAGTATGAATACTTTCTTTGCTAAACAACAATTTGGTTTGGTGTTTATTCTATAATCTCATCAGCTTGCATTCTTTTTCTTCCTCATTCTCTCTCCCTTTCTCCTTCTTATGTTTCAGAAGGGCATGATGTGCAAGAAGAGAAAAAGAAAACATTTTTTTTCGTTCTCTGCTTTACTTTTCATGCACTTTGTGGTTACATTGTGTCATTTCCTCCATCAAGAGAGAGGGAAGACCTTCTCTTTTAAACACATTTAATCTAAAAGTTTTCCCTTCCTAATGGAGTTGTCTCTCCCTTCACTGTTTGAACTAAATAGTTTCCTATTTATGGTCCCAAAATCCAGTGTATACTGAAAAATGCACCCCTAATTGATCCTTGTTCTTAAGGCATCTCTCTTTTTTGCATTTACTTAAGGTCTGAGCAATTATGTGCACAGCCTTTGGAATTCATAATAGATAACGATGGACATATGATCCTTGTCATATTTGAGGATGTAACCATCACTGAAATAATTGAAATAGTAAGATGCATAGTATGTAGAAAGGAAATGTAAGAGCAAATGCAGTCTCAAATATTATGCTACATTTTATGAAGTTTATGGGTTTTCAGGATGTCTTGCCAGAGCTAAACTGGTAATCTGTTGCCTCTTGGGATCTTTTCATAAGAAAGTGGCCTTAATCTAATTGATAAAATGAACTGAGTTCAAGTCTGTTGTTAACTTTTCTTAGTAATCATACTATATGATTATGAGTTTATCTTTAGCCTAAGAGGATAAAATGAGGGTGTTTGTATAAGACCAACAAGTTATCATCCTACAACCTTGAATTTAAAGATACCAATTGATTATAATTACTCTTTCCACCTGTTAATGCATTCAGTTTCTTTTACACTACTCATAATTGATCAGGCAATTTTTGACACTCTGCATAAGTTGGAAAAGCAGATTAAGTTGTTTTTTTTTTTTTGTATAAATGGAAAAGTTACAGAATATCAAAGGCAGCCGACATCATTTTTCAGACAATATAGGCAAGCATTTGTTTCCTGTGTGTGTTGTTACTGGACACCTTTTTGTTAGTGTTTTTAGTAATTGGGTGTAAAGGATGGGCTAATTCACTGTACACTATTGAAGAAAGTCCCCTAAATATCCAACTGTGAACTGTTGATAAGTCATGTTATTGGCATAAAGAAGTGGGTATGACTGTACATGTGTGATTTATACATCTATTTCTCTGTTTTTTCTTGCCATCTGTACAGTAGCAGGGAAGCCGAACCACATGCCTCAATTTATTTAATGGCCGTATTTAACTCCCACATTGTTCCCAGGATGCAATAAAACTATATTAATGATTACAAGGAAAGCATTAATAACGAAGCAAATCAGAGAGCTTGTGCATTCAGCCAAAATGAACTTCCCAGTCCACGTATGCCCATGTGAATATGGATCTGATTTAGGCTAAGTTTTCATTACGTTATTTCTCCATTTGCAAGCCTGCAGGAATACTAATGAAAGAAAAGGAGTGTCAAGATGGTTAAGCATGCAGAATCTAATACTGAGAGGTTTTCAGTAATTCCATATGGAATTATAATAATTCCAATAAACACAGTGGTCGGGTATTAACAATAAGTATGTAAATGATTTGCTCTTGAAAATGACTATTCTTCAAAGGTGAAGAACATTTATTTAATTATTGTTGTTGAGTGAGTGGTTTGGAGAAATGCTGATTTCAGTGCTTATGTGCTCTTTGGCAATGAGGCCAGCTGGTTAAAATAAAAACAGAACAAATAATACAACAGGTTATTGAAAGTTTTTTGTTTGCTTCCATGCTGATTTACATGCCTGAGCAAAATGGAAAATGCTGAGAGTTCAGACAGATTAGAACAGAGCCTTCCTTTTGCAAATAAACCATGATTATAATATACAGTGATGTAGTGTCGGATATGGATTCTCTGAAATAAAATTAAGTCTCTTTGGGCTCATTCTCACTACTGAATTTTATGGAAGGAAGTGAATTCTCTAGTTGGACTGTTAGGCCTGTATTCTAAGGAAATAAATGAATATTTAATGAGTTCCAACCATGTGTGAGGCCTCGTGTTAGGCCCCCAGGAAAATAAAACATAAAAGATGAGGTACTGATGTTCAAGGTATTAGAACAGTTAGACATATAAACCAGTAACAGAAAGTCTTAGAAACAATTTTGTCTTTGAAGTTGGGCTTGTACTTGAATCCTGGATCACCTGTCAGCTCAATTAGGCAATTTACTGAAGCTCTTTGAATTTCATTTTACTATCTATATAATAGGAATAATGAAACCTAACTTGCAGAACTAGATAGAAATATAAACAATTACTTACATGGTGCCATAAGCTAAAAAACTCACTTGAAAATGCCATGCACCTGTAAATTTCTCCAAATATATTTGTTCATTATATTATAGCTGAGCTCTTAAAAATTTAAGTAAACGCTAAACCGATGTGACAGAAAGACCCCAAAATTGCAGTGGATCCAACAGGATAAAAGTTTATTTCTCTAAAGCAGTGGTGGCATCAGGCAGGTAAGCAGTTTCTGCTACAGAAAGTCTTTCTAGGGATATCAGCACTGGGATGATGGCTCAACTGTACCTAATTTCAGCCACTTGAATGAGAAGGGTAAATCAGGGGAGTTATTTTTATGAAGAAAAACTAACTAACTAACTAACTAAACCACCTAGAAGTTGGTCCCATCAATTCTGTCACATTCTGTTTGTGAGGATTTATTCACATGGTTACACTTAGATATAAGAGGGCCTGTAAAGTATAACACTAGCTACATGACCATATGTCCAAGCATAAGGAAAACATACTTTTAGGGAGTACATTCATTTGCCATATTTGTGCACTGTTTTATAGTAAGAATGGAGTTGAATTTGAAATTTTGTTTTTGCTTGTACTTAACTCCTAAATTTATATCTCCAGGCTGTATCTCTCTTCTGAGCTCCATACAATAATTCCCTCTGCCTCGCTTAAATTCTCTTATTGTGGTTCTTAAAGGCATCTCATACTTAGGCATCTCATTCTTATCTCTTGATCTTCTTTGTAATCCTGATCTTTTTTTTTTCTTTTGTTCTCTATACCAGTGGAACGTTCAGGTAGGCAATCCAGACACAGAAGCATTGCCTTCATAAATCTCCATTCCCTCAACTTCCATAGCCAACTGAACACCGAGTGTTGGAGCTTTTGCCTTCTAAATACAACATAAATCTATCTGCATCCCTCACTTTCCACCACCTCCACTCTAAGCCATGATACCATTATCTCTTACCAGATATAAGGTCATGGTTTTCTAAATAGTTCACTCAGGTCTATCTTTGCACCCCATCAGTCTGTTCTCTACACCAGAGCTAAAGATGATGCGAGTGGAGTTTTGTTTCATTTGCACTTAAACTCTGAAAAATCTACTATTATACCACCACTAAAAATTTTGCAATGGCTTCCTAGTGCCCTTAGTTGAAGACCAAAGAAAAACCTTCATTGTCTTTCACGGTGTTTCATGTACTGGCTCCTGCCTATATATGCAGACTCATTTCATGTCTTAGTCCCCTTGCCTTGCTGCTTTTCTTACACCAACATTTTGTGTATTCCTCTTAATACGCATGTTTTCCCCCCTTACAGTATCTTTTCATATGTGATTTTCTCTAGCCGGTTCTATCCTACCATTTTCAACTAATTCACTCCTATTTGTTAGGTAGACTTCAGCTCAGTAGATAATTTCTAAGGAAATCTTTGTCTGGCCTTATTGATAATGTCAAATTCCTTCTTATGTACATTCAGAGTTCCAAGAACGTGCCATTCTAATGACCTAATAACAGTATTACATTTATTTATCCAACGATTGATTGTCTCTCTACCCACTAAATTGTACTCTGTGCATGTACATCAACTCCCCCCACCCCAGTTTAGAATATTGAGCCCTATATAATATGTGGTCCATAATTAGTGTATAAGAATTTTTAGAATTATTAAAATATCAGTTTGATTTCATAATCAAAATACTCTTCATTTTTTTAGGCGAATAGTAAAAATAATGTCATTACAATTTAGAGGATTAAGGAATAATACAAAATTGAAAGAGTAAAAGATTAGACTCACCAAAATGCATTTTTTTAAGGTAGATGATGAATGACCAAAAGTTATGTAAAAGAGAAGAAACATAATGACACTTCAGAAAACAAGAAGGGCAATGGTGTACCTGGTGGCTCAGTTAGCAGAGTATGTGATTCTTGATCTTGGGATTGTGAGTTCAAGCCCCATGTTGGGCATAGAGCTTACTAAAAAGGGTGGGGCACAATAGCCAATATGCAAATGTAGTCAATTATGAGTTTCTAGTTGATGGTATCTGGATCAGATTGGAGAACTTTTGTAGGAAAATTATGAATGTGATGCTTTCGATCACAATCCAAAAGGTCATCTAAGTCAAGCTCATGAATGAAAAAACTAAATTTACTCAGAAATCCAGCAAATAATTTGTTGGGAAGTATAGATGGAGGCAGAAGAATGTGATGTGAGAAGATCTTTGGCCTGTTTACTATAGTATTTGGTGCCAATTTAGATGATAAGTATGGAAATGGAAAGAGATGGATAGGAAAGAATTATTAAAAAGATTTCATTTTTAGAATGGAATCAAATTCAACACATTTACAATACTACTAAAATGTGGACTAGAGCCCAGGAAAGAGGTCAGACACAGATTAGAAGTCATCTTCTTGGAGAATTCAAATGCAATAAGTGAAAGAGACCTTCAAGAATAAAATAGAGAATGGGAGAAATAGAAGACTCAGACTGAATCCTTACAGAGACCTGTATCAAGGATGTCAGAGAAATTAGAAGATACAGCAAACTTATGTAAGAGATACATTTTGGAAATGTGTCCCTCAGCTCCTCCTCAATGGAAGGTGTCCTATTGTGTAGAGGCAGTGAGAAGACATTCTCCCTCCAGCTGTCAGCTTCTTCAAGATCTGCCTGAGCTTCAGAAAGCTGGTCCACACAAGGTAACAACATGCCAAATATAGCCCCCACTCAGTGACTGGACAAAGCAAAGATCTCCCATCTTGGCTGTATAGGAGGCATTTGCAACAGATAATTCTAGAACCCCTTGGCCCCCACATGGTTGGCCAAGACTATGTCAAGCAGGCCTGCATTGCAATTCAGATTCTTTGGCACCATCCTGCTTTTTCTCCTTCCCTTCACAGGTATTGATTCATGGTGGAAAAAATACTACACTCCAAATTCTACTCAGCATGTGCTCCCTAAGAACCCAATCTGTGATGAGAGATGAGAAAGGAAATAGAGCTTCAAAGAAGTGTTTTACAATAATCACATAACTCTAAATAGAACTTTACAATTTTCAGATGACATTTACATGTTCTTTTTGATACCCGGGGCAGCTTGTAAAGTTGTCAAGTTACTTGAAGAAATTGAGGCTCTGGAAGTTAGTTTCTTCTCTGATCTTACCCAGCTCATTAGAATTATGAATCTGGAGCTCAGAGGAAGAGTCATAGATTGGAAGTCTTCTAGTTAAATTTCTTGAAAATTACACTGCAAGGATAATGGGACCTCATGCAAAACCTTCTGTCTCTAACTAAACAAGTGTTCCTTAGGTGTCATCTTAATGCCAAAGAAAAGGAAAGTTAAAGTCATCAACTGCATCAGATGTTGGCATAGTTAAAGAAAATGAAAGAGAATAATTTAACTGAGCTCAGGAAAGAGGTCAGACATAGATGAGGAGTCATCTTCTTGGAGAATTCAAACCCAGTAAGTGAAAGAGACCTTCAAAGAAGAAAATAGAGAATGGGAGGAATAGAAGACTCGGACTGAGCACTTAGAGCGGGACCTTCCTAGAGTATGCCTAGATTTTGAATGTAAGGGTTGTGAAGGGACTGGTGTTCTCCAAGACTCCTTCACTGAACCTATGCTGAGATTCCCCCCCGCCCACCTTTTTCTGTAGGCTTAAAAAAGTGTATTTGTAGTACACGTCATTTCATCCAACAATTCTACTTATGAGGAATATATCCCTTAGCAGAAAAGGTGGAACTATGTGAGATAGATTTAGCTGTAAGAATATTTATTGAGGACACTAGTTATGATGAACACTGATATCACACTGTATGTTAACTAACTGGAATTTGAATAAAAACTAAAAAAAAATATTTCTAGAAGTACTATTAGAAATAGGAAAAAATGAATATTTAAATGTCCAATAAAAGAGGATTAGTTAATAAATTTCCACATAATGAAAAACTATGCAGAAATTATAGTAATTTTTATGGAAAATATTCATGATATATATATATATATGATATATATATGATATATATACATGTTATATATATCATAAATATATTGCATATGATATATACATACATGTTATATATTATATATTATATATACATGATATATATACATGTTATATATATAATATATATATAATATATATGTAATTGAAGCACATTTGACAATGTTACATTGGTTTCAGGTGCATAACATGGTAATTTGACTAGTCCATATGTTATGCTATGCTCACCAGAAATGTAGCTACCATCTGTCACCATACAATGCTATTACAATACCGTTAAGTATGTGTCCTATGCTGTACCTTTTATTCCTGTCAATTATTCATTAGCTAGAAACCTGTATCTCTCAATCCCCTTCACTCATTTTTCCCATTTTTGTTCCTTGTGTTTATGGGTCTCTTTCTTGTTTTTGTTGGTTTATTCATTTATTTCACTTTTTAGATTCTACATATATGTGAAATCATATGGTATTTATCTTTCTGTGTCTGACTTATTTTACTTAGCGTAAAACCCTCTGGCTCCATCCATGCTGCAAGTGGCAAGATCTCCTCCTTTTTATGGCTGGCCAATATTCCATATCTTCCCCATACCATATCTTCTTTATCCATTCATCTGCTGATAGACAGTTGAATTTCTTCCATATCTTGGTTATTGCAAATAACGATGCTATAAACATAAGGGTGCATCTATCTTTCTGCAATAATGTTTTCATTTTCATTTTCATTGGGTAAATACCCAGTAGTGGAATTAATGGATCATATGGTATTTCTATTTTTAATTTTTGAAGATATTCCACACTGTTTACATTCCGACCAGTTTAAATGCCCACCAACAGTGCATCAGGGTTCCTTTTTCTCTATGTCTTCATCCACCTGACAAGTGTGAGGTGCTATTTCATTGTTTTGATTTGGATCTCCCTGGTGACTAGTGATGTTGACCATCTTTTCATGTGTCTGTTGGCCATTGGTACATCTTTTTTGGAAAAAATTCCTTTAAGATCCTCTGCCTATTTTTAATCAAATTATTTTTTGGTGTTGAGTTGTATGAATTCATTATATACTTTGCTTATTAACCCCTTATCTCATATGCCTTTGCAAATGCCTTTTCCCATATACCACGTTGCCTTTTATTTTGTTGCTAGTTTTCTTGGCTTTGACAAAGATTTTTCATTTTGGTTTAGTCCTAGTAGTTTACTTTTTATTTTTTTTTTCTCTTGCCTGAAGAGACATATCTAGAAAAGTGTTGCTCTGGCCATTGTCATAGAAATTATTGTCTATGATTTCTTCAAGGAGTTTTATGGTCTCATGTCTCACATTTAGGTCTTTGTGTGTGTGTGTGTGTGTGTGTGTGTGTGTGTGTGTGTATGGTGTAAGAAGGTGGAACAGTTTCATTCTTTTGTATATAGCTGTCCAGTTTTCCCAGAACCATTTAGTGAAGACATTGTCTTTGTCCCATTGTATATTCTTGCCCCCTTTGTCATAGATTAATTGATCACGTAAGTGTGGGTTTGTTTCTAGACTCTATATTCTGTTTATCCATGTGTCTATTTTTGTGTCAGTGTCACATTGTTATGATTACTACAACTTTGTAGTATATCTTGAAATCTGGGATTGTGATAACTCCAGTTTTGTTCTTCTTTCTCAAAATTGCTTTGGCTTGAGATTTTTTTGTGAATAGATAGTTCATCATATGACATATAGACAAATAAGATCCTGAAGACTTTTCTCTCAGAAATCATTTTCTCTATATAATTTTGGCTTCTTAAGTATATTAGATAAACATTCAGTTAAAGTCTTTGTTCATTAAAAAACTTGAAAGAGGTAGTGGTGATGGTTAGCTCCCAGTGGATGTAACAACATGGTCCTAGTGTGTAGGATGACCTAGACCATATTCATCACAAGCTGATTGGTTCTAAATACTTGTCTTGTCTGTCTCCAAACACCTGAGCAGTAGATTTCACAATTTATACTGGTGGGCTTTTCAAGAATCAATCCAAATTAAGAGACTTAATGTTAAGCAACTAAAAGAATGTTAAGCAGTTGAAAGAGAAGCGTTGCAAAAAAAAATTGTTTTTCAAATGGAGGTAGTTTTTCTTATCAGTGTGTGTGTGTGTGTGTGTGTGTGTGTGTGTGTGTGTGTGTGTGTGTTTTGGAGGGTGATGGTAGATAGTAATTTTACATCAGGAAAGGGGCATACCATTTAGAATTCTTTCTACTGTAAATAACAAAAAATTTACACATTTAGATTGCCCTAAGTAATAAGAAACATATATAATTGGAAATTAAAAGCCTAGGAAAGTCACAGGGTTGGTTAATTCAGTGTCTAATGATGGTTTCTGTGTAATCTCTGCCCTGGTAACCATTGGCTTCATGGTAAGGCTGCTGTCTTTTGGGTTTTGAGATGGCTTCCCATAGCTGCTAGAGAAAGACACTTCCTGATTTATATCCAGAGGGAGACATATACAGAAATTAATTTGAGTGAACAATTTCTCTATTTTCCAAAAGGTGATATAGCTGGTACCATTGTATATAAATGGGAGATATTAATTCATCACATATTACAGATGTCTTTGGAAATTAGGTCTTCTATTGCCCAATCTGGCTAAGAAGGGCTGGCTGGATGTGAGAAGCTAATTGAACCAAACTAAGGATATGTTAGGAAGAAGGATAGAAGATACATTTGGAATAGATAGTCAATAGTAGCCATTAGTATAACTTTTGTAATTGTATCTCTAAATACCACTGCAGGATACTCCCTTTTTTTATTTATTTTTACATGTGGAAATATTTATTTTTGTTTGTCACTACTTCATTTATAGATTGATATTTTGTATCATCTATCTTACCTCACCCAGCTGGTCTCAGTAACAATCCTTGAACATTATTTATCTTGGTTTGATTCACATTTGCTCAGCAGTTGTCTTCTGACATGGCTCTTTCTCATTCACTTTTCATTTATTAAGCAGCAGATATATGACATTGTTTGGTTTAGTTCTTTCCAATTCAATTCAACAGCGTTTGCCTCAAATCATCCTTCTTCATTGAGCCATCTTTGTCCTATGCTATTCTCTTCCTCTCACTTGTGTACATTAGCAATAATCGTATAATGGGATTCAATTTCTTTTATCTCCCATGCATTCAGAAGTCATCTGACATCATTTGCTTCCATCCTCTTTGGGTCCATTCAGAGATTATTTATCTTTATTTCTTTTCTCTCACTGATATATTATGGACTTAATGCCACATACTAGTCTTTTCGGTAGGACACTATTTCTGATCAAGAAGTTGAGAATTTATTCATTAACATTTTTGAGACTTCTCAGCTTCATTTGAGCTAGCAATACATTTTCATCACATCGGGAAAATTCTACAAAAAAAATACCTTAAGGTTGAAAATAGAAATGAAATGAAGTGACCAAGGATGTCCTTGAAGTAGATTATTTAAACTATATTTTAAAAATATTTTTTCTGGATAACTCCCTACATAAGATTGCAGTGATATTTGCAGAATCTACTTTTTAATCCTCCTCTTCTGAAAATAAGACAAAATTAAGTATCTCTGTAAGGTTCTACAAATTGCTTATACCTCAGTGATGGCTTTTGCCTTCAATTCAAAGAATCCACAAGTATAAGGTATAGATTTGCTGTCTACATAAGCATTGACATTATCTACAAAATATCCTATAAAATAATCTTTCCAATTTCAGGTAAATTTTAATGTTAAGAGGTGTATAGGTAGAGTGGGTGATAGCTTTATTATTACATGATGGAAAAATTATGTCCATTTAATAGCTAATGTACATTGTCCTTTTTCAATTTTATACCCAAACCAGTCATCGCTGCTTTCAGGGATTTATGTTTTAAAGAGTCTGTCTGGTACTATTTCAAGGGGTTTATGTATTTTTGACAAAAAGAAACCATTTGCTTAAATCTTTTTCTCTCCTGGTGTTCTACTTAAAATTCAGTTAAGTATTTAAATCATTTTTATAACTGAGTGTTATCCAATAGTAACTTCCAATGAGAACTTCTTAGAATGTTGCAGGAGAATCTACTAAGCAACCCAGGTTTTCTGAAATAGATGTATTCACACATATAAACTCTAAGATTAGGGTTTCAGATTATGTAAACCATTTGGTTTTAGGTCTAAAATTTTTAGCAATTCTACTTAAGATTGTTACTGATGCCATAAAGACCCATCTCTTGGTAACTTTTCCTTTTTTAGAGAGAGAGAGAAAGAGAGTCGGAGGGAGAGGGGCAGAGAGAGAGAAAGAGAAAGAGAGATCTCAAGCAGGCTGTGCGCTTGATTGTGGGGCTCCATCCCACGACCCTGGGATCATGACCTGAGCTGAAATCAAGAGTCAGATGCTCAACTGACTGAGCCACTCAGGCACCCCTCTTTAATAATTTAATGACATACTATTATGGATACCTGGCTAGATATGTAAGTAGTGGTAATAGTATTATTAATTTCTACAGGCTGTCCTCAGCTTTTAGACTACTGGCATAATACTGAGGTGTTAAAACCTTTTCTCATTCACAGAATCCTTGAGAATTCCCCTGATTTCATAACACCTGGGAGTACATCATGAACATAGAATATGTCCCTTTAATTGACTGATACAAAGAATATTATAATCGAAACATTTCAATATTTGCAAAATACAGTTGACATGTGAAAACCACAAGAATTAGATGCACCAACCCCCCTCCTGTCTGTAACTTTTGACTTCCCCCCAATTTAATTACTGATAGCCTACTGTTGACTAGAAACCTTAATGATAGCATAAACAATAACACATATTTTGTGTGTTCTGTGTATTACATCTATAGTCTTACAATAAAGTAAGCTAGAGAAAAGAAAGTTATTTTGAGAAAAGAATATGTTATTCAGTAAATCAAAGGAAGAGAAAATATATTTATAGTAATATAATGTATTTTTTGAAAAAAATCTACCCATACATGAACCCATGCACTTCAAACTTGTGTTGTTTAAGGGTGAACTGTATCTTCTCTAGTCTCTCCCCACATGTTTTTCTATTGCTTTTCCATAATAACGTTTGCCCCATTGTGATCTTAAGAAAAAGAAAGAAAGAAGAAAAAAAAAGAAAATACAAAGATTTCTGGTGGCTTTAGGGAAAGGTATTTTTTTAACAATCCAAATCTACCAATTAAGTGATATTGTCCACATTCCAGAGGGTCCTCCATTTCAAGGGGATGTGTTCTCTGTTCTTCAGATTCAAAACTATCATTGATGTGGTATCCCCCATGCTCTTGGAGTGGGGAAAGCATTTACACAGAACACGATATGAAGGTGATTCTTAGAGTTGGGCCCTTTGGTAGTGCTGATTTTAAAGCCCAGATGCATTTTCCCATCATCTAATATTCATAAATCTCTGGTTAGTTGTGTGTCATAGATTAGGGAACAAAAAGCCTGGTCCTCATCAAGAAGGAAGATAAAATGTGGATTATGGGAGAAAGAGCCCTTAAGCAGTATAATCTCCAAACCCAGCCCCAGTGGAGTCAGAGGTTTGTGGCAAAATGAAAAATAAGAACCCTTCAGTGAAAGTTTTCCCATAGAGCTAAATTTGTTTAATTTAAAGAATTGCCTTTAGTTTTCAGATTATGTGTTTACTTGATGATTTTTTTTAATGAGCAAATCTATGACAACAACCCTGTCTTAGTTCTGGCTGGTGAAAGAGAATACCATATAGACTGAGTAGCTTATAAACAACAACCTACTTCTCACAGCTCCAGGGGCCCAGATGTCCAAGATCCAGTTAGAAGCAGGTTTGATGTCTGGTCAAGGCCTGATTCCTGGTTCAGAGTCCATTCTCTCACCTCATCCTCACATCAAGGAAGGGGCAAGGGAGTCCTCTACAACCTTGTTCATAAAAGTGTTCATTTCATTCATGAGGGCTCTACTGTCATGACCTATCACGTCCCAAAGGTCCCACTTCCAAATACTATCACTTGGGAATTTGGTTTCAATGTATGCATTTTGAGAGGACACAACATTCGGTCTGTGGAAGACCTATTTAAAAAGATTATTTTATTAGCTTATGAAATACAGTTTTACAAACTGCTATAGTAAAGCATTAAGATTTAAAAAAATTGACTATCATGAACCCAAGTTCTTATCTATTCCTAGTATGAACATAGAAAGGAGACAAGTAGAGAGAGATATAACATATTCTAGTGGTCACTGTAGTTCATTATAATTCTATTTTCATTTTAGACTCTTACATAATTGCTCCTAGTAACTATGGTCATTAGTGATGGTGATGTAATGCATTCCATTCAGATATCTCAAAATACATTACAGTCCTAGAATCTACTGCAGATACGAAGCAAATTTTAATTTTTTTAAACATTTATTTATTTATGAGACAGAGACAGAGCATGAATAGGGGAGGGTCAGAGAGAGAGGGAGACACAGAATCTCAAACAGGCTCCAGGCTCTGAGCTGTCAGCACAGAGACCGACGCGGGGCTCGAACTCAGGGACCGCGAGATCCTGACCTGAGCTGAAGTCGGCCACTTAACCGACTGAGCCACCCAGGTGCCCCGTCGAAGCCAATTTTAATGGTTTCATGAGATAATATTTTGTGGAGATGAGTGGCTGTTGTTTTAACTAGAAATTCTAATCATGGGGCACCTGGGTGGCTCAATCACTTAAACATCCGACTTCAGCTCAGGTCAGGATCTCACAGTCCATGGTTTTGAGCCCCATATCAGTCTCTTTGTTGATATCAGTTCGGAGCCTGGAGCCTGCTTCGGATACTGTGTCTCCTTCTCTGTGCCCATCCCATGCTTGCACTGTCTCTCTCTCAAAATTAATTAAATAAACATTAAAAAAAGCTAAAAAAAAATTCTAATCGTGAAATTCACAATGATATTTTTCTTGTTTTTTTATTGAGTGATTTATGAAGTGTATCACAAAATGTAGTCAAAATGTTCTCTTCAGTGTTAAGTTGATACTGCTCAATTATGTGTTGTATTGTTTTATATGTCGCATCTAGACTTCTTAGTAAGATTTGGAGTTTCCAAAGGCAGAATTGGTCATTTTTATTTGATGTCATGCAATGAATTCACTTCATGTCTGGTGGTATTATCGGAGCCCAGAAAACACTTTTTGTATTCTGTGGAATAATAAGCTTATCTTGGGGAGCTACTCATATTTTCAAAAGATTTGGAAGCCTTAATCTCACTATCATAGAGAAATAAAAACAAAGATTTGGTAAGTGTGCATTTCTGTTCCAAAGACTGAAGTAGAGTGAAAGGAGGTCATGAACAGAGAAATCATTTTCAGTACAATTTTCTAATTGTGTGTATGGTGTGTTGCATATATACATCACAGTTTTACTGCTAAATTTTAAGGTCATAAGCTGTACTATTCTTATTAATGCATTTTAACACTGGGTCAATAATATTAATATTTTATAGTTTAATAAATAAAAGAAAGTCCTACTTTCATAGTATCTGAGAAACTAACACAGTATCTAAAAGCTGAAGTTTTGACCATATGTAGTATCTTAAACTGTAATATAATTAAGAAAATTTATTTTTCACTGTCTTCATTTCATTTCAAAATTTTTTCACGCAAAGCAGCCTATCCACAGAATGGCATTTAATTTTTTTTTTCATATTACGAGACTTGTACTCTTTAACCACTACAGAATTTTCTCTTCAACCACTACAGAATTTTCTCTTCAACCATCTGGAAACCTTAAAATCTAAGCTTTGGAAAGAACTCTATGCTTGTGATAGGATTTTTCTATAGATTTATTGCTTCATTGTTTTTCTTTCTGTCTGTCTCCTTTAAATTACTGTAAGAACTTTTTAAAGCATTAGTCATATTAAATATTCATACCTGATTTTGAAAATACAACATATATTTTGATAAGCATATGATATTATTACTTTGAATAACTTCCCCACATGTAGGAATAATTTCCAAAATTATCTCGGTGGCTATTTGATACAGCATATGAGTTCATGTAGTCATGAGCTTTATTCTTTGTAGCCACTTTTATCCATATAGTTGTAAAAAGTGTTAATACGCAAAAGCCCCCTTGTTCTATGATCAGTAAATCTAAAGCCCTATAGAATATCCATATGGTGAGTCTGCGAGTATCATAAAAGTCTTTCTTTTTATAACGTTTTGTAAAGTCAAATTTTCTGAGAAGAGAACCATCTATCTCTACCAATTTTTGTCTTCAGTATTTACAAGAGAAGTTTTCCCCCCTCTCACCAAGGCCTTCCAAATTTGCCAGTGACCCTGGTATGTCAGAAAACAATACTTAATGCCTCAGTTTCCTGAGAGGTTTTTAAAGCATTGTTTCCACATATGAAGTAAAGCCCCAGTCCCTTAATGGTAAGCTTGTCACAGCAGATTAGCTGAGTTTTATATTAAAATGTGACATTTCTGGTTGTGTTCACAGTTACAAATTCAGTTTGTCCAATTATATCCTGGTAAGAGAATGTGTTTTTGTAGAACCTGAGAAATAACTACATTGCCATAAAAAGTAAACAATCTCAGCGAAGACACCTTGTATAAATTCTACCCAACATATGGAGGAATTCTGTGGACAGAGTCAAAATCTGCCATTTTATGAATATAAACTTTCAATGCTTATTTGCTTTTTATCAGCAAAGAAACTGTGTTTTTAAAAAAGTAAAAGTCATAGAAACTTTTTTAATTTACAACTTTAGTGCTTTATCTCTCCTAAGTCAGCACTTTTAATTCCTTGGTTTATTAAATCCTAAAAATTTATAAGCTTTTACTATTGAAACAAAATTTCTGTAGACTTTTAGATGTTATTTTTCTTTTCTGTTGTGAATTATGTTTCATAAAAAATTACTGTTGACTTCATTTATAAATTTTTATTCACTGATAATTTGAATTGTTTCTTAATCTTACATTCATCCATTTACTTCTTAAACCGTAACTATTCTATCTTTCTTATTGAATTAAAATGTGATAGTCAACTTCAGGTAGCTTTTTAGCCTGTTACCTAAACATTTGCTTCCCTGAAATCCACTGGGGAAAATTTGAATATATAAAATAAGAAAATCCATTAGAGAAAATTGGAAATAAGGTATAATTTTATTAGTCCAAAATATGGATTTTTCTATAAATACATAATGGAATTTCTTAGTTGATTTATTACTTACAAGTCATAAATTCACTTGAATGTCAGACAATAGAGAAGAAACATAAGCTAAAATGACACATATTCTTGGTATGCCTGGGTGGCTCAGTGGTTTAAACGTGCAACTTCAGCTCAGGTCATGATCTCACGGTTCGTGAGTTCGAGCCCAGCTGTGCTGACAGCCCGGAGCCTGGAGCCTGCTTCAGATTCTGTATCTTCCTCTCTCTCTGCCCCTCCCCCTATTCACACTCTGTCTCTCAAATATAAATAAACATTAAAAAAAACTTTAAACGGTAGACATTCTGTTAGCTGAAATCAATCCAAAGTAAACATAAAACCCCTTGAAAGACCTAAAATTAAAACAGGTTAAGAATTAAATTTTTAAAATGATAGTTTAAGGAAAGTATCAAGGTTAGTGAAATGTTCCCTGTGACCCTTTCTGTGAAATAAGTGACATTGTGGTGACCTCCAAATAATCACTTCTTTTTGGAAAGTAATTCCTTTAGTCTTGAGAACTTATTTTACTATTTTAGTAAAATAGCACTTATTTTACTCTATTTTTTAAAACATTGGTTTTTGAAATTTACAGGGTTGCCTTAAATTAGATCTCAACGTGCCTTTTATTTTTTTAATGTTTTTATTTTTATTTTGAGAGAGAGAGTATACAAGTGGGGGGGGTGCAGAGAGAGAGAGAGAGAGAGAGAGAATCCCAAGCAGGCTCCACGTTATCAGCACAGAGCCCAACGTAAGGCTTGATCCCACAACCATGAGATCATGACCTGATCCAAAATCAAGAGATGGATATTTAACCAACTCAGCCACCCAAGTGCCAAGTGTCAGTATGTGCTGACTTAATTTTTGTAGGAGGATCAGGGGTTCACAGAACTTTTACTTTTTAGAAGAGACATTAGAGACCATTTAACTGAGTGTTCTTTTACAGTTGTAGTCACTGTGGACCACATGGTTTAAATAACTTCAGTCATACAATCAATAGAAACAGCCTGGAACTCTAGTTGTTTTTAAGCACTGATTTGTTAACAAAATGGTAATCTTTTAAAGCTCTATCTATAAATGGAAGTTAAACATGATAGAAAATTAAGGAGAGGTGCAAGGGGTTTGTTTAAATATGCAAATATCTGAGCCACATCTCTTAGATATGTGTTTAGATTCATTTATGTTTATGTGTGCATCAAAAATACATCTCAGACTTTATTACTTAAACTATTACTTCCAAACTCTTCCATCCATTAAAGTGTCACCTACCATCCTCTTAATAATACAATAGCTGTCCCACCTGACTTTCGCCTCCCCTCACACTTTTCAATCTTCAGTTTATGTCTCATTAACAGATACTCTGGCCATAATTGAATTTGGCCAGTGGTCCGTTAATCTTTTCAAAATTAATTTTTAGTAACCTATCATCTAACATAACCTATGTAGGGATTCATTCATGAGCAAGACAGATTAGACTCCTTCCCTCACAGAACTTATTATCTAGAGTAGAGCAAGGGTGCTCCATGAACTAATGCCACTCTTTGAACTGTGTAACCACTTAACAGATTATCCCCAAAATGTACCGGACTAACACTGCACATATTGATTATCAGCTTCTGCATGTCAGGAATCTGGACATTGATTAACTGGGACTTCTGTTTCAGAGTCTTTCACCAGGCTGCAATCAAAATTTCCATCAGGAGTCCATTCTCGTCTGAAGGCTCAAATAGGGGAGATCTGCTTCCATTCTCACTCACATGAGTTTAACTAAGGTTCAGTTCCTAGTGGGTTGTTAGAGGACTTCAGTGTATCGCTGTCTGTAGGATAGAGGTGACTGTCAGTTCCATGCCATGTGGATCTCTCCATAGGGAAAATCAAATCATGGAATCTGGATTTCACTGTACTGAGCAAGCAAGAGAGAAAGAAAAGGAAATTCAAGATGGAAACCAGAATCTGTGTGTGAGCTTATCTTGGAAGTCACATCCTACCCCTTTACTGTGTTCTAGTCACTAGAAAACAGTCACAACATCTGGCCCAATCTTTGGGAATATTACATGGGAGTCAGGGATCATTGGGAGTTATTTTAGAAGTTACCTACTATAGGCTTATATTTTACAAGTATACCAGTCTGTATACTTGTGACCAAATGGAAATTTTTAAATTTTTAAATTTAAATTTTTTAATTTAAAAATTTTTAAATTTTAGGGGCACCTGGGTGGCTCAGTCGGTTGAGCGTCTGACTTCGGCTCAGGTCTTGAGTTTGAGCCCCGCTTTGAACTCTGTGCTGACAGCTTGGAGCTTGAAGCCTGCTTCAAATTCTGTGTCTCCCTCTCTCTCTGCCCCTAACCCACTCACATTCTGTTTCTGTCTCTCTGAAAAATAAATAAACATTAAAAAATTTAATTTTTAATTTTTAAATGGAAAACAATATTGTGTCATGAAGTATGAAGGCATTGAGATTTTAACAGGTTAACCTGCCACAATTTCATGAATGTAGTAGGAATACAGCTGACTCTGAGCTCAGAGACAAAGGACAGTTTATTACTTGTAGCACTAAGAGTAGCCAGAGGCTCCTGGGTGGCTCAGTCAGTTAAGCTTCCAACTGTTAACTTTGGCTCACACAGCAATCTCACAGTTCAGTTGGGGAGTTTGAACACTGCTTCAGGCTCTGTACTGTCAGTGCTTGAGATTCTCTGTCTCTGCCCATTCCCTGCTGGTGCTCTGTCTCTCAAAATAAACAAATAAACTTAAAAAAAAAAAAGAGTAGCCAGAGCATCAGCATTTTTTTGCATTGTTTCATTGATTCAATTCTTGCCAGATGATATGAAGAGTGTCAGATTACACTTGGACATGTTACAGATTGCCCTACAGGAATCCCAAATTTAGTGAACCTAAACCTTTTATAATAAACTATAAACTTACCTTTTGTTCCTAAGGGAGATGCTATCTCTACATTCCAGATTGTAAGCAAACTTGTGCTTTATTCCAAAGGAGACCCTTATCTTAATCCAACAAGGGTATTTATTGTATAAACATCCTTGTAATGATAGTTAGAAATAAAGATCTGTCTTGTTCACCCATAAGACATGTGGGAACATGACAATCTCATAGATATTTCTCATAGTATATTTCTCAACATACTGATTCCTCAGTACAGGTAGCTTGAGAAGCACTGATCTAAAGAGTGTTTTGTTTTGTTTTTTAAAGTCTTTTGCTCACACAAGTTACAACATAGAGGTTTTTAACCTATTTTTCATATGGTTCCAGGAGCCTGTCATTATGTCTCTGAAATCATTGTAGGGATTGGTAATTTTAATAGAAAGTGCTAGAAAAGAATCTGTTGCTTCATGTATGTTCCATGTATGTTCCATTTTTTTTTTTTTAATATTGGAGCTTGAGATAGGATGCGTAATAGAGCTCCTGCTGGAATGCTGAAAAGAACTAGAATCTAACCTAAATTGAGTGGGGTAAAGATAGACTCTGCTTATTAGGATTAACCCCAACCAAATCCTCTTGAAATTTCTTAAAGAGAACCACAGATGACAACAAGAACAAAAGCCCTTCTGGAGGATTTACACCACCCTATGTATTGACACCTTGGAAGAATACTGAAGTGACTCCCTCTTAACTTTATAGCTTATTTCATAGGAGAGACAACTTTTGCAATGTTAAGTGTGAAATACTAATTATAATGGAAAGACAGTGGGAAAATCTCCCGTGTAATAGGAGAAGACATTATGGCTAGCTTCTGGAAATAAGAGAAATCAAGTTAGTTAATTCCAGAGAAAACCTATAGACCAAAAGAAACTTATGAAGTGAAAAATACAATAAGAAAACAAGCATAACTGTCAAATAGCTTGCATCCTTTTGATCACAAAAGTGAGAAAGACTGAGATTATAGCAGAAATCTGACCAAACTGAGTTAAATCTAAGTTAAGTCTGCCAGTACAGACTCTAACTCATGAGCATGAAAATATGTTCATGATAACATCATGCAGATGAAACAAACAATAATTAGAAACCTTGCTGTATATATTCTAGTTAGCTCCATCTTGAGTAAAAATCTGGAAGGGATTTTGAAAGGGAGGTATATTCCATAGAAAAAGGGATATCTTGAAGCAGAAGGAAATGTATTACATGCTCAGGGGTAAATTTAAGTCTTTGCCCTCAAGAGAGACTTGCTTTCCCCCTGGACTCTACCAAATCTGAGTAGGTAATGAAGGAAGTTGAATCTTCACATAGTCATCCCTCTGCTCTTTGATTCTTTAGGAGGCCCTATATATGAGGAAAAGCTGAAAAGTTGAGTGTAATGCTCTACATAAATTGCCCTGGGATTGGTGCAGTACCCAGCCAGATTACTACGTAGAGTGTTCTTGTTTGTATCATCTCCCAACAATTTTGAATGTTGATCTGTGTGTGTGTTTGCATAAAATCTGTGTAAATATTTCAAGTAATAGACACAGCAATAACCACTAGACTACCAGACCCCCATCCCAATATCATTTCTGTTCCCCAGATATGTATACTATCAATTTGGTGTACATATTTCCAGACTTATACATAGACATTTATTTGTCATTTATGTATATAGAAATGGGATCATATAGAATAGGGATCCTACAGTTCTATCCTCTGGGTGACATTTGGTCAGCCATCTGTTTAGAGCCTGTGAGCTAAGGGTGGTTTTATGTTTTTTAATTGTTACATTTTAAATAGTTATACAAGAAACCACACGAAAACCTCAATTTTGTCTCTTGTTTTGCAAAGCCTAAATATTTACTATTGGGCTCTTTAATAAGTGTTTGGCCAATCCTTGATATACAATGAATTGTTTCCCAAAATATCATAATTTATATGTAAAAACATGCTTTGGAGATCTTTCTATGAATCTATCTCCTTTTTAGCTGAAAGATAATATCTCATAGTATGGATTATTGTTGTGTAAACTACTTATGTTTTTTT
The DNA here is from genome assembly GCF_027475565.1 of Acinonyx jubatus. Classification (NCBI taxonomy): domain Eukaryota; kingdom Metazoa; phylum Chordata; class Mammalia; order Carnivora; family Felidae; genus Acinonyx; species Acinonyx jubatus. Next base: position 122,913,226 of record NC_069383.1, on the reverse strand, counting down.
GATAGACATTAGGGTATGTCTCATTTTTAATATCAAAAACAATACTGAAGTGCCCACACTTTGGGTGCACAAGAGAAAATAATGTTTTCCATTGATTTTATATGTATTGATAATCTCTCCATAGATCTGAGTTCACTTCCTACATCTAAGATTTTTGGTAAAATCACATGCTCTTGGTTTATCACTATGAGAATGGTTAAATGTCAATAAGAAATGTAACTATCAAGTCACTAGTCTTGTATCAGTAGATATAATATATTTTCTCCTTTGGCAGTGCTGTGAAAGATGACGAATATGAACAGAAAAAGTATTTGGTGAACACAGAAATAAAACAGGGGGCATCAATTATATGAATTCAATGATTAAAAAGAACCAGACTAACTCAAGTACCACTCAAATAAAGATTGTGCTGTTAACAGATTAGGTTATATAGGCTACTCCTTTTTCTCAACAGACTTTATGATTCTCATTTCACACATAAAGCCCTACCTCCATATGTTAGGACATCATGGGAACACACATAATCATTGCTGAAATTTTGAATGAATATACTGATGTGTCTTTGTGAGATTGATATCTGTGGATGTATGATTATAGGAACATAGATTATAGAATGCATGAAATTTAATTCAAATAATGTTTATTATGGAAAAATAATAAAGTCATATTATCATGAATTCTTAGAGACATAGTTTAACCAATTTTAAAATACTATAAGTAATATGTAGGGAGTACAGAGTGAATCAGGTGAATCAGAGAGAATATGCAAAAAATAGTGTATTAAAAAAAAAACTGTGCTTTTGAAACAATATGACAAAATGTTGTACTTTTTGACTAGCTCACAAAGGTTTTCCATACAGATGTCAAAGCACGTATTTTAAGAATATATACTAACCACATTCAAATAATTTAATGGTTGTCATGGAAAAAAAGAACTGAACATTGCTTTGTTGCTCTAAAGCAAGTTCTCAAATTTTATCCTGGATCAGGATCTCCTGGAGGGCTTGTTAAGGCTGCTAGGCCCTGTTTTCAGAGTTTCTGAATCACTGGATGTGCTTTTGTGTGTCAGTCTGACTGTGCTAAACTGCCTCCCCCAGAATCCCTTTTGTGTGTGTTTCTGGTTAGGTGGGCTACAAGAGACAACTTGAAAGAGTAGGAAGAAGGAGGGGAGCAGCAGCTGATAACAGTCCAAGGCTAATCTAGGTGCTGCTATGAAGGGGTTTTGCAGAGGCAGTTAAAACTCTAATTAGATGACTGAATTAGGGAGATTATTTTGGGTGGGCCTGACCTACTTAGCTGTAAGTCCTCAAAGAGCCTTTAGACCTGAGATGGACAGAGAGACAGAGAGGAAAAGAAAGAAAGACAAGGACACAGAGAGAGACACAGAGAATAAAACTCCCACTGTGGGCAATAACTTCATCCCATGCCCCTGGGTTACCAGCCTATTTGTGATCTTCCATTCCTAACTAAGGACTGCCCTAAGGACTTTGAATTTGCTTAGCCAACTCCTACAACTGTGTAAACCAACCTCTATAATGAATTTCTCTCTATATGTAGTATATGTAACATATAAGTACATGTACAAATTATTTAGATAGATATACACACACGTATACATACATATACATATACATACACATATACAAACATACACATACTTCTCTGGTTGAACCCTGACTGATACGGTCATTTGAGGGGGAACTGGAGAAATTATATCTTTCACAAGTCTCCCAGGTGATGCTAAAGCTGCTGGTCTGAGAATCACACTTTGAAAACTGCTATATTAAAGGATAGAACATGGGTCAATATGTATAGATTAACAAGGATAAAATATTACATACAACATAAGACCGAAGTGTCTAACAACTTGGCATTGTCAGTCATGAGTCATCTGCCTTGTGCAGAAATGAAGTTCTCTCCATTGCAAAGGTTCAAGAACAGTTTAGATAGTAAAGTATCCACTAAGTACTTTTCATGTGCCAGGCCATCTTCATTAATTAACTTAATCTTTTTATTATGGAAGGTGAATAGTATATATAATTTGCCCAGGGTCATAGCAAAGAGGGCAGAACTTGGATTTGCACTGAGATAATCTGATTGAAAGCCCGTGTTTCTGAATAATCAGCAATACTGCCTGCCATCACTGTTTCCTTCCCTTCCACCCCCCATCTATATATATTCACACATACTTATACATATATCTCAAAGATGCCATTAGAGAGGGTTTTGTTTTTTTTTTTACAAACACAAATGCTTGGTTCCCTGGTGACTTGGATAAAACTTAACATTTTAACTTTTATAATCATATACATTCTAATTTTTCATATCATGGGATGATTCAAATGAAGAATTGATAAATAATTTAGATCTTGGTTCTATCTTATACATTAATATATGTGTTTTTACAAAAACTGCTAAGAGCTTGTACCATTCTGCCTAGTCTCTCCCATATGATACATGTTTACAAACTTAATGAAGAGAGAGAAGAGAAAGGATTTCCAGTATCTAAAATGTTATTAGTGAATTATATTATCCTTATCATTAATCATCATCTATTATGTCAAGTTTGCTCTCCATCTGGTTGGGTATCAGGTGTGATGCTGAATAGTTTCAGCACATTAATTCCCAACTAGTGACTACTGGTGGGGGGCAGAATAGGTTACTCTGTGACTATTTATTAACTTTGTTAATTGTTTGACAAATCATTATTGACTACCATTTGCAGAATGACAGATGGCCAATAAGATGTTAAATAGCGTTTGCTGTACTTTTGTGATCTCTTGATAGATCATACATTAAAAAAATTAAAAAATAAAATACATCGTTAAGGGGGTGAATGAGTTATGTTATAAAATCAAGGTATGACTATTTTTAGTGCAAAAATGAAGCCTAATTTTAAATGGGGTAATGAAAACCAAATTAATCTTAAATGCTCACACAATTAAGGGTTGTTTTCAGAATCTTTTGCGCTTCTCTGATAATGAGTATATTAGGAGAGTGTTCTAGTAATCAATATTAGTAGGAGAGCAAAACTGGGAAAGAATCCAAAGTTAGTGGAAGAGTTCATGGTACAAATGCTCCCTGGATGAAATAATGAAAGGGAGGCTAGTGTGAATTCATGTTCTTTTCTGGTGTTTTTATGCATATGAAACTTCAGTAGAACCTGAGCAAGACACATTAAAAAATGGAACATGTTTAATTATTTTCACCTTTAAAACTTCAAAAAAAAGGAGTTTAAACTTTAAAAATTTGCTGATTTGGAAATTTTACAAAAAATATACAAAATATAATATGGAATGACTTGCATACTAGAAAAGTCATCCTAAGACATGATGTCCAATACTGAGTAAGAAATCTACAACAAAACCTAGACCTTTTATCCCATTCTTGCTCATCTCAGCTTTTATCCATCTTATTCACCAGGGCCATTCTATATTAAGTAGAGTAATGCAAGCTGATGTGACAAATAAACATCAAAATTTTAGTGACATAACTCAATTGAAGCTTATTTCTTGGGTCACAGTTCAGATACAGGGTTTCTACTCAGAATATGGCTTTACTCCATCTAATGACTTAGGAACTCATATTTTTCCATCTTAGGACTCTCTTATTCTCTTCCATTCTGGAGTCCTCTGTGCTCAGGCAGAATAAAGGAGGAGAAAAAGAGGGTAGAGAAGGCATTCATACATTGTAACCATGTCACGACATAGTGATAAATGCCACTTTCATTCACAATCCATTGGCAAGAAATAGTCCTATGACTCCATTTAAATTCAAGGGAGGCTGGGGAATGTACTTTCTGCCTGGACAGCCAGTTACCAGCCATTACTGTAATCAGTAGAGGAGTAACTTACATTTTGACGGGTGACTGTCTCTGACAGAACTGTCTCATAAAAGGTGTTACATTTATATTTGTGGAATAAATGGATGAGGGTGCCATTTGTTTGGAGTACCTTCTGGAAAGGAAAAGGATCACCAAGTTGAGGTGTCCTCCATGAGAATCATGGAGTTTTCTCTGTCGTGTAAGATGTAACAGGTAGAAGCAAGATGGCAGCAGCCTTCCAACTTCATCATACTTCAAGATGCTTTCACTTTGTTTCCTCCGTTTGACAGATTTTTTTTTTCTGAAGTCTAACAATAGGATTACAAAGTTCATAAGAATGACATTGCATGGAATATTTTCTAATTCACATACTGGAAAATACTCATCCGTGCCATGAAGTTTTCCTAGACTAACTGAAACCATTAACCCTCACAATGTTACCTTATATTTTCTAAATATCTCATTCAGAATGGTATCTTCTCAATTTCTCATGTATTTATAATTAGCAGTGGCTTTTTCTAAATTACACTTAAGATTGTTATTTCCCTCTTAATTCCTTTCCCCACCACAATCTTTCCATCAAATATATTTATAAGCATATCAACAATTATCTGTATGTTGCAAGAAAATGGCTCCTTAAAGAGATCCTCCAGTGAGTCAAGCTCATATTTTCAAAAACCAATCAAATTCCTGTATAGTTAATGTAAACTGCTGTATTAATCTCGGGTGTACAGTGTAGTGATTCAACAACTCTGTACATTACTCAGTGCGTGTCTTAATCCCCTTTATCCGTTTCACCCAACCACCCTCCCACCCTCCCTCTGATAACCACCAGTTTGTTTTCTATACTGGAGTATCTTTTTTTGTTTGTTTCTTTTTTTCTTTGTTCACTTGTTTTGTTTCCTAAATTCCACAGATGAGTGAAATCATACGGTATTTGTCTTTCTTTGACTGACTTCACTTAGCATTATACCCTGTAATCCATCCATATCGTTGCAAATGGCAACATTTCTTTTTTTTATAGCTGAGTAATATTCCAGTGTGTATGTGTGTGTGTCTGTCTGTCTGTATTACTCCTTCTTTATCCATTCACCTATGGATAGACACTTGAGTTGTCAAGCCCATATTTGAAAGATTGGGTTTGTTAAAACATATCAAGTGATTATCCATCCAAGTGATGAATATCAAAAGTAATATGGATGAAAGCATCTTTTAAATTTCAATACTTTCAAATATGTTATTAATACCTATAAGAACTATGTCTTCATGGAACAAGCCATCTAACCAAGTAATAGGTTCTCTTTAACTTGAGCCATAATGGCTACCCACAGTGGATCTTCTATATTAGCTTCGTTTGGTTGAGTACTCTCAAGGGTCTCCTCAAACCATGAGATAATCTCCTTTGATTCATTTGAATTTCCTCATTTTGCAAGTAAGGAAATAAGAGAGGTGAAGTCACTTACCCAAGCCTAAGTGTTTAAGCTGTGAAACACTTGCCTTTAATGACAACATACTTTTTCAGGAATCATGTGGGCTTTGGCCTTATCTGTATCTGAGCTTCCTTCAGCCCTTTCCTTCAATTTATTTTGATTGTTGTTTTCTTGAATGCTGTATCCAGGAAATGCTCTCAATTTCATATACAATAATTCCTCCACACTTCCAAGAGGTCTAAGTAATGTATCTGTCAGTATCCTGATGGCTCAATATTCAAATGACAGTTTTACTTGGTCAAGTTCAGTATGTTTTCTAAGGTTAATTTGAACTGGTATGGCCATCTAAGAATTGAACAAGCATTAGTACACTATGACCTAATACCTAAACTAGTTATGAAAGAGGAAAATGTTAGAGAATGATTTTATAATAATTTCCAGTGTCTTACTGTATAATTTGAAATCAACAAAACATATCCTTACTACTGCAGCATCTATAACATTAACATACTTAGAATTCTAAAGACAGATAGTTTCTTGTTTCTAAGGAAATATTTTCCAATTAAATAAGCTTTCAGCAGATATTTTTTACTCTTTGGCTGGTTTATACTATGTGAAGTAATTCAAGACAAGACAGCTTTCCTGTTCCAATTAAGCATTTAGAAATGATGATGACAGAATGGGTGAGTAACTGTAGATTCAATCAATTACTGATGATTTGGTCTCTCAGTTTGTCTTTATCAGTATATACCTTAGAATGAGACAAGTTAGTTTGTCCAAAAAAATCTGTACTGGAAGCATGGAATTATCTGATTTCCTCTGGTACTTTTTGGTTATCTTCACTGAGATGATCCTGTTAAATTGTAAATATCCTTCTTTCTGTAGTTTCACCATTAAAATACTCTAGTCATAAAACTCCCGATTTAGAGAAATTAATTGTGTCGTACTCTAAATATAGAAATGAATTCATTATCTGATTTAATAGGACATAAACATCAGAGCAGAGATATATGGTGAAATTATAATGTATTGATCTGTTTTACCTCCAAACTGTAGTTGCTAATATTAAAATATATATATATATATATAGTCACAAAATTCTGTAGCTTGCAAATTAGAAAACAATATTTCACTTCTGTAGACTTTTTGGCATTCTGTTTACCATTTTACTGAAAACTTCTTATGATCCTTGGAAAACACAGGGAAAGTCTCTATTGATAAAATCTCATGATACATAAAAATGAGATAGCATTTTTCACTGGTTTATTATCTCTCTTACATTTATGATTAACAGTTATATAAAAAGTAGTACTGTTTGAATGGAAAATGCTTCTTAAAGTTGCATTTGCATATAATCATATGCTTGCAAATAGCTTCATGAAAGCTGAGCATTTTCTCCATCCACTGAAAGTGTTCAACATGCCCCCTGCCATATAGAATGGCTTTTAAATGTTAGTTATTATCACTATCTGTGAAATAAGGGAGCTGAATTAGATCGGTATAACATATCACAACAGACCAAGTTTATTTTCCTCTTCTGAACCCTTTGCTCAATATATTTCAAACCACATATCTGATTCTAGATAAGACATATGGTGTTCCTATAGGAAGGAGGTTTTAATTTTTCAAAGATTTTCTTCTTTTTCTTTATTCTTGAAAGTGCAAACAGTGATGGTCACAAAACCAAGCACTGTATCATTTTCCCTCAGAGCAGGCGTTCTTGTGCATATGCATAGCTAGGATATTAGTAACCAGAGCTTTTGAGTTGTAGGCACTTGGGCTCTCTCAAGCCATAGCAGCTTTAATTCATCTGACCAACATGTAGGCAATTCCAGACCCATTTCAAGACATATTAAAAGTGGAATTTTCATCTGACTGTAAATTGAAGGAACTTTTACTTCTTCATTTTCCCATGTGGAATATTTAAAAAAAAATGTAGAATCATTTCACCAATAGGATGCTAAGCTTTGGAGATACAAATAAAACATGATCCTTAACTTCAAGGCAACTTAAATGGAGAACTATTTACTTGTAATGATACATTATTTAGTATAGTGTATCATGTTTTATCATCTAATAATTGGAATATTCTAATGGGAGGTATAGGCAGTAATACAGATACAGGGCAACATATCACAAAATAGGTGAATAGAAAATCATTTGGGGCTTTATGGGTTTAAGTTTAAAGAACAAATTTGAATTTGAAGATGAAAAAAATGGAAAGACAGAAGAGATGGGGGGAGATTCCACAGGACATCTTAATCTAAATAGGACCAAAGACAGAGAAATAAAGTAAGAATGGCACTTGTGGGACACTGGTTAGCAAACTGAACAGGTCAGTATAATAGAAGCATCAATTATTGGATAGCTGGATATTTCTTAAATAGGTTTTAGACTTATGTAGACAAAGCTTGTAACCTACTTGAAAGCACTGGAACATCTCATCACTTGTCAACAGGGTACTTCTCTTTTTCTGAACTCTGGCAACCACTAGTGCAAATTTAATTAGTCGATCATACATGAATTTCCCTCTTGCATTTTTAAAAATTCTTTTATTGCCTTCAATTACAGATTAAGTATTACTGCTTAACTTTTCACATACATAAACTCTTTGAGGGCAGAGTTTAAATATTATATATATATATATATATATATATATATATATATATATATATATCCTACATTACCTACATGCCTCACATGGAGTTAATATTTGAAAGTATTTTTCACTGGCCTACATACTTTGTATGGGTATTTGTTTTGCTTTATTATTTGTTTTGATTTTGATTAACTGCCTCTGTTATAAGTTGAATTGTGTCTGTCCAAAAAACATATATTGGGATCCCAAACTCTACTATTTCCAGATGTGATCTTATTTGGAAATTGAGTCCTGAAAGGAATAATCACATCGAAATGAGGACATTAGGATAGGACCTAATCCATTGTCACTGCTGTCCTTACAAAAAGAGGACATTTGGGAATACAGAGAGAGTCACATAAAAGGAAGAAGATGTTAGGAGATACAAGGAGAAGGACATCTGGAAGGCAAGAAGAGAATCACAGAACAGATTGTCTTATCGTGCTCAGCAGGGACTGTCCCTGCCCATACCTTGATTTCAAGATGTCTGGACTCCGGAACTGCAAGACTATAAATTTCTGCTGTTTAAGCCATCTGATTTGTGCTACTTTGTTATGGCAGCCCTAGTAAACTAATACAATCTCTAAAATGACTTTACAATCCTATTGAAAAACTTCCACAATATAAAACAAAACCAAGTCACATAAGGCTTAAAGTTTGTCAAATGTCCTACACTCCTGAACATACCAGCAAATTATTCAACCTCTGGTTTAATTGGTGTTAGAAGACTGGGACCATAGGTGTAATGATTAATTTTATATTTCAACTTGATTACCATGGGATTCCCAGATTAAACATTATTTCTGAGTGTGTCTGTGAACGTGTTTCCAGATGAGATTACATTTCACTCAGTAGACTGTCTTCTCCAACGTGGGTGGGCATCTTCTAACCCATTGAGGGCTTGAACAGAATGAAAGGCGGAAGAAAGAAGTATTAGTTCCTTTTTTCCCTGCCTCACTACTTGAGCTGGGGCATCATCTCATCTTCTCCTGCCCTGACCCTGGGATTTACATCATGGGCTCCCCTGGTCCTCAGGCCTTCCAACTTGGACTGAATTACACCATTGCCTTCCTGGGTCTCCATCCTACAGATGAAAGATCATGGACTTTGTAGCCTCCATAATCAAATAAGCCAATTTCTCATAATAAATCTCTCTCTAATGTATCTCCATCTCTTTTTAAAAATATGTAGAGACAGACAGACTGACAGAGACAGAGACAGAGACAGAGAGATGTGTATATATCCTATCCTATCAGTTCTCTTTCTCTGGAGAACCCTGACAAATACAATGGGTTTTAAGTGGGGAAAATGTCACCATGTACTTTACCATTTAAAATATATCTTGTGCTCTTAACAGCAATTTTATAAATACCTGCAAAGGTTATTTGTCAGTCAATTGCCAGTTGTCACTCATATCTCAATTACACATCTATGAATTATTCAGAACTGGTTAATCTCAGACTGATTTTCTTTTTGCCTCCCAGCACACATCTGATCCCACTCTCTGTTCCAGCAATTGATATGTGCTTAGGGAATGCAGACTAATTTTAATATTAGCCTGAAAAAAACACTTAAATGGCTAAATTTGTTTCCTAGAAAAAATTAATGCATTCCCCGAGACAAATATGTATCATCTCTGCATTATCAGATATTTTCGATTATTTAATGCCATGGCTCATTTACTTGATAATCAAAAGTATAACAATCTCTGTGCTTACACTGTTTCAACTTCAGGTTATAAATTCTTATTTGTCAGATATCTTTCCTTTCAGTTTTCTCTGATGCTCAGGACAGCATTACAGTGTCAGCTGATGAAGGTTGCACACAAGAAGTCTATACTGTAGTCTCAACTACTAGGGTTAGGAGAACTTATTGTGTTCCAGTCTTAGCTCGTAACAACCCCTGCCTTGTTGGTGACTGTGCATTCCTAAGGCACAAGTGGAGTCCATCCTGCCATTTCATGCAATTTATCATCATCCATCTTCTGAGCCCTCATTTTTGATGTTCGTATAGATAATAATTCAGTTTAGATGTGACTATAATACCTTCCCTAAACGTTTTCTGAATTTGGACTCAGTGAATAAATCTATCTTTGTAGGTGCTAGCACCTTATATTCAGAATCAGGGCAGATCAACAAATACGAGAGAAACGAAACAAATGTTCAAACAAGAGAGACTGTTTGCTGAGTTTCCCCAAGGTTTAGTTGGTTTCCCTTGGTTTAGTTGTTTTCAGAAGCCCTGTTGAAATTCTGTCCTGGAGTGTTGTGGGACCTCTTTATGTCCTTATAAATATTACCTGTTTGCTGAAACTAAGCTAATGCAGAAACCATGGGTCAAGTATCCTTATTTGATAGATGAGGACTTTGGGGTCCATGGAAGTTAATTTGCAGGTCCCAAAGAATTAGTTTTAGATCTAGGAAAAGGACACATACCTCCAAACTCCCAGACATTGGCTCATTTTGAGATAATTATTCATTGCAATTATCTGTCCTTTAAAACATCAGAATGGGAAACTAATAACTAGTAAATAGATCTCTTAATAAAATAATTATCATTCACCGCCCGGCTTCCTACTATGTGCTTTTTGCCTTCTAGGCTGTAGAAATATATAGCAAGGCACAAGACAAATGAGGTATGTGAACTCACAACACATATATGGTAAAAATGATACTCTAGTATCAATGTAGTCAAGATCCTTTTACTTTTTCTGGTAGTATGGGTAGATTTGTACAAATGTATCTCTTATGTTGGTCCTCCTGAGACAAAGTTCATGAATATACAAAATGCCTAGCTGCAGTCACAGGTACAGTTTGGTCCCCATGGGATGCAGAAAGCCAGCTGGTTCCCAGGAAACAACAGGAAAGGGAAATACAGCATAAAGCACACTGGAGAGCATGTTTATACAATGTGTGCCCCATGGCTCAGTCCTGTGTAATATGTCAGCACACTGAGGACGTTTAGGGAATTTTAGCTCTTCAGAGAAAATAGAGGTTTATAAATACATACTAGCCTTCTTGCTCATTTTTTTCTTTGATTCTCATCATCAATCTGTCACTAATTGCTGTAGACATCTTGGCATCAGTCAGCTGACATTTATGCCCTAGTATTTAGGATTCTCAGTATTTTCAAACTTTAAATGTATTTACAGCACAATCATTTCACCTTGCATTGAAGGTCTTCAACAATCGGACTATAGGTACAACTATACCTCCTATGAATAAAAACAACTTGGGAATTGGTAAATGAAAGAAAAAACAAAAATCTCATTCTGTTATTTCCCTTCAAATTACAGACGCTGCAGTTAAACCAATACGTTTATCTTCCTGAGTACTACTACTACCACGAGCCTACTCCATAGTTCTTCTCCATCTATGCCTTGCCTCTGCAATTCGCTGTTTCAGGAAAGCTCCTTCCTGTGTCTGAGCTTTGCTGGCATCGCCAACAGCTGTTATTCCACCTTTGTTCATTGAGAATAAGGCCAGTTTAAAGACAAGAAGCCTTTTATTCTTTATCACTATGGTATCTACCTATGTGACCAGTTTTTGGCCAACACACCAAAAAGGAAAAGTCTCACACCATGAGGAAAAGTCTTCTAGGAAAGAATTTCTCCCATGGTAATATTAGCATACATAAGGAAAGTCCCTTCCATTCCTTACTTCTTTAGTTGTACAACTGAGATATGGTCATAGGGATTTTCTGTAGCCAACTTGCCACTGTGATGGGGATGTTGAGACCATCTCAGGAAAGTCCATTCAGAGTCCTACCATTATTATGCCACCCAGCCACCTTCCTCCAGACTTCCTGTTACATAGGAAGAGTGAAACTTTAAAGTCACCCTTATCTGGGTATTTCTTATTATGTGCAATTTGAGACAGACCCATACCAACTGGTATTAGACTATAGTATCACTGTATTTGTACCTTTCTGTCTTTAGCCTTTTATATCTTATATTAAAATTATTTACTTATATCTTCCATATATATTGTACTTTACTTAGTTAACTAAAGTGTTGTTCCCCCATGTTAAATAACAGCAAACTGAAGCTTGAATCATTGTCCTATCACAAGGCACACAGCTGGAAAGAGGCAATGCTGATTTTAACCTCATAGCATCCTTGGGGGATGGCTTCTCTTGGATAATTAGCCGGATGCTGGTAAATGTAAGTGTTATATTTTCATTTGTTCCTCTTTGATGAATAGCCTTCCTACCAGAAAGTTATATTTATATGAATTTTTTATGGGTAACTTTCTGACTTATTTTGTAGCTATGCTTGGCCATGGCATCTATATGGGGATGATGCTATAAATGGTTCAGTCCATAGTATTCTTTAGAATACATGAGAAGCAGTATAACTTAGTAGTTAGGCACATGGATTGAGTCACAATGTAAGATTTATACCCTGACTCCACATTGGTTAGCTGTGCACCCAAGAAAAAGTAACAGTAGAAATTATGTTAGAAATGATCTCTTCTTCTAAAGCCTAGTATGATATCCTATATCTGCTTTTATTGTGGGATACCATATACACATCGGTGTCTTTGTAACTCCTGGATAAAGCATGCAAAGCCCAGGATCTTAGGCATATCAGGTGCTCAAAATGTGTTTCAATGAGTGAAATGTGATACATAAAAATCACCTAAGCTTTCTTTCATTGAGATGGGTATTTAGCAATACAAATTTCCTGGAAAGAATATGCAGGGGCAAATACCAGGTATTGAATTATGATGGGTACTAGCCCAGCCCTTCTATCAGTTCTCATCTGTCTCTCCCAATATCACAGGAATTCTGGTTAAGGCAAAATATCTTTTGTAGCCTGAAAAATGTTATAGTGCTAAACCTTTGATAGGGTTTCCAATTACATAAAAATGCATAATTGCCCACAGCATGATTTCTTTTAGGTCTCAATCCCAAGAGCCCAGTCTAAGTTTTCTTGCCATGTTCACTACTTATAGCTCACCCTGACAGGTTTCTTTATCTCTCTCTATTCTTTTTTTAAAGTTTATTTATTTATTTTGAGAGAGAGAGCACGGGAGGGGCAGAGAGAAGGGGTGGGGGAGGAAGAGAGAGAATCTGAAGCAGGATCCACACGGAGCCCATCATGGGGCTCCCGCTCATGCATCATGAGATGATGTCCTGAGCTGAAATGAAGAGTCTGATTCTTAACTGAGCCACCCAGGTGCTCCCTTTATGTCTTTTTTTTTCTTTATCTCTTAATATGCATCTGTATGTGTATGGCCACATTTCTTTTCAGAGTCTTATTTGCTCAAGGAGACATAATAATCCAGTTCTTTTGAGTAAAAAAAAAAGCAAATTAAAAAGTTATTAAAGCATGCATTGCCTCTTGACAAGCCCCTCTGGATCCATTTGAGCTTATGACCATGGTGAGTCTTCAGGAAGGTTTTTATTTCACAAACCACTGAGCCCTTCCAAGCCACATGCTGTTTGATAATTAGGGGCTATATTATCTGTGATAGAAACCAGTGCTGAAGAAAACAGTGAAAGAGACTAATATAGACAACCAGCTGTTGTTTTTCTGCCACTGTACTGGTTGACTTAAACTATGTTGCCGTCCAAATTTATTCTGAGCCAGAACCTTTCCTCACGGTAATACGATGACAAACAGAACACTGTGCCATCCTGGCTGTATTGCCATAGCAATAGCTAACATCTCTGTGGGCTTTACAATGTACACTGTCCTTTTATATTATTTATCTTATTTAATCCTCACACTATAACTGTAAAGTAGGAAAATGTGGCCTCATTTTAAAGGTGAAACAAGTATGTTTGATTTAATCTGACTTGTCCAAGGTTCACTGATGGATCCAGAACTATCTGGCTTCTGTATGGTTCTTCATCATGGTCATAATCATCTAGGCTTGTTTTAATAGTGGGGAAAATCTAACTGGTTCTTTTTTACTTTTTGACCTGAGCTGTGCTGGGGTTTCTACTTTTGTGTATAGTGGGAGTTGTTTGAATAATACAAGCCAATACTGTGTTTGACCACTTTGGATTGAGGATCACTGTCCTGTTGACCCACTGAGTAACAGGTCCTACCAAGTTAGCTGTTTAATTCCAAACTGCTATCCCGGCTAAGCTAACAGAACAGAGGCTCTTAGGCACTAGCCCTTAAGAGAGACTTCAAGGCAAGGCAACATGGATGGCTATGTTGGAGATTTCTCCCTTAATAATTGCCTTCTCACCACAATTCACTAGCTTTCGATTTGGAAAACATTTAAGATTAATTTTTACCAAATGAAAGAACATTAGGAACTTTTTAGAAATTACTCATCTTATCATTGCGTTTCTCTCCAGAAACATTTCTCAGTTTTATTAATCTCTGTGTTGGCCTGGAGGCCAGTCCTGCTGGTCTTGCAGATCCTGCTTCCTGGCAGCTGGGTCACATATTTGTAACCATTACTTCCATTCCTTGAAGGCAACCTTTGGACTTTATTGATTGCTTTATGTTAGTTAATAGTCACTTGGCATCCTTGACTTGTACTTTATAATATTGGCAAACAGTTTTAGCATCCTCATCTTTGCTAGAACACATTCACAAATGAAGAATATGTGATTATTCTAGTGAGAACACAAGTGCTGATATTTTTAGTGTTCTTGATGCATCCTTCCCGTTGATAAGGAGTATAGATAGACTGCTATTTTTATATTATTGTCACCTTCTAGCACTTCTTGAAGAGGTAATGATGGGTATTATGGGCAATATTGAAACATGTATTTCAAAGTAAATTTGTTCCTTTAATCCTATCCTTGATGTTCCTTCCCCTTTCCTTCCTTCCTTCCTTCCTTCCTTCCTTCCTTCCTTCCTTCCTTCCTTCCCTCCTTCCTTCCTTCCACCCATCCACCCATCCATCCATCCATCCATCCATCCATCCATCCTTTTTGTATTGGCTCTGATGCCCTACATAAGAGTAGAATTCATCCCAGAGGAACTTTGGTGTAATTAGATAATCTTTGTTCTCATTTTAAATTGATATTATAAACCAGGTAGAGCAAAAATGATATTAAACAAGATTTTTTTCTCATCCAACATATGTGGCTTTATTAATATTTCAAAGCTCTAAGATCTTCCTCCCCCACCACCAGTTTTTCACAGTGACTTAAGCTTGGAATGTATGCTTTGGAATACATTATAAATAGCTGCTGAAGATACTTAGGACCCCTCTGAGAGGAGGTCCCAGTCTGCAAAATTACAGTGAATAATTAGCATGGAATCAAGATCTTGTAGGTGTTGCTGCTAGAGGAAGAGTTACAATGACCTTCTCTCATTTTCTGGAAAAAAAGCCTAGCTTATTCTCCTTGGCAAGCCTTAATAATCTCTAGCCTTATACATGGATTTTTCTTTTCCATTATCTTTGGTATATGAGTCCTCAAACATCAGACCTCAACTCGACTCAGAGAAGTAGAAGACCCAGGGAAGTCTCTTCCTGATCATTCTAATGTAAGTCTCTCTTATTCTCTATTTCTGTACTCTAGATGGCATTCATTGCAATTATTTCTATTTTTACTTGCTTCTGTCTTTCTGTCCCAACAGAATGTAATCTTAATGAGTCTAGAGACCTCCTAGTGCAGACTGGTCCATTACAGGAACTAACAAATATTTGTTGAATGAGTGATTGAAGTGTTTCCTCATAATGATTCTGAATTATTAGTGTTACTGATAGGGAGCTGAGATGGGAGGCAATACAAAGAGAGATGAAATTCTGAATCTGTTCACATACCTGTTTTAAGCTTTCGGTCTGGCTGACTGAGCTGTGATTAATAAAAATCAGTAAGTGGCTCCATATGTAAAGTATACAACTTGAGAGGTTTTGATATATGCATACAGACATAAATCATCACTGCAATTAAGATAATGAACATAACAGTATGTTCCCCTTACTGTCACTTGTCACTCTCTCCTTTGCCCTCCCCACAGATCATCAGAAAAACACTGGTATGTTTTCTGTCACTAAAGATTAGTTTTCATATCTAGGATTTCCTGTAAATGGGATCATAGAATGTGTTGGGGTTGTTGGCCTGGCTTTTTACACTCAACATAATTAATTTGAAATAATAATTTTGAACTTATTTCAAAATGAAATAATTTTGAACTTATTTCAAAATTAAATGATTTTGAAATCCATTGCTGTTCTGTGTATTAATAGTTCATTCATTTGTTGTGAGTAATATCCCATCAACTGTTGTTGAGATTTGGGTTGTTTCCAACCCAAATATATAAATATTTGGATTGTTACATCATCATATAGAATTGATTTTTTTATCATAATCCAATAACCCTCTTTATCCCAGGTAATATTTTTGTTCTAAAATCTATTTGGCTTGATACCAATATAAACCCTCCAGTTTTGTGTTGATTAATTTAAGGATGATCTCTGTTTTTTTATCCTTTTAATGTTAACCAATTCGTGTGTTTTAAGTGGGTTTTAAAGAGTACCTCACTTTCAGCTAAGATATTTACCATTCTACCTAAAGCAACTAGAAAACTTGACAAAATGTGAAACAACTATTTCCTGCATTAAACATTTTCACTGCAGGGTAGCAACCCCTGACAGAGTGAGAAGTGTGTTCCAAATTGCAGCAGTTGACTATATGAAGAGTGTGTACACCTAGCAGTAAGGGAGGAGGAAACTAAGGCAGAGTCCGGTGGACACCTTGAGTTGAGGAAATGGAGCTGGAAGTACAAGGATACCAGGAAGAGATTAATAGCTCAGTGAAATGTAGATGTAGAAACAGCCACTGCTTAAAATCAACAAGAGAAAAGCTAAAAAGTAAACACACCATCACTGATGTTGAGGTAACTTCACATGGCCTAATGTATGTGTAATTATATTCCTGAAGGAGAATGAGGAGAAAGAGCAACAGAAAAAGAAAATTATATTAGTGATTGAAATTTTCAACATTTGATAAAAACTATAAGCACACAGATCTAAGAGTCACAACAAGACCCAAGGATGTGACATATAAAGAAAAGTACACCAGTGCACACCAGAAACAAATTTCTGGAGAACAGTGATAAAGAGAATATCTTATCAGCTGTCTGAGAAAAAAATATACACAGTACATAAAGACAAGCAAAGATAAGAATGGCAGAGGAGTTCCCAGAAGAAACAAAAGTCATAAGACATTGGAGGAATATCTAAGTACTGAAAGAAAAGTCTGTCAACCTAGAATTCTATACAGAGCAGGAATATCTTTCAATAATGAAAATGAAATAAAGACTCCTCAGGTATAAATATGCAGAAAGCATTTACCACCAGCAGACATGCATTAAAAGAACTGTTGAAGTAAGTCCTAGAGGCAGGAGGGAATGGCAGCCATATAGAAATCTTGGTCTTCACAGATAAATGAAAAGCAATGCAAATGGGAAATTTGTACGTAATGTATTATATTTTCTTTATTTTTAAAGGCTATTGAAAAGATGACTTTTTAAGGCAAAAATAATAACAATGTAGTGAGATTTATAAAATATGACAAAGTAAAATAGGTAAACAATAGCACAGAGTGGTAAAGAAAATCTACCATTGTGCATTTTGCATTATTATTAATTCCACTTAGTTAACATGCAGTTTTATTAGTTTCAGGTGTACAATATAGAGATTGAGCAATTCCACATATTACCTGGTATTCATCACAACAAGCACATTCCTTAATCCACATCAACTATTTAACCCATATCCCCGTTCTTTCTGGTAACCATCAGTTTGTTCTCTATAGTTAAGAGTCTGTTTCTTGGTTTGTCTCTCCCTTTTTTCCATTTGCTCATTTGTTTTCTTAAATTCCACATATGAGTGAAATCATATAATATTTGTCTTTTTCTGACTGACTGATTTTGCCTGGTATAATAGTCTCTAGCTTCATCATATCATTGCAAATGGTGAGATTTCATTCTTTTCTATGCCTGGATAATATTCCATTAATATATAGATAATATAATAATATTGTGTGTATATATATATGTACATATATATAGTATGTCACTATATAGTGTGTGTGTGTATATATATATATGTGTATGTGTGTGTGTGTATATATGTATATATATATATATATATATATATATATATATATATATATATATGGTATATCACTTTTTCTTTATCCATTCATCAATTGGTGGACACTTGGGCTGCTTCCATATCTTGGCTATTGTAAATATTGCTGCTATAAACGTTGGTGCATGTATCCCTTTGAATGGTGGGTTTTTTTGTTTGTTTGTTTGTTTTGTTTTTTTGTATTCTTTGGGTAAATACCCAGTAGTGTTATTGCTGGATCGTAGTTCTGGTTGGTTTTTTTTTTTTTAATATGAAATTTATGTCAAATTGGTTTCCATACAATACGCAGTGCTCATCCCAACAAGTTCGTGGTTCTGTTTTCCACATTGGAACCTCCATACTGTTTTCCACATTGACTGCACCAGTTTGCATTCTGAACAACAGTGCACAAGGGTTCCTTTTTCTCCACATCTTTGCCAACACCCCTCGTGTCGTGTGTTGTTGATTTCAGCCATTCTGACAGGTGTGAGGTGATATCTCATTGAAGTTTTGATTTGCATTTCCCTGATGATAAGTGATGTTGAGCATCTTTTCAAGTGTCTGTTGGCTGTCTATGTTTACTTTTGGAAAATGTTCATGCATTCTGTCAAATTTTTAATTTTATTAATTGTTTCTTTGGGTGTTGAATTTTTAAGTTCTTCAATATATCCATTGTATTTCTTAAATAATATACTGAAGTGCTATAATATTACTTAAACATAGACTCATTATATTAAAATGTATACTGTAAACTCCAAAGCATTGTATTATTAATCCATCCAAATAAAATGGAATTATAAAAAATTTTTACTATAAAATATTTCTTTTATACTAAATATAAAACAAAACAATAAAAGAGAAAAAGTAGATTAAAAGCAGATGTCACATATAGAAAACAAAAAGCAAGATATAGTATATTGAAACCCAGGTTTGCCATATATAGTAAATATAAATTATAGTAAATATAAAAGGACAAAATGTACAAATTAAAAGGCAATGATTGTCAGATTGAACTTAAAAAGAAAGCAAAACGTAGCTATATGCTGCCTATAGCTACTTTGCTATAGCATTTCTTTTACATCTTTAAATTGTATGAAACAAAAGTGCTAGCTGTAGAAAACACACACATGCACACATGCACACACACACACACATCATCATCATCATCATCATAAGATTGGAATTACAGATGACTCAGTGTAAAACCAATTAATTAAAAGGGCACTGGGGTAGCTCAGTCAGTTGAGCATCCAACTCTTGATTTCAGCTCAGGTCATGATCTCACAGTTTTGTGAGTTTGAGCCCAGTGTTGGGCTTTGTGCTGACAGCACAGAACCTGCTTAAGATTCTCTATCTCTGTATTTCTCCTGCTCACCCTCTGTGTGTCTCTCACAAAACAGATAAATAAACTTTAAAAAACCTAGTTAATTAAAAAGAAAATAACGTTTGAACACAACTTGTTAAAATAGCCTAAAATACCTAGGCATGAGATAAAGCAACAATCTAACTGTCTACCTATCTGATGTCTAACTCCCTCATTCCTTCTGAATATACCCTCCAGTCTAATTCACACCCAGCTGCTTAAATTTCCCCTTTACCCGTTCCTATCATTCCTTTTTGTGCCTTTGCATAGACTGTTCTGTCTGCCTGAAATCCCCTTTCTACATGTCTACATCTGCATAAATTGTGCTTATCCTTCAACATCTGGTTCAGATGGTACCTCCTGTGTGAAGACTTTCTGACTTTGTTATTATGTTTAACTTACACTTATTTCATCATACTTGGTCATTCTTTAATCCAAACATCTTCTTTAACCATTGAGTCAGGGAAAACTTTTTTTTTAACATGAAAGAAACTAGGTATGAGAAATTAGATGAATTTTGCAAATTCACATGTATAACTTATGCTGAATTCACTTATGAAATTACTCACTATGACTTTATCACTCATCCTAGCAAATAATTATTCAAAATTTGTAATAATAGATAAGGATGCATATTGTCACTACTTTCTTTCTCACTGAAATAATTATACATTAAAAAAGTTCATGAAAATTCTCTCAAATTCTCTCTGGTTATCATATAAGGTTTATCATGGATGTATAATCCATGCCAGCTCCAAGCAGTCCCCATTAAATCAGTCTAAATGGGATAATGTATGTGTGTGTATATACAAACAATATAATACTACTCAAATGCTTTTGTGTAAAAAAAAAAAAAAAGAGAGATTCAGTGCTTATAGTCACCCATCACCTTTTCCTTATATGTGGGGCAGGGGGGGGTGGGAAGGAAGAAGAGGTAATCTTAGTGATGGAGTTACAAGTGACTGGGTTAGCCAGTACCATTGTAAAGGAACTGACTTAAGACAACTCACCTTTTCATGAGAAATGATATAACTGAACTCCTGACTTGTAAAGAATGGTATCAAACTGGATTCATCACCTACATTTTCCCTGTCTTATCAGGAGTGACACTTTTGCAATAGAGAATTTGCTCTGTACCTGGTGTCCATCACCTTAAAGGAGATTATACCTTCGATCTTGATTTTTCCCCCCATTACAATATGGTAGATATAGCTTGTGTGGTTTAATGAAGAATGTTCCAAGAACCTCAGAAAATAGTTGCTAAGGAAAGGGAGTAAATAGGCCAGAAGTGTGAGATACAACTTGGTTATAGAATCGGTCTTTCCTTTAATGTTGACACACATGCTAAGTCACAATTTCTGATTGACAAATTTCTGTCCAGCTTGAACCGGTATAGATCTCCAAGGCATAATGATGAGATTGGGAAGACAGGTCAACAGAAGATTCCAGATATTAATGATACTATTGAAATCAATGGCACCATATTCATTTGTTTCAGGTTTCCATTAACCACTTTTGATAGACGAGCTTACCAGCTATGTGTTTGGGCTGTATGAAAACATGTTCCTAGCCACCAGTCAGAAATATGAAGAGTGTCTATAATGACAAGCAATTCATCTCCAGACATATTGTATTATATACTTTGATATAAAAGCTTATTTTCTTATGAGCTTGAACTCCTAATTTTTTTTAAAATCACTTTTAATTTTAATTGGATTCAATGGAGCAGAAACTGCTAGTTGAAGTCCTTAAGTGACTACTAGTGAGTAAATATAATAAGGACTGGAAGCAATCAACAGTTGCTCATGTTAATTATTTCTGTTTCATGGTTAAAAATAATGTAAGCTTTAGTCAAAATTTCTAAGTAAAAAGTCTCTTTCTAGCTTTAATCTTATGAACCAACTAAAAATAAAAAGGAGAAAGGGAGAAAAAAACAGAAAATAAGTGAGGTTTCTTCAGAAAAAAAAATAGAAATAATACTGAATCACAATCAAGAAAGGGCTAAAAATACTTTGAAAATTAAAAACTAGACAAAGAAAACACCATGATTTTGTTTATGAATATTGTAGACCAACTATTCAGAGCTCTTCAAAGCTATCTTTTCCATCTTCTGGAAGAAGGGAAATTCCTTTCACTGACTATCAAAGTACTAGTTGTACTGATAGAGCCTTCCTAACTCCTACCTTCAAGCACAACAGTAATAGAGTATCAAATGCCAAGTGAGGAAACATAGATAAGGTGTCATGGCCAAAATCAGAATGTTATTGTGACAGAGTGCCGATTAAAAGTGGACAGCAGTTGGTGCCCTTAGCTGGCTCAGTCACTGGTACAATGTGAGACTCTTGATCTCGGTGTCATAAAATTAAAAAAAAATTCTTTAAAGTGGAGAGTAACCAATGTAAATCAGAAGAAGAAACTTTAACAAATGAGGTTTCAATCTGAGCAAAGAATAGAGATACATCACAGAGCAGATTTCTTCTGAAAATGTGTTCTAAGACAACAGACTAAATTCCAAGATGCTGTTCCACCTCACGCTCCCACCTACTCCCTGACACTGTGCTTCAAAATTATCTGGTCCAGAACAAAAAGTGCTCTCATTTGAAAATGAGTAACCACAACAACAAATGCAAGGAATTTATGTAAATTTCTCCACAAGAAATGAGAGACCTGGAAAACAGCAGGAAGAAAAACAATTTGAATCATGAAAGCTGCAGAGCAAAGCAGATTTAAATTGAGAGTTATGAATAAATAATAAATCTGAAAAATAATGAAAATTAGAATTTCAAAGCTTCAGAGGGTTTAAAGAAGAGGAAAGAAACAACAGAGTTAGAACATAATAAGTAAACTGAAAGGGATTTGTGAGGAAATAGAAGAGATAAACAATGAAAGCACAAGTTACATTGAAAGAAACAAAATGGAAGGCACTCTCCAAGTCATAGCAAAGATCAATAAGGTCAGCTTCAGGAAATTGATATGAAATGAAGAGAAGACATGCTTGTGCTTACAATGTGGGGAAAAGGTAACAGAAGTAGAAGATAAAAGAGAGACAACATATAAAAAATTAACTTCCGTGAGAGGAAGAAACTAAATAGAAAATAATCTATAATATGTATAGAGGAAACAAAATAGTGATAAAACCAACCAAAGTATGTGGTGGAGGGGAGAATGAGGAACCGGGAGATGAACAGACACTGTATCAATCTGGGAACAGAGAAATGGAATCACTGTAGGAGAGCTCATTCTCTCTTGCAGGTGTGTCTGTGCTCCATCCATCTCTCCGGGCTCTGCTCCATCTCACAGGAGCTACATTGTATAGATTTGACTTTATGCTATGCCATTTTGAGAGCTGGTTAACATTCTAAGTAAGACTGCCATCTTTAGGTCTGAAATCCACAGACAGTTGGGGAGGACAGGTGGACATGATGTGGGAAAGGCATGGCCAAACGGGAGCCTGTGAAGAATGACTAGAACCAACATCAGACTCTAACCACCTTTAAGCCTCCAGATTTCATGAGAGGCAGATCCTGCGGGAGAAACTTGGTGTTCTCCTTCTCAGATCTAAACATATACCTGGAGCCTAAGAATCAGAGAAGCTGAAAGAGGCAATAATGCACAAGCTGAAGGAGCTGGAATACTGCTTCTGTCCATCACCAAAAAAATAATATAGAAGAGATACAACAGCCTGTGAGAACTACAACAGTTTCACATGCCACACAGCTAACTTCTGTGTGTGAAAATCTTATGTCCGCAAAATTATGGAGACAGTAAAAAGACCAGTGGTTGTCAAGGGTTAGTGGGAGAGGAGGGATGAATGGGTGAAACACAGGATTTTTAGGGCAGTGAAATTTTTCTGTATATCTATAGATATACAGAAATTTTTCTGTATATCTACTATGACGGTAGATATATGTCTTCAGACATTTGTCCAAACCCATAGACCGTACAACTCTAAGAGGGAACCCTAATGTAAACTGTGAACTCTGGGTGACAATGTGGAGTCCGTGTAGAGTCATCAGTTTTAACAAATGTAACACTCTCATGCAGGATGTCCATAGGAGGGGAGAAGGCTATGTATATGTGGAGACAGGGACTATTAGCCGATCTCTGTGCCTTCCACTCAGTTTCACTTTGAATGTAAAACTGCTCTAAAAAATGCAGTCTGGCAATATGTACACACACGCACACACTCATTCACTCACTCTTCTATTTTTGCCTTTCAAATCTCATGTAAAATGTCTCCTTTGGTCCATACTAATCAGATACTATACATATAGGGAACAGAAATACTGAACCATTGTCCCAGGTTGGCTTAATTGACACACAGAAGAATCCACAACATGTTTGGGTACTGTCACAACTAAATAGTTGTCCTTAAAATGAATCTTCCTATTTCAAGGATTCCAAGTATAAACACATTTTCCAGAAGTTAAATTCAATAAACTATAAAGATACCAGATGTAGTTATGAAAAGCAAAGAAAATCCAAATATTAGGAAGATAAAATTTTTTCTTTCTTTATCTCTGTCCTTCTCTCTCTCTCTTTCATACACACACACACACACACACACACACACACACATAAACACAGAAAAACTTTTATGGCAATAAAATATACTGGAGAAAGCATAAGCATTAAAATAAGACTGACCAGGGTTAGATTCCTGGCTCTCCTGATTATTAATCACTTACATGATTTTAGGTATGTGACTTAAGTTCTTTAAATTCAATTTGAACACACCTACAATGATCATAATTCTCTTCCTCAGAATAAAAGAGTGAGCAGATACACAATGCCGAAAAACTCTTTGGATCATTTTCCCCACTACATTGTTGGATATTCTTTGCAAAATGTCTGAGTTGTGCAGTTTGGGGAGAGGCACAGACACAGACCCAAAGCAACTGGAGAGGGGAGGAATGAGCTGCTCAGCCACTGTTTCAGAGACTATTATGATAATGAAGCCCTTACACTATACTCTGTGACCGGCAGCTAAAATCCCAACACCTGTTTCAGACCGGAAAGAAGAATTTTGCTGGAAAAAGACGTGCCAAGCCGACTCACAGTGAGGAATCAGAAAATTGCACTCTAGCCGGCGTCCTGAATCTTTCTCAGAAGTAGCACAGCAGAGAGAAACAATGGCTCCCTCCAGGACCATGGGATGATCTCTACTTCCGCCTTGCAAAATTGTCCTCAATCTATACTTTAGTGCTGAGTTTTTGTCCCGAGTTTGAAGCCATAGATTAATTCTTCCAGTTCTGTCAGGGAATAAAATTTCTAGTATGCTAGTTGCAACAATGAGCTTAAGTGTAACAAGTAGGAGAGCTGGTTTCCACCCAAGCTTTAGGTTCTAGAAAAACTTCACCTCTGGGGAGGAGAAAATAAGTACTTACCTGGATTTAAATTCAGCTATTCCCTCAAAGACTTTCTGTAATATTGGCAGCTTTATGAAATAAGTTTATTTATTTATTTTTGGAATACATGTTTGTTTTTTTTCCTCATAGAAACAACTATATATAATGTAAGGGCAACCATAATTTACCACGGACCACATGACACAGTAAACCATCTGAGCACTCTTTTGGCTTCTGTTCTAATTTACTTTATTCAAAGCTTTTTATGAATTGTATAGATAGAAGCATTATGAGTTTTTCAATATCTTACTAAATATATTTAGAATGCTTAATTGAAGCTTAACCTTTATTTTGTTGAATACATGTTATCTCTAGCTAATAGTTTTTTGGGGGAAAAAATCCCTTAGGTCAAGGTCTTATATTTAGCTCTTTCAATTTTCCTTTAAAGCTGGAAAAATGAAGGTTCTGAAATGAATTAATATAACAGAAAATCAACAGGGTAAAGAATAATTTTGATGATTTCTTCTTGGCATTGCAATTATATCCAGTACACTTGACAATGAAATAAACAAATAGTTCAAACAAAGCCATTAATTTCCTTCCTATCTACACAATTTTAATTAGAAACATTTAATTAAAGTTAGCTAAAATTTCTCAAGATGATTGCAGAATGCATATTTAAGCTATTTGTATGTAAGGAAATGTGTTTTTCATCACTTAGTACAATAAATAGCTGCCATTGTTGTAGGTATATCATGGAAAACATGCTTGTCAAAATTACGTTTATCACAAAATTTATTAGAAGACGAAGTTCTCTCAGGGTTTATTAGTTATTAAGCTTTTGCTATTTTAATTGTTATAATAAATAAGTTGCCTTTTTAATATATTCACTGCATTTTATATGATGCTGTATTTTTATGGCAAGCAATAAATGTGTTTGATGTTTCTGATACTATTTCACCACTGGATTTTTTTTTTAACTTTCATTATCATGAGCATTTCTGACATGAATTAAAATGACATGCAAATCTCAAGCTCATTTAATTGGAGCAAAATTGCTAAATTGATGAATTCATAAGCCTTTAATCTTTGGGGGCAAAATGATCATTTTCAAATAAATTTGATAGAATTCAGCAGTTGTTTTAAGTAGGCCTCTATTTTTTTCTGTTATTCCATAATCATTTGTATGTAGGAAACATGCAAATATCTTAGTTTCTCAGGTTAATGTTCAAAATAATATTATTTCTACCATTTACTTGAAGTATTTTTATTTGAAGGCATTATACCATGCTGCCTAGCTAAGGAATCTTTATATTAACTAATTATTCCTAAGAAGTGAGATCCTCATATGACTCACAAAATGTTTGCTAACATATTTTTAAATTTAGTTATTTTAAGGTTTCTTTGTTTCCAATTGCATATATTAATAAAGATGACATTTTAAATTTCATCTTTAATAATCACACATCAACACTATGTTTTTATTCTGGAAGTCTTGGAAAAGACATTTGGATTTAACCAGAAAGCAAATTATTTGGACATTTGGAGGGTGCAGCTAGTTACTATTTGAAATCATGCAATTTGTTTTATTTTTTTTCTAAATTGTTATTTGAACACATTCCATTTTTTAAAATAAATGTTTTCTGAACTAAAAAATCTATATAATTATTAAAATGTAAGTACTTGAGGAATATTAGCAAAAGTAATTTCATGCAATTCCATGTAATTCTCCCCAAAGATAAAGATACAGAATTTTGGATAGTTTGATCCATATTTCTCCATTTTAACTGTATGCATCTTTTATTTTCTAATAAAAATAGTGTCATGTACATATTAGTTTGCAACTGATCCCTTTCATTTGGTAATATATTTTAAGCATGGATAAATTCAATATTTATTGGATTTTTAAAAATACTTCGTTAGTATGAGCATAGCTTGAAACTTACATGGATTTTCTAAATATGAAAAAAAGTCATTTCTGTCTTCTAATTTCATGTCTTCAATTTATTCTTGTAAATACTAGAGTAAGCAACTTTTGATGTATGAAATATATCTTGAAATGTGTGAAGCATTGAGGAAACTAATTTGCGTTTCTCTCTGTATGCATGTTGAGGTCTGCCTTAAAAATTGTCCTGGCTTTAGTTTATTGACTTTATTGTATCAAGCTAATTGTGTTGTGAACACAGTAGACTGTTGTTAGACTTTTGAATACCCCAAATTTGTAATTACCACTGTCATATATACATAATGACTACCTATAATGTGCCCATGGTATTATAAGCATTTCTGCTTTTCACCTTATGTTCTATGAAGTGAGCATTATTTTTACTCTCATATTACACTAAGGAATCAAGAGGCAGTGGTTTAAATAATTTGTCCAAGGCTAATTCTTCTATTCAGAGGAGAAGCTAGGATTTGAAAAGTGGCAGTTATAGTCTCGCTAGTCTATATACCTAAGTGCTATGTTCCAAGTCACCCATATAACACAATCTCTTTCCACAGTAATTGAGCTCTGCTAAGCTTACTTATAAGGTAAATGAATAATATGTGCCTAAACACTACCCTCTCCACCTCCTTCTTTAAAGCACATAATTCAACTTTATACCTAGAAACATAGCAATTTTCTTAAGTCTTAAGACTTCAGGATGTTTGCTAATGATTGCCCCCCTTAAAGCTAATTTAGTAAATGTTAAGAATGATCATCTGCTGAGTCTTTCCTAAAGTGTGTTCCATGAATTTTTCATGGGAATATAATAGATGTTATTTACATAATAGTTATTTTGTGGAGTGAAAGGGACCTTACTTGAAAATAGACAGCCTCTGAAATGGAGTTCAAATAGGCTGATTTTCTTGTACCCCAATGTTTATAGCAGCACTCTCAACAACAGCCAAATTGTGGAAAAAGCCTAATTGTCCATCAACTGATGAATGGATAAAGAAATTGTGGTTTATATACACAATGGAATACTACGTGGCAATGAGAAAGAATGAAATATGGCCCTTTGTAGCAACGTGGATGGAACTGGAGAGTGTGATGCTGAGTGAAATAAGCCATACAGAGAAAGACAGATACCATATGTGTTCACTTTTATGTGGATCCTGAGAAACTTAACAGAAACCCATGGGGGAGAGGAAGGAAAAAAAAAAAAAGAGGTTAGAGTGGGAGAGAGAGCCAAAGCATAAGAGACTCTTAAAAACGGAGAACAAACTGAGGGTTGATGGGGGTGGGAAGGAGGGGAGGGTGGGTGATGGGTATTGAGGAGGGCATCTTTTGGGATGAGCACTGGGTGTTGTATGGAAACTAATTTTACCATAAATTTCATATAATAAAAAAAACAAATAGGCTGATTTTATCTTTGTTTTTGAAATATTTCATTACCTAGCACTTTTCTCTTTCAGAAAAATTTCAAGTACTCTTTCCTGCAGATAAGTTTTTGGAAAAATGCTTCCTCATTCTATAATCATTAGAGAATGCAAATCCTGAGTTAGAGCAACATAACATAGATTCAAATCACTATTTCATACTTTTTATGTATTTTAACTTATTTAGTTTCATTTTAAGCTTTTATAAAGTGATAACAATAATATGCATCCCATACAATTTTGTAAAATTAAAATAGGTGAGGTATATGGGACACATAGGCAGATTACCACAAATCATTTGCTACTCTTTCCCTTAAAAGGTTTGAGTCTCTTGGATTTGGGCTCATCTGTAACTGCATTACCCAAGAAGGTATGGTGGAAATGATATTTCCTTCCAAAAGACCAGCAGCTTTTGACTTGGTGTTGTGAAAGCAAGTCATAGTCATGGTCTTAAAGTACCCTGATACCAGGTAGTAAGCTCTGACTACTCATTGGTGTTTTGTTTTGTTTTGTTTTGTTTTGTTAATGCAAGAGCCTCTCTTCAGCTTTCACTGCTGAGGCATCCACTCTGAAGAGGCATGCATGTACTTCACTGAAGGCTATCTCAGATAAACACACTGTCAGCTGTGAGACTGGATAAAGAGCCAGGATGCCTTTCTTCACTCAGGCTCCTTTGTTTTAAAGATCTTGGTTGATTTCCAAAACTGAACATTTAGGCCACTTGTTTTTTTTTTCTCTTACCAAGGCTTCAAATTCATAATCGCTCTCTCTCTCTCTCTTCCTTTGCCCCCTCTCCCTCCCTTCATCCCTCCTTCTCTCTCTCCACCTTCCCTCCCTCCCTTCCTTCTTGTCTACATGACCTCACTGGTGTGCCCCCCTGGCATCCCTCCTACACTACAGGGCTTATAATAAATAAACTTTTTTTTTTCTTCAGGGCTTCCTAGTGATTTTTGCTGAAGGTCATCTTGCAATCATAATAAGAATGCCAAAGGTAGGCCCAGTCATAACCTTGGTTTGGACAGGGGAGATGTCTGTGGGAAGCTCACCAGCATTCAGGTGAGTGCCTCCAGATATTTCTAGCTGACTGCATCACCATGCTGTTAGGAAGCCCAAACCATGTGGAGAGGTTCTAGCACACAAAAGGATATGTAAAGAAACAGATAAAGCACTCATGATACATCACAGTGCCAGACCAGTAAGTAAAAAAGCCATCTTGGAAGTGGATACCTCAGACCCAACCAATCTAAATGAAACTTTATGGATTGAAATTGAACCATGAAGAGAAGTGGTATCAACAGAAAAGGCAAAGTATGGACTTCCAAAACCTACTCATCTATAAAAGCAATAAGAACTAGTAAAAATTGTCAGAATCTGCTCTGGAAATGAACTAAAGGCCCCAATCTGAGGAACACTGGTTCAAGAAAAATGGATAAATCTTAGTAATAGCAGTGAAGGTTGTGGCATCTTAACTTATCCTTTTCTTCTCCTCCCCTGCTCTATGATATCCTTGAAAATGAGGAGCCTTTCAATTATTGTAGTCATGAAAAACAGCAGCACAACAGCCAATAGAAACAGCAAATGGTTTTGACTATCCCCAAAGCCCCATCTCCAGAAAATTGTCATGATTTGACCTATCTGGCAGCTCCCTAGGAACCACAGTTCACAGAGTATGTCTTTCATGCAAACTCCTTTTTTGAGGGCATTTTTATTTAAAACAATCAGCATTGCAGCTATCTGAGGTGGTGATAACATTATCATTCGAGCAAACATGAAGCTGACCAAAAACTTAAAAAGAAAAGATGGGAAGTAATATATACATAGAGTTCTTTGAAGAGCTTCAAGATATTTGGGGATGTAGTAGGCTAAACAAATGAGGAGGATTGGGCACATGCCCAGGAAAGAACTAAGAGTATCTAATCTCTCACTTCTGGCTGACCTTGAGGCTTTGTGAAGCATGAAGTGATAGCTAGCTAATGAAGAATTGTAAACTCCCTGCCTTATCCTTGAAGTCATGCCCTAGATAAATACTAAGAGCACCTGGCAAAGAATGGTAGACTTACTGGTTCCAGGCATTTAAGGAAATCTCTTTCTAATCACTAGCTGACCACTAGACAATCTGAGCAGAGATTTCAGAGATCTCTGAAATTTTGTGGAACTAGTTCAAGAAAGTCACTAAAGAGAGCAACATCAACAACAAACAGCAACAGTAGCAAACCCCAGTGAGGGGGCACATTCTGATTTCCAGAGTTGCCACATCATATTATTTAATGTATCCAGGTTTCAACTAAAAATTATAAGACATGAAAAGAAATCAGAAACTAGAGCTGATATACAAGGAGAGAAATAATCAATGGAAAGTGTCCCTGAAGAGCCCATCTACTGTACTTATTACAAAGACTTTGAGTTTGCTATTTTAAGAGCTAAAGATAATCATGTCTACTGAGCCAAAAGAAATGAGAATGATTTCACAATATGTCAATATGTCAATAAAGAATATATATATAAAACAATTAGAAATTCTGGACTTGAAACATACATTAACTAAAATAAAAATTTAGTAGAGTGGTTCAAGGGTAGATTTGCCTTTTTCTAGCAGAAGAAAGAACAACACATCTGAATATAGTTTAGGAGATAGAGTTTGCAGAACAACAACAACAACAAATGAACAAGGCCTCAGAGGCCTCTGGATCACAATCTAGAATATCAACATTTGCATAATGCAAGTTGCAGAAGGAGATGAGAAACAGAAAGATAAAGAATATATGAAGGAATAATATCTAATAATTTAGTCTGAGCAACTAGCCATAGACAAAGAGAAACCTTGAAAGCAGCAAGCGAGAAATCACCACAAAATTAACACTTGAACCTTCTCGGATACCGCAGAGGCCAGAAGACAGAGGGATGACATAGTCAAGTACTGAAGAAAAGGATTATGAACAAGGGATTTAATATTTAGGGGCAAAGCCTTTTAAAAACAAGCAGAAACAGAGATAATTTATTTATAATAGACCTGCCGTACAATAAGTAATAAAAAGAATATTTCAGGATGAATTGAAAAGACCCAAGACAATAACATGAATCCATGTGAAAAAATAAAAGCAATAATAGTAATACAGATAAAAGACAGGTGATGTATGTTTGTTTGTAATCTTTCTTTTCATCTTATTTTATTTGGAAGGTAATTTCATAATGCAATGAATGTAAAACTGTTGATGAGCTTAAAGTGTATCTAAGGTAATTGTATTAAAAAAAAAACAGGTCAGAGGAGGAGTGGAATGAACCTATACAAGAATAAGGTTTTATATACTATTGGAGGCAAGTTGATAAGAATCCAAACAAGACAGTTATGATTTAAGATGTTAATTTTCATTTTTAAATTTCAGGACAGCCGTTAGAAAAATAGCTCAAGTAAATACAGTAAAAGAAACAGTGAGAATATTTAAATTAAAAAAAAAATGAAATACCGACTTAAAGTCAGGCAGCTGTTAGAGGTAGCAGCACAGAAAATTGTGAGCTGAATCTAGGATGACATCAGGAGAGATAGAGGGATGTGGATGAATTTGATACATGTTTGGAAGCTAAACACAAATGGTATATTAGGTTCACTTGTATATTATGATCTCTGTTATTTTGTATCATTCAGTGATAATTTTGTTTAAAATATGCTCATTCTTATGTTTCCATTAAAGATGAATATATTTGTTCTTCATCACTGTAAATTCCTTTGAATATTTCAGTGATAATAGGTTCAATAAGTTTACTAAGTCAACAGCAAAGATACTGTTGCATATGAATTTAGCGAAGCTTACTGTGTAGATTTTTAGCTTTCCCAGGCACAGATTACAAAATGGAGAAGAAGAAAAAAACAACTCAGATTTGGGAAATTGATAGATAACTTTAATTCTTTCTCGTTGCCAATCTCGCTGGCTGAAGATTTTTATTTATTTTTATTTTTTAATGTCTTATTTATTTTTGAGAGAGCTCAAGAGGGGAAGGGGCAGAGAAAGAGGGGACAGAGGATGTGAAGCAGATTCTGTGCTGACAGCAGCAAGCCCAATGTGGGGCTTGAACTGACGAACCGGGAGATCATGACTTGTACTGAAGTCGGATGCTCAACTGACTGAGCCACCCAGGTTCCCCTGAAGATTTTTAAATGTATTGCAAAGTAATGGAATAGAAGCCAATACCATTGGAGGTAGGTTTTTGTTGTGGTGGTTGTTTTTTGCCCACTAGGCTGCAACTCACTTGAGTGGATTGACCAAATCAAGCTTTAGCATAGTCCTAGGGCGATAAGGCCCATAGCATCAAAGAGGGGTAACTTTTGGAGCCTGGAAAAATTATTGGTAGACTGAATTTATATTATTTAACCTTATGTACATAGTAGATGAAAAACCGTAAATATTTTAAAGTAGAAACATTAATGCATGTTTATTTTAAGGGATCATTTTTCCTGTTTTTGCAACTGCACGACATTATCTAGAAGTAAATTTTGTAGCTTTGTAATTTTTGAGGACCTATAAGTTGTCTAGATCTACAGAAAGCACAGTAAATTAAAAACACAAAGCACAAACTTTGCAACTTATGACAAAAAGATGTTTTTGAAATACCATTTGTGAAGTGTGTGCTCAATTCAAGCCACACACTAGCTTTCCCTCAGTTTCTGTAATATCAAATAAGTTCCACTATATGTTTTGATTTACCATGAAAGTTAAGTGTCACATTTTAGGCAAATAAAAATTATTAAAGTCTGACAGCTGGCAAATTATGCTAACATCTGGTAACAAATCATTTTTGACAGTTCGATAGTATCCATCTTATTGCATAGCTATTAATATTATAAAGAGCAAAATGCAAAAATTATAGCACTTGACTAACATATTCCCTGAAGTGATAGAAGGAATGCACTGTTTATCTTAATGTGTAAGAAATGTCATCTTTTCACGTCTGAGGTTTGAAGTAGATTGGAACCGAGTAACTACAAACATGGATGGCATCACTCAGTGCCACAGGCCAAAAAGAGAATTGAAAACTTCTGAATTTGAGATAACATGATAGTGTATTTACCTTATGTGGGAGGAATAGATAAAACAATGAAAATCGATCATAGGCAATTAGAATAACGATAAAATGACTTTACATAGGTAACCATCATTCATCTAGTGCTATGTCACTTTCTTGGGTAAGTTGGTTAATTATGAAGAGTACAATTTCTAACTGGCACTTTAACAACAAGTAAGCTCTAGAATCTGGATAGTTGATTAATGTCCGAATCAAATTCTTGGTGTTGGATTATGGATGCTATTTACTGTCATTGATCTTTTTAAAGGAGAAAGGGAATTAATCTTCCAGCTTTTATTTCTACAGTGATGGTTTAAGTTACTTTCATTCATTTATAAGTGTTAACCAAAAAAAAAAAATCATAAAATATATAAAGGTAGATTTTTGGGATGCCCGGGTGGCTCAGTCGGTTGGACGTTGGACTTCGGCTCAGACCATGATCTCATGGCATGTGGGTTCGAGCCCCACGTCGGGCTCTGTGATGACAGCTTAGAGCCTGGAACCTGATTCAGATTCTGTGTCTCCCCCTCTCTCTCTGCTCCTTCCCTTGTCACACTGTCTCAAAAATTCACAAACATAAAAAAATATACAAACATATACAAACATAAAATATACAAACATAATAAAAAGTTTAAAATTTTAACCAAAACATAAATTGTTATCCATAAAGATAAAAGCTGACTTGGGACATGTACATCTGGATTGCAGTTCTGGCTTGGTGTTGTGTAAATCACTGTCTCTCCATGGGCACGATTTACATTTAAGCCATTTCTAGCTCCGAAAATGCATCTCTTCATAACTTCTTAACTCTATCTAAATTAGAAATTGTAGTCAACCATGAATTAATTTATTTAACTGGCTAAATGATAAAATAAGTATAGAGAAACTTATACTGACTTATATTTATGTGGGTATGTATGTCTCAATCATCAAGATCACATAATTGAGCAAAAACATTGGCGTCTCTGTGTTTTAATATAGGTGACAATTTTAAGGAAAAAACAGTACCAAAGTTAACATATATTAAGATAAGAGTTTTCTATCTTGATGAGAAGTCCCAGATATAAAGCAACATTTCTAAAATGATATCTGAAAAATTATATTATGCATAGATACATTTTAGGAAGATCCTGTGTTTTGTTTCATGGTTGCATGTTAGACTGAGGAGTTGAAGATTCTAAAAATAATCGAAGGCTGAGAATTCATTTGCTTTACCACATTCATAGATAATTTATGGATGGTTTTGCACTTCTGTAACACCCAAGCCTCAATTCACTTTCAAATACACGAAGTGTCATTTGAAGTATACAGTGGGCTCTTAATGAAATTCGCTAGGTCTTATCTTTTAAATGTTTCAGATTCATATTTTAAACTTGGTAAGAGTACCAGAGTAACCTTCATACATTTTCATAGTCTATGAGCTGAACTAAAACTACATGATTTAAAAAAAAAAGAATTTAAGTTCAAACCATATTGCTTTATTACAACAGATACTTGTGTCCTCTATCAAATGCCTTATGAAAAATACCATATTTTCACTTTTTGCAATTTTAGCAAGAGATGTTCATTTGAGAGTAAATGTCATTTTGTTAGTCATAGTTTCTCATTGTCTGTACTTGTTAATTCTTTGTTTTTTCTCTTTTTTGAAAAATTTAAGATCTATAGAAGATAGATTAAAAGGAAATACAGTTGAACCTTAAACCACTCAAGTTTGAACTCTGTAGGTCTGCTTATACATGGATTTTTTATAGTACAATACCACAAAAATATTTTCTCTTCCTTAGTATCATCTTAATAACATTTTCTTTTCTCTAGCTACTTTATTGTAAGAATACAGTATATAACATTAACCCATACAGAATATGGGTTAATCGCCTGTTTATGCTATTGGTGAGGCTTCTGGTCAACAAACAGTAGGTTATTAGTAGTCAGGTTCTGGGAGACTCAAAAGTTAAACAGGGATTTTTGACTGAATAGGAGTCAGTGTCTTTAACCCCTGTGTTGTTCAAGGGTTAGCTGTATACTGATTATCTGTTTAAAAGTTAGATTAATGGTGTAATAAATATTCAAATTTGACTACTATATCCTGAAAATAAACATCAGTCTTTGGGTCCGTGAAGTTAGTTTTACGTAATAAGAAATTACATTTAGATTGATTGGTAATGTAGAATAGCATCCCCTGTCTCTGAAAATTTTCATCTTTGAGTTACGAGGTCACTAAATGAAGTTGCTCACTGTTGGGAACCCCTGTTGCCTCCAACGTATGTGCAGTGGGCACAGATCATTGGGATAGAGAAACCTCATCGTTTGCTTTAGAGAAGTTAGCAACCCTGATGAAGACTTGGTTATTGCCCTCCTTACACAGGCTCAGGATTTTCGCTTGCTTGGCTCTGCTTTCACCTTTGCTTCTGGCTTGATACATTAAAAAAAGGAGGCAAAGAGGATCACTGAGAAGCTGGGATTCTATCGCCACTGCCACATCAATAGTGGAGGTGGTGTGTTATGGAAACGTGGAGGATGGATTGTGTCATTGGCCCAAATCTTCGTCCTTTCCTATATTCAAACACATTGCCATGTAACTTTTTAGTTTGTCCAAGTTAAAGATCTTTATTATTCATTGGTGCCTGCCCCTTGGCATTGGGCTTTGCCATGCGACTTGCTTAAAGAAAGACAGACGTGAGAGTGAGACAGTTTTGTATCAACACCGTAAAAGACTTTTTGTGCCACCACTTGCTTGGCTTCAGCTCTGTCATCTTGTTGAGGAAAACATGCCCAGGACAGCCTGCTAGTTGAGGAAAAGGAGTGAACATGTGGTGCACACCCCCTTCCCCCAGCTAAGCTGCTGCAGCCCAAACCAGCCTATATATAATATAAGCAAACGCTTCTTTCTGCTTGCTGCTGAGATTTTTGTCCTTATGATACGTTCCTTTTTATCTTTAGCAACATTCCTGGTTTTAAATTATATTTTGTTTGATTTGAGTGTCAGAGCCCCTCCACTTTACTGTGATGCTGTGGGTATGATCTATCTTTTCCACACTTTTACTTTCATTCTATTTGTATCATGGAACCTAAAGTATATTTCCTTGAGATAGCATTCAGTTGCATCATTTTTTATCCATTCTGACAATCTTTGCTTTTAGATTGGAATGTTTCATTCAATTACATTTAATGTCATTAAAAATATAGTTGGGTTTGTGTCTGCCATTTTTACTTTTTGTCCCTCTACCTTATTGCTTTCTTTTGCATTAACTGAATATTTTCCAATATAGTATTTTAATTTTTAAATGATTATTCACTGTATTTAAAAACCATTGAAATGGTAGCTCTATGATTTACCATATACATGTTAACTTTTCAGAATTAATTTCATTTTTTACTAGTTTGCTTACCGTGGTATACAGAAGCACCACTTCTACGTAGATCTGTTCCCTTCTCCCCTTTTCTGTGTGTTATTGATAATACATTACACTTATTAATGTTACAGATCAAACATTATATTGTTGTATTTATAACTGAACCAACTGCAGTCATTTCTATAGCCCCTTATAGCTTCGGTCCCGCCCTCCTACTCTGTACTATTCTTTGCAAGTATGTTACACATATGTTGCATTGCTGTATTTTTTTTTGCCCAGCATTTTATACCTGTTATTTAATGCAAGAGCTTTTTAAATCAATTAAGAGACAATATGCTTTTATACTGCCTTTCATATTTACATAATTACTTAAATAGTGGTCTTTTTTCACGTGGATTTGATTTCTTATCTGAAATCATTTACTTTCAGTCTCAAGAGCTTTCTTTAGTGTTTATTGTAAGATAGGTCTGGTACCAACACATTCTCTAAATTTTTGTTTATCTGGTAAAGTTTCACCTTCATTTTATTTATTTATTTAAATAAATTAGGTATATAATGGGTATAATAGAAGCAGAGCACACACACACATGTGAGTTGGTGAGGGGTGGAGAGAGAATCCCACATAGGCTCTGTGCTGTCAGCTCCAAGCCTCAACAAGGAGGTTGATCTCATGAATTGTGAGATCATGACCTGAACCAAAATCAAGTCACATGCTTAACCTGCAGAGCCACCCAGGTGCTCCTCACCTTCATTTTTCAAACATAGTTATGATGGATATAGGATTCCTAATAGACAGTTTTTATCTTTAGGCACTTTCAACGTGTTATCCCACTACCTGATTGCCTCCATTATTTCTGCTGAGAAGTTAGCTGTTAATCTTCTTGGGGTCCCCTTGTAAATAATGAGTTATTTTTCTCTTGCTGGTTTTGGCATTTTCTGCTTGTCTCCGACCATCAGCTTTTTACTATGATGTGTTTATTTGTGGATCTCTTTAAATTTATCCCACGTAGAGTTTATTGAGTTTTCCTTGATGTGTAGGCTACTGTTTTTCAAAACCTTTCAGAAGTTTTGGTCATTATTTTATTATTATTTTCTGTTCATTTCTTTTTCTCCTCTACCTCTTATATTTCTATCTTTGTTTTATTTTAATTTTTTTTGAGAGAGAGAGAGAATGTGTGCACACAAGCGAGTGAGGGGCAGAGAGAGAATCTTAAGCAGGCTCCATGCCCAGCTTGGAGCCTGATGCAGGGCTGGATCTCAGACCATGAGATCACGACCTGAGCCAAAATCAAGAGTCTGATGCTTAACTGACTGAGTCACCCAGGCACCTCTCTACCTCTCATTTTTTTATTCATGTTTGTGTGCTTAATAGTATCCCACATTTATCTGAAGTTCTGTTCACTTTTCTTTTCTCTGCCTTTTAGCTTTCCTGCCTAATCTTGCATAATCTCTATTGATCTATGTTTTTTAGTTCACCAATACTTTCTTCCCTCTGTTCCAATCTATTGTTGAGCTCCTCTCTTGACTTTTTTTAAAGTTTATTTATTTATTTTGAGAGAGAGAGAGAGAGAGAGAGAGAGAGAGAGAGAGAGCACATGCATGAACAGGTGAGGGGCAGAGAGAGGGGGGAAGAAAGAGAATCCTAAGCAGGCTCCATGCTGTCAGCACAGAGCCCAATGTAGGCCTCTGTTTCATGAACCATGACATCATGACCTGAGCCAAAAATAAGTGTTGGGCACTTGACCAACTGAGCCACCCAAATGCCCCTCCTCTAGTGACTTTTTTAAAAATTTGAATTATTATCATTTTCAACTTCACAATTTCCATTTGACTCCTTTTCATAATTTCTGTCTTTATTGATATAAATTGTCAATTATATCTTCCTTTATATCTGCTTTCCTTTAATTCTGTTAATATATTGATAATGATTGTATTGAAGACTTTTTCTGTTAAATCCTATATCTGGTCATTCTCACCGACAGTTTATATTGCCTGCTTTCCTCCCCCACCCCCAATGTAAGGATCATACTTTCCTGTTTCTGTGCATGTCTCATAAGTTTTTGTTGGAACCTGGAATTTTTAGACAATGTATTGTAGCAACTTGTTCCCCTTCTCTCTTCCTACACCTACTCTCCATGCCAAGGTCCCTGACTTTTTATTATTTCTTATTTATTTTTAATGACTGCCTGGATGCTTTTAGTGAAGTCTAACCCCTCCCCCAACATGCAATTTTAAGCCTCTGATGTATAGTTCTGGGTGTGCCCATAGTCATCCTGGGATAACAGTGGTTTGGGTAGTGCTCTCCTTCCCTAATCACACCCAGCTGTTAATCTCCACTAATTGGAGAGTTGTTTGCTCTATTGTTTCAGCAATTCTTTAGAATATAAATTGCTCTATAAACAAATTGAATTAAATTGTGTCTCCTTTGAAGGAATAGTTTCTGATGTCAGTGAATTATAATTTTTCTGACCAAAGGAGGGCCCCTCTCAATTGTCTTATTCACTGCTTCTCCCCTGCAAATTAGCCAGACTGTAGTCTAGGCTGTATCTTTATTAAATCTACAAATTTCTTCTAAGGTTCCCTTTACCACATCCTCTAGTATTCTTGAGAGTGCATGCATGCTTAAACTTTTCCACACTCTATTGCAAATGAAGTCTGTTTCTTTGTGAAAATAGGAGCTGTTTTATGGTCTGCTTCTTTCAGATTTTTGCTTCAAGAAAATCTGAGCTAGGTCTCTGAAGCCTGGGGAGAGGACAATGGCAAATTTCTTTCTAGAGACACCTGCACTCTAGTCACTGAGTACCAAGTGGAGTGGTGGGAAGTGGCCATTGAGATCCTTTTGATTTGCTTCCTCCCAGTGGACAAAGCTGGAACAATTTGTTTAACAGACTAAATAAATTAGTAGTGAATTATATTCCAAAGCAGAAAGTAAATATCCATGAGACCATACTGTTATAAATAAATGATTGAATAGTTAGGTAAATGAGGGAGAAAGGCAAATATCCTATGCAAAAGAATCTCCCATGAAAAGGATTTATGTAAATACTTGACCCTCAAAGAGGTAGAGCATAACTACCTGTGTATTGAGTATGTCCTACATAGTGACTTCCATCTAGAAAGTACAATACCAAATAGGGAATGAAAGAGAGTAGCTTTACAGTAGAGAAATCTGAAAATTACTACCTCAGCCAGGTGACCAAAGTGAACATCAGTAATGATGAGTTGTGTTGAGGGTACGTACCCTTGATAGGATATGAAGAAAATGGTGCTTTACTTATACGGACTTCCTCTCAAAAACCCGTAACACAAATCAAGTCATAAGAAAAATATCAGACAAATCCCAATAGAGGGACACCCTAAAAATATAAAATTCTTGAAACTGTCAAAGTCATCAAAAACAAGTAATGTCCAAGAAATTGTCACAACCAAGAGGAGCCTAAGTGGTCAAGACAAGTAAATGTTGTAAGTGGTCAAGACAACTAAATGTTGTAAGTGTGACTAAGTGGTGAAGACAACTAAATGTATGTAATATTGTGGATGAGATCCTGGAAAAGAAAATGGTCATTAGGTAAAAACTAAGGAAATCTGGATAAAGTATGGGCTTGAGTTAATTATACTGTATCATTAATGGTTCATTAATTCTGTCAAATATATCATACTAATGTAAGATGTTAACAGTAGGAGAAAGTGAGTGTGGGGTATATGGGAACTCTCTATACTATCTTCATAATTTGTCTGTAAATCCTAAGCTGTTCTAAGATATAAATTTTATTTTAAAAAGAAGTGAGGAAATGAGCCTTCAGTACTGTTCATATCTGTGGGAAGGATATCCTAGTATGATGGATCAGCTACTGCTAAGATAGAAATATGTCTTGTGTGCTTGAGGCACAAAGAAGCGAAAAATGTTGTTGGAGTGGAATGAAGATGGGAAAAGTAATATTAGGAGAGGTTAGAGAGGTAACAGAGGAGGGGAGGAAACAGATTATTTTATGATTTAGAGGCCACTTCAAGGACTTGGATTTTACTATGCCTGAACAAAAGGAGATGTTGGTGTTTAGGAAAGGATTATTGGCTGTTGTGTTAGGGAGAAACTGGAAAAGGTCAAAGAGAAGCAAGAATAGAAGCAGAGATAGTGATTACAATAGTGTAATGGAGAGTTGATACTGTTGGCAGTGGGGACAGGGAAAAATATTTGACTTTGGATATGGACAGCCAGCAGAATATTTTCACTGCCTATGTGGTGTGAAAAAAAAAAGATATATCAAGAATGACTCACTTTAGGGGCGCCTGGGTGGCTCAGTCGGTTAAGCGGCTGACTTCAGCTCAGGTCATGATCTCGCGGTCCATGAGTTCGAGCCCCGCATCAGGCTCTGTGCTGACAGCTCAGAGCCTGGAGCCTGTTTCAGATTCTGTGTCTCCCTCTCTCTGACACTCCCCCATTCATGCTCTGTCTCTCTCTGTCTCAAAAATAAATAAACGTTAAACAATTTTTAATAAAAAAAAGAATGACTCACTTTAGGGGGTGCCTGCAAAGATTGACTTGTCATTAGCTATGACATAATTGAAGAAGGTATTAAGAGAAAGATTAGAAGCTCAGATTTGAGCATGTTTGGCTTGAGATATATATTAGCATCCAAGTAAGAAGTATCAAATAAGCAGAGGAACAAAGAAATCTGGAATTCACCAGTGAAATCTAAGCCATAAATATATTTTGTAAATGGTTAACATGCAGATAGTGTTTAATGCCTTTAGACTATATGATGTCACAAGGGGAGTAGATAGAGAAGTCTAAGCAATGATTCTTGGAGTAATCCACCATTAAGAAGTCAGGAAAAAGAGAAAAAGGTATAGAAGGAGCTGCCAATGAGGGAGAAGGAGGAGAAGAAGTGGAAGAGGAAGAAGAAGAAGAGTGGGGGTGGATGGAAAAGAGGAAAAAAGAGAGAGAGAAAGAGATCTAGTATGCCAAGAGAAGGAAGTATTTCTGGGAAGAGGGTTCTCTGCTCTGGCACTTGTTGCTGCTGGATCAATAAGATGATGAGAGTTGACTTTGGGTTCAATAAAAGAAAATCATGCCTACCGGAACTAGCCAACTTTGGTCATGGAGAGAGTAGTAAAGGGTAAACATCTCATTGAGCCAGAGTGTATAAACTATTTCAAGAAACTATATGGCAGCAAATACAATAGCAGTAACTAGAACAATGCAAGTTTGGAGGGGAATAACACCATATGTATACACTGATTAGCGTGATTCAGTAGGGAGAGGACAACAGTGAAAATTAGAGAGGGAGGGGATTTGCTGGTGTGATGGTTCTTAGTAGATGAAAAGGCTTGGCACCGTGTACACATTTTGAGGATTAGTCTTAACTAGGAGTATGGACAATGTACCTTTATTAAGAGGAATAAATGGAAGCAGAGAATGTAGGTACAGTTGCTCCTGGGGGTGAAAGTTTGTATAAGTACTCTTCTATTGCTTCTATTTCCTATTACCAGCACTCATTATTCAATCCTCAGCAACTACTCAGAATACGCAATAGGAAATTAATCAGTAGTTTAATGGACTCATGAATGATTGGAACCAAGGCTCCATGGTATCTTGAATAGTAACCTGTAGTCAAGATTCTCTGATGTAGTTCATTGGGAAAAAAAAAAACTGTTCATAAGAAAAAAAAATTACAAAGGCATTCTTAAATGAAATTTTTTCATCAAGCATCATAGGTGAAGGAGACAAAACTCATGAACAATGCACAAAAAGAAAAAGAAGAAAGAAGGGAAGAAAGGAAGAAGAAAAAAATGAACAACAACAAAAAGGAAGAAACCATGTACTTTCTTGTATATGTCACATTTTTAGCCTTCCCTCTGCCTTTAACTTCACCTGCCTTTGTCTACATGCACCTAGGGTGGTACTTTATTACTATCATAATCTATGATGCTTCCTTGGGACCTCAGCCAGGTCTCCATCTATAAAAGTTTCTAGGTTTAGAATAACTATGTACTAAATTCTCCTATTTGGTATCGATATACCTGGCTACATGAGTGCTTGATTATACTCTCACTCTTTGTTTATTTGCATGTCCAGAATGTGTCAAGACATGTCTATAATAGAGGCCAAATCTTGGAAAACACAATTAAGGGAAAGTTTATTTGAATCTCTTCTGGATAGAGACATGTTTAGTCTGAAGTCTTGTGTTGACCTGTGCCACTTGGCTGATCAGAATTATTTCTGGAGGAATATGGGACATAGTATTTTAATTTAGGCAACCCTGAGTGAAGTAAACAACAACAGCAACAACAGTCAGAAATTTGGAGAAGGTTAACAGAGCCGTCCCTGGCTGCTGCTTGTATCCCCAGAGTCCCCATGCTCTGTGCTGTGACTGCTTCTGTGGCATGTGGTGCAGCTTGCTTCTGTGATGATTAGAGTGACAGTAGCAACTGGGTGAACGTTACTGTAGTCACAGCTGCTTCTGCTAATATCTAAATCCCCAAACTACAGAGAGATGCCTCCCAGGGATTATAGGATGAAGAGCGACCATTCTGATGGGTATAATTGAGAGCAGAATGTCCTTTCAAATTCTGTACAGTCAGAAGCGGTGATAACAGATCCACCTTAAAATGACCTGAAAAACTGAATGCATAGATTCAGATGTGTTTGGTGAGCGAGGGGGAAAAAGGCTTAAGTGAAGAGATTGAAAGAGAAGAGAGGTAGCCTTGGGCCGGGCTGCAACATCCTCTCTCCTTGGAAGGAAAGAATGAGGCAAAGGTGATATGTCCCTTCTTAGCAGAAGGAAAGCATTTGAGAGGTTTCAAAAAGGAGGAGCTTTCCTCTAACATGTAGTGCTGAAGGCCAGGCCTGAGGATTGGATAGGAGTGTTATGTAAGGCACTACACGTCCTGGAACACTGGCTTCTGGGAGAGGAAAAAATGGATTGTGACCTATTTTTGTTACTTGATAGCTGTGTAAATCATAGGCAAGTTATTTACTTCTTAAAACCTCCATCTGTAAAATGGAGCTCAAAGCACCAGTTCAACCTAACTGAAGAAACATTGAATGGTTCACTTGAGGCAGTGTGTGAAAAGCTCTTTGAACGATATGCTATGATATGGTCTAATGGTAAAACCATGGATTTGAATCATACTTCTTTTAAATCTTTCTCTCTCTCTCTCTTTTTCTTTTCCACTTACTGACAGTATACCCCTGAACAAACTAACTTTACCTCTCTAAGCCCCATGCTTCCAAACTGAAAAATGGGGAAATGGGGAAGCTAATCGAGCTCGCTTCATAGGATTATTATGAGGATTAAGTAAAATAATCTGTCAAAA
This sequence comes from Acinonyx jubatus, assembly GCF_027475565.1. Lineage (NCBI taxonomy): Eukaryota > Metazoa > Chordata > Mammalia > Carnivora > Felidae > Acinonyx > Acinonyx jubatus. Next base: position 122,869,484 of record NC_069383.1, on the reverse strand, counting down.
GTGTTTACCATAATGCCTGCAAAAAGTAGTAATTATTATTACTAAATGGGAGTTATTGTTCCAATAACACTAGTGACATTTCAGTTTTCACTTATCCTGGGTGAAAACAAAAATTGTAGAACATGTTTTGTTTGTGAAAAGGGAATGGTCCCTTGGGGAAATGCTTCCTGCTCTTGCTGCATCAGAATCCTGGGAAAAGTTTCAGGGGTAAGCTACTCTGTATGGGCTTTTTTTCTCCATGGCTCCCAGACTTTATTTCTGAACCAAGAGAATCTGTTTTCATTATAACCTGTTTGGGGAAAACTTTTTTTTAATATTAAAATCCTCAGGAATTTCAGTTTTCTTGCACTAAATTGAACCATGGTATATTCCACAGTAAAGGTATTACTTTACTTTTTTTAATAAAAAGTGTAAGGGTATTGATTGAACCAGTAGCTAACTGAGCACTACTGTGTTCCAGCAGTTGTGCTGGAAAAAGTATTATAAATAAACATATGTGCCTTTAGGCCCTAAGATCTATAGCATCATCCACATACAAATTAGGAGGTAAAATGTACAAAATATGGTTGGATTAAAAAAATAATTAATATTGGGACACCTGGGTGGCTCAGTCAGTTAAGCGTCTGACTTCAGCTCAGGTCATGATCTCATGATTCGTGGGTTCAAGTTCTGTGCTGGGCTCTGTGCTGACAGCTGGGAGCCTGGAGCCTGCTTTGGATTCTGTGTATCTTTCTCTCTCTTTCTCTCTCTCTCTCTCTCTCTCTCTCTCTCTCTCTCTCTCTATCTCTCTCTCTCTCTCTCTCCGCCCCCTCCCCTGCTCATACCCTGTCTCTATCTCTCTAAAAAATAGACATTTAAAAATAAAACTTTTTTAAAAAATAATGAATTATTTTGTTGAAAGTAACATCAGTGAGATGTTTGTAAAAGATTGAGTCATGAAGACAAGGGCTCTTTACATTTGACATCAGGAATTACCTCAAATCTTTATTTGAGCACTCTTAACTTTGCCTAGGCTGATAGAGCAGTAGACAGTAATCAGTGAGAAATATTTCCTGATGCTCACTGCCTTTTATGAACATCATCCTACCTTGCAAATGTTCAGTCTTCGTGCTCTGTGGACTAGCTACCCAGTGGGGCTGCCTGGTTGGCCCATTAACTCTGCTCAGTGCATGCTTTATCATTGCTAAATAGCCTCAATTCCCAATTACAGGGTAATGGCATCATTAGTTTTGCCATCATTATTTACTCATAATGATAAGAAACAGAAAATATTGTAGAAAATTGGGGAGAATCTGCACACTTCAGAGCCCTGATTCATATGAACATATCATATGCACCTGCATGCCTCAGTTCATTAACAGAAACAAACTCTCTTTCTGATGCTCATGGTTACTAATAAAAATCAACTGCAATTGAAGGAGAAAGGAATAGGGAATAGCCATGTGACCTTTTTCCATTTCTGATGACCTAAACAGAAGCCACATCAAGGAAAGTTCACACTTAAAATATTTCTTTTTCCTGACAGAATTTCTCACATCTTAGAAGCACATTCTTAAGACAAAAAGAAAGAGAGAGAGAGAGCAAAAGAAAGAAAGAAAGAAAAGAAAGAAAGAAAAGAAAGAAAAAGAAAGAAAGAGTACCATTTTTCAACACATTTATCTTAGAAAAACTCCCCTTCATCTTGCTTTTACTGGAATAATATTTTCTAAATTTAAAAAAAAAACATATTTTTTTGACATGTGACTCTAACATTAACACCCATCAAGAAAGAAAACTGTTAAAAGTTTATTTCTCCTTGATTTGTAAGGTATTCCATTTTTTTCCAAATTTTATTTAATTTATTATTTTTTAATTAACTTATTTTGAAAGAGAGAGAGCAGGAGAGGGGCAGAGAGAGAAAGAGAGAGAGAGAAACCCAAACAGGCTCCACAGGGTCAGTGCAGAACTCAATGCGGGGCTCAAACTCAGAAACTGTGAGATCATGACCTGAGCCAAAATCAAGAAACAGATGCTCAACCAACTGAGCCACCCGGGCGCCCAAGATACTTCATTTCTAATGAGAAATGTGTTTTGGTGTTTATGATTGTTCAGTACATAAGTAAAACCACTAATTTGGCTTTACGTTTATACTACCCTCATAACTGAACTTTCCAGAGAGTGTTTTATTCTACAGGGAGCGCTGTTCATTAGTGTGGCATATTTTTATCATCACCATCATCATCATCCCATTTTTGTAACAGTTTGCAAATTAAAGCACTCTGAGATGTCTTCCTATGATTCTCCCAACCACTCCGTAGTACAGACAGAGTAGATGTGGTGTCCATTTTCAGTTGAGGAAATGAAACCGCTTGTCTTGTTGTATCAGTCAATTGTTGAACTGACTCGTTTAAATATCACTTTATCAGAGTTCTATCCATCCCTCTCTATATATTTACAATGATAATTTTAAATTTTGGAAAGTTTATTTTGGATTGTTTTTGTCCTTGTTACTATTTCTTAACACGTTGGCTTTCTGTTTGCCTACTGAGTGCTTTTGCAAAATCATAAATTGCAGTCCCAAGACGTTTCTTTGTGCTATGCTTAGCCATCCACTGGCCTCACTACTTTTTTTGCTCCAGTTCTTATTTGCTGCTTCCTACAGCTCAATTTTGTGATACGTTTGTTCTGAATGTTCTCTTTGTTCTTCCTCTTTCTGGCTGTGAGGGGCCACTTTAGGCATGGTGGATTTTTTTTTTTTTTTTCTCGCTGCTTATTTGTGTACTGGCCAGCATGCAGACAGCTTTCACAGTGCCAAAAAGCAACCCCACTGAAGCAAATCAACAGCCTGTCTTCCAGCTCCCGAATGGAGAAGGCTTAATTTGAGACATTGTCTTGAGCTTCTATCTGCTATGGGGAGGCAGAGAGACCAAGAAAAATCACATCAGCCGATATAGTTTTATTGTTCCAAAAACACGTTATTTCAAAATGAATGTTTTAAGTTTTTGAGGATAATTGTATGATATTTTTCTCATCCTTTTGAGTTTAAACTATTGATTTGCCTAAAGCAATCTTTTCTGTCTTACACATTTCTGTGAATCATTACTCAAGGCATAAAGGGATCTAAGGAGGACCTGAGAAGTTTATGTTGGTAGAGTCACTCAGCCATGGTGTATAGAGTTTGAGCTCACATTTTGCTATTGTTTTGTTATTGTTGTTGTTTCTCTAACATTCTCAATTATTTTTGACATTTCAGATTATTAATTACTTTCTGCATACATGAGAAATTAACTGTCAATGAAGCATTACTGAATGGCTGTTTTTATGTTTGGTCTACATGCTATTGTCATTTCTATTTTTGCTCTTTTAGTTAAGATTTAATTCAAAGAAAAAAAAACTACTTTAACACAATCACTGCCCTTTATACCTTTCTAAAAATTCAACAAGAATTTCTTTAAAGAAGCAAAAAAAAATGCAAAACACATTGCTCTTTGACTTTGCTCCTTATTCTATAAAGTTTCATGAAGATATTCTTATTGTATGACTAGCTTCATTCCCAGGGATGCAGAGAAACAACTGGTTTTGTCTAGAAGATGTAAAACCTTTCTATATTTATGAATTATAATGAACACGTTCACCTCATTGGAGAATTGTAATAAATTATTCCTGATTTTTCATATGAGCACTGATAGCGTTAAGCTTAGGAGGTAATATCTTAGGAATTGACTTTTATATCATAAAATGCCCATTTGGTTCACTTGTGAGGCTTATTTTAAGACAGGTGTCCACATTGTTATAGAGTGCCTTTTGAAAATTTATGAATTGCAGGTATATACCTGGGGATATCTGAGTAGTTTAACAAGTTCTCTTTATAATATTGGCTTCCATGCTCCTTTTATTCATGTTTCATTTAAAGGAGCATTACAGTACAGGGAATAACAATAGTTTAATAGTTAGCCATAGTGATTAAATTTGGACAAACCTGAGTCAAAATTCTAGCTCTGCTACTTACCAGGCTTGTGCCCTATCACATTCATCAATCCCATCCTATGACCTGAACTGTTGTGAGAGTTAGGTGAAGGAGATGTCTGTAAAGTGCTCAGTTATTGAGGGTTCCATGTATAGTAAATTTTGTTATTATTTTTGTTACTATGGTTATGTTTGTAGTTATGGTGCCTTTAGATGTCATTGGCATAAAATAGATAGATATGTTTATCTCAGGAGAAAAAATTTTAAAATTTTGAAGTCTCGGAAAAATACACAGACACTTGAAGAGAAAGTCTGTTTAAAGAACACTTTATTTGATCGTCTTGCTATGTTTAATCTAAAAGTCTCCAGCATAGTAGGGATTGTTAGTCTTTCGGATTTTTCCTTCTCCAACCTTATTTTTCTTGAAGTGAACATTCTCACCAAATGCCCAGGTACTCAGTATTCCCTGACAAACATATTTCCTTCTTAGAGCCTCTTCTGATGAGGTTTGGGGTGATGGTGAGGTCCGTGAGGTTCAGAGCTGACAGCCAAGAAAGAATTCTTAAAGGTGTCTTTGGTACAAAAAGTGATTTTATTAAAGCATAGGGACAGAACCCTTGGGCAGAAAGAGCTGTGCTGGGTGTGAAGAGTGACTATTTTATACTATGGGGCTGGAGGAAGTAAAGTCAAAAGGGAAGTTTCCAAAGAAATTTTCATATTCTAAGGACTCACAGATTACTGGAGGCCTAGCTACTGTCAAGCCAAGGTTGTTTTTCCCTCTAGCAAGGTATTAACATTAAGACAGTAGGGAGTTCCTGGACTTGAGGCTGTTGATGGGATTGTCTTTTTCTTGTAAACTGGTGAAGAGTCTTATCAGTTTAACCATTTGTTTTTCTGTCCTTTCCTGTATTTGGGTAGCCAGGAGTGTCCAAGGAATATCACACATTTCACACATATTGGGGAGGTGGGGGCAGGTGTGCTAGTTTGTACTTTGCCCTCAGCCTGCCTTATGCTCCCTTATCATCTTCAATTTGAATCATGCTCTCTCTTTAATTGACTCTCGTTCTATATATGAAAGTCATATAAAATAAATTTATTCTGAGTTCCATCTGATGAAACTTGAGATATGATTTTGAAAACAGCTATTAAATCTCTCCTTCATGTCTTCTCTTTTTATATACCATGCTTTCTAATTTAAAATGATTTCTAGTCAATTCACCATTTCAGTACATTTATACTGAGTGTGTTCAAGTTTTCACAGAAGTAGGCACAATGCCTAAGAAGTTCATGATAGAGAATCCCATCTAGCAGCCATCTCTCCTTCCTTTCTTCTATTTTCCTGGTCACAACATCCTGCCAATTACATCATGCCACTGGCCAATGAAAGAAGAGTTGCATTTTCTTTTTCTTTTTAAAATTTTTTTAAATATTTATTTATTTTGAGAGAGAGAAACAGATTTTAAGTGCAGAGGGACATAGAGAAAAGGAGACACAGAATCTGAAGCAGGCTCCAGGCTCCAAATGTCAGCACAGAGCCTGACTCTGAGCTTGAAACTCACAAACTGTGAGATCCTGACCTCATTAGAAGTGGGACACTTAACCTACTGAGCCATCCAGGCACCCCTGCATTTTCTTATACATTTAAATTACCTTACTCGAATCACATTCCCACCACAGTTTCAATGGTCCAGTTGTTGACTTCATGCCCCAAACTGTATAGTTATCCATTATATTTTTTTTTCATTACTACATTTGGTCAGTTGAAATCTTTTTTTTCCACAATTTGATTCATTCCTGTAAGGGATTTGCTATACTGGAACAAATTTAGCAAATCTATAAGTGACATTACAATCTTACCCCACATACCATTTGAGGTCTATTATCACTTCTTTTACACAATAATATAAACATCTAGAAACCCCCTTGACAGAAGAGGATATAATTGATGAATGAATAAGAATCTTTACTCCCTATTCCTTGACTTCAGCCCACATTCTTTCCCTCTCTGATCTTTTGGAATGCAAAATCAGAAAAACAATCCTGAAAAGGTAAGAGAAAAAGGAGAAGGGCTGGAATTTGTCTGAGTATAAGGGGATTCATAAAAGGAGTAAGGAGTAAGAGAGGTATATATTGGAAATAGTTCTTAATTACTTATGTTGGTCACATTGAGATGCTTTCTTGTGACTCCTGCAGAAACAATATATGTCAATTCCAACTTGCATGATTATCCTACACATATTGTTCCATTTTACTGTCAGAAAACCATTTTTAAAACATTTTCAAATGTGTTTTTAAGTCAACAAAGTTCCTATCTGCTGGGAATTTTTTTCCCACTTGATAGATCCATGAACTTATACCAAGAAATAAGACATCAACCTAAATAAATAGTTAAATTTAGGCAAGCACGAATTACCACAAATTGAGGTTATTCAGGAAGAGCAAAGGAATTGCAATTCAAGAAACACAGGCTGGGAGCAAGCTACTGTGAGTCTTTTCAGGGTTTGAGGTGGACTGTATTTAAGGGCAAGGAGTGCAAAAACAAGGAAGTCCAGCCAGAGTCCAAGCAATAAGTTCATTGGCTTGAAGATAGATAGAGATTCTTGGTGGATGTTCGTTGATCAGGGGACAAGTTTTCATCTGCTATAAATCAGGCGTTTGGGAAAAATCAGTCTCTCAGTTCTTAAGTTCTGTTCTTTTGAGGCTGTATGTGTGATATTTTTCCATTTTATATCCTTTGGTTCCATTTTAGATTAAAATAATTTCACGAAGGGCATGATGCTATCTGAAGAATCATGGGTCATTTTGTCTATCCTTTTAACTTCAAACAAAAGTATATCTAATTTGTATATAAGCTAAATTTAAGATATTTAATATCTTTGTTTTGTCATTTTGAAATGCAAATGAGTTTCAGTAAATTTGCTAATAGAGTTTATGGGTGTTTGCACTAAAAATTAAAACTTGAGACCAGAGACCACTTGAATATAGAAGTGCTTTATACATGGACAGGTTTGAATAAACAATTTTTAGTGACTTATACTCAACAGTTAGTTCTATCAGCTGTAAAAAGACTTGAGTAGACACAAAATTGCAAGAACAAACCTGTTTCCCTTTAATAAATTTCCTTTTCTTTCCTTTAATACGCTTAAATTTAAGTGTTAAAATAATTAAATAGATTTTACCCATGGAACCACCTTCATGCAGACCAACAAACACATGATGTACACTGTGTCTAAGGGGCACAGTGATCTGGAAAACTGAAAACAGTGGCTTGGGATTTAGTCACAATGAATGGTTTATTTAATATTGTTCAGCATTGTCCCTTTTATTTGCCTATGTAGATATAGCTAGTATCACTGTTGTTTTTTTTTACCACATAAACACATATAGTAATACATGCATGTAGTAATGAAAACATGCGATCATTATTTTTTTATATGTAAAATATGTATGTATTGCACACTTATTTACAATTAAGGTGATTTTCTAATTCTTTTTTTTTTATAAGTTTTTACTTATGTATTTTTTAGTAATCTCTACGCCCAATATGGGGCCCAAACTCAAAACCCTGAGATCAAGAGTCGCATGTTCTTGTAAGTAAGCCAGCCAGGGGCCCCTACCTCTTATCTTAAAATGCTCGGAGCAGTTTAGTTCCCTGAAAGACGCTGTATTTGCTATCATATTTAAAGTTCCCCCTTTTCACTTCTTGTTTCTGTTAATATGACCCTGGTCAAGTTAACTTCACATCTCAATGTCTTCATATCTTAAGTGAGAGGATTAGTGTAAATGATCTCTTCTCAATCAGTTTATGATTGGAAGATACCATAGTGGGTATCTAGTTGTTGAAAACTGGAACAGAACCAAGAGTTCAGGTTTGTTTGTTTGTCTGTTTTTAATAACAAAAAAAAATTACAGTTCAGTGCCACTTTTTCAAAGTGACGTCTTGTCCTCTAGTATGAGAATTGATGATGTCAATCTGTAAATGAAGAAAAACAAATCAACAGAATTCTCTGACACTAATTGACCCATTGTCTACATTAGCATCATAATTTTATTATGGACATTTTGGAATAATGTCAGCATAACTACCAAAGAGAAGGAGCCTAAGGCAGGATGTGACAGAGAAAAGAAACTGCTTTAATTGTGAAAGAATCAGCAGGTACAGAGGAAGAAAACCAAATTATTCCTAGCATAAGCAATATATAGTAGAAATAAATGAGCCATGGGAAAATAAGAGGTACTTAGAGTAAATTGCTCAAAGACCTTAGAGCCATCATAACCAGCCTAACGCAATACAGAAGAAGGGGGTTGGCTATAAATCTCCTCTATTAATTTTATTGCAAGCCAATTGTAAATCCTCACTTAAGTTTCTTAGGATGAAAATCATGTTTTGAAAATATTTCTATCCATCACTTCTGCGCTAACATAAAGGAATAATTTTGTTGGATAAAAATTAAGAAAAGAAGATGGGGCAGCATGCCTGCCCTTACATATGATCATGGATACACTAGATTTATTTATAAGAACAGCTAGAGATGAAGTTGGGCACAATTTCAAATGAGAAATGCCTTTTTTATTTCCCTTACATTTGTACCTCTCTTACTTTCCAGTCTCGCTGTACTGGTAGTTTCATGATACCTAAAACTCTATATGGATTATTTTTTGCCCAAATGAAGTTTCACATGCCTTGTGTGACCTTCCCTCTGCTCCCAAACTTCACAATACTTCTCAAATAATTTCCTCTCATACCTTTATGGTATGAATGGTAAGATTTATTCAGAGACTTTTTTTCCCAGCAATTATTATTAGCTGGGCAAGGATCCAGGACCTGGACACAGCAGAGAATGGAACAGCCCATATCCTGAAGGACCTTTAGGATTAATAAGACCATATAGGTTATAGGACTATTGACAATGTACAAATAACTATAAGTGTATAGTAGATGGCAATAGTGCTAACTGGAAACATGAAGCAGGATAAAGGGGATAGAGAAGAAAGGAATAGAAGTAGTGTTCTCTAATGTAGAATGTTATGCATTTGAAAGGGATTTGAATGGCAACAGGATATGTGAAGAAAGAATAATTAAATACAAATGGATGATAATTTCCAAGGTTTTGAATGTCATGGAACAGCAAGGAAGCCATCAAGACTGGAGCAGAGTGGGTAAAGGGAAAAGAGTGGGAAGTGATACTGGAGACATAGCCAAGGCTAGAGCATATAGGATCTTGGAGGTTGAGGAGTTTGGTTTTTTGAGTGAAGTCCCGACAAGGTTTTGGATGGAATATTGATACTGTCTGGTCATATAAGGATCTCTCCTGCCAGTGTGAAGGGGATAGAGTGCCAGGGAACCAGAGCAGAGAGAAGCAGAGAGAACAACTAGGAGGCTATTTCAGTGATCCAGGCAAGAGATGACTCTGGCTTGGATCAAAGTATTAACAATGGAGTGGTTAGTGATGGTTGGATTTTGCATACTTTTCCTTTTTTGGGGGGGGGGGGAGAGTAGGGGAGGGGAGGAGCAGAGGAAGAGGCAGAGAGTAAGGATCTTAAGCATGCTCTACACCCGTGGGGGGGAGGGGGAGGGCTCAATGTCAGGACCTGAGCCAAAATCAAGAGTCAGTGACTTAGCTGACTAAGCCACCCAGGTGCCCCAGAATTTGCATACACTTTGAAGGAAGAACTAATGCTGTGTTTTTTTTGAAGAGAAGAGGAAGAGAGAACGAGGAGATTCAAAGATAACTCCAAACATTTGCCCTGAGCATGTGGAAATCTTCCATTTCTTGAATTTGGCAGTATTCTGCAGTCATTGAGCAGATTTAAGTAGGAATCGGATGGGTAGAGAAAACCATGCCTCTGGGTTGCTCTCAGACTTTCTCTGCTATCACTCTCTTTATTTACTTTGCTCCAACAAAACTAGCTTTCTTGCTGTTGCTTGAATGTAATGAGCATTTTCCCTCCTTAGAGGCTTTACATTTGTTCGGTTTGGGGAAAATTATGCTCAGGATGCCTGTTAGGCATCTACATGGAGATGTTGTGTGGGCATTTGGATATCCTAGATGAGGGTTTAGGGGAGAGGTCTGGGCTGCAGGCAAACATTTAAGAGGAAACAGATAATGAGACCCCTAAGGAGCAACCAGTTACATAAGAAGAGACTAAAGGAAGAGCAGTGACCAGGAAGCCACCAAAGGGTTTCTAAAGGGAAGGACCAATAAACAGTGTCAAATTCTTTTAAGGGGTCCACAAGATAAGAGAACGAACTATGAATTTGATAGCTGTTTCATTCACCTAGTAAATTCTTGACCCTGATGCCACCTGAGAATTCTGCCATTTTCTAAGACTAAGGCAAAATGTCACTTTATCTCTGAAGTCTTCCCTGTATCTGTAATGTTTGGTTTATTCCTCAACCTCGAAAAAAAAGTTCTTGGAAATCAATGACTTGGATATGTTCTTCTGTAAAAAAAAAAAAAAAAAAAAAAACTCACAGCAAATGGCTGGTATATTTTCGAAGATCAGTAAACAAAAATTTAGGTAAAAGAAATAAAGGAGGGAAATAGGGATGGAGAGAAGGAAGGAAATTTCTAGAATGAAATGTTTTTCTGGATCTTACTCTTTTTGCTTGGATATTGCTAAGTGACTGGTTAATATAGAAATTAATTTCAAGTAAGACATTAATGCCTAATAACCATCATTATATTATATTTTTCTCCCAATAAAATATGGCTTTTAGCAGGGAATTCCTGGAGATAAGGATTTTTTTAACCAAAAAAACTAAACTATAATCTTGCAACAGTTTAGTAAGCTAGAAAGATCTTTCCTTCCACCTTCATATCCTTCTTGAAGATAGCCATTCACTTTTGGTTTGTAGCAATTGCCTGATAATTGCTATTGAGAATATCTATCATACTGGCTTAAGGAGTAAAAATTGCTGTTATTAATTAGCGAAATCTGTTGGTCATTGCCATTATATCTGCTTGCATTTGCCAAAATAATAGCAGCCTCAAACTGAAATATCAGGGGTTTGCTATTTGGAAATAAAAGCGCTAACTGCAAATGCGTGAAATGCAGGAGGTAGAGATTATTGGTGGAAAAGGAAAATAAGGCTCTGTAGCAGTTCAGTTTAGAGAGAGTAAGAGGACAAAAATGAAGTCACTGGCAGGTGGAACGATTTTTAAGAGTTGAATAAATTATAACAGATATTGAAGGCATACTTAAATCTCTGTTCAAGGAATATTTATCTAGGTCACTTTGTGCTATTTCTCCTGGAGAAAAAGTTGAATATTTTCTGAAAATCCATCAACTCCCTTAGGTCTGTAGAATAGTGGTTCTTAATTTTTTCTGACTCTCACCACTTAGGAAGAACAAAAGTCCTAAGACAAATATAGGCGAGAGAATGAACTACAGAGACCAGTATCCCAGTTTTCATTTTCCACTGGGAATAAATAATGAGTTATAAGAACAGAGAGAGTTGCAATGGCAGGTAATAGTCCCATAGAAATTAAAAGCAAATGATGACTAAAAGTAAACACATATATTAGCAATTAAAAACCATGACGTGTCCAACACCACAATGATCATAAAGTTACTAAAAATTGTGAACATTTCAATTGCCTATGTAAGCTATTTGCAGTAGTGCTAAATATCCTCCATAAACTCTAAAAATTCTTTAATTTTAATTAATATACTTAACAATTCTGATAATTCACTGAGGTTACTAGAAAGCAGTCCTTTGTCATAGGTTATTTTATAATGATAGTAATCACAACAACCATTATTTTTTAATGATTATGTTTCCGGCACTGGACTATGCCATATATTCATTAGCTCATTTAATCCTCATAACATCTCTAAGAGGCACATACTGTTTCCTTTTCTTCCCATTTTGCAGAAGAGGAAACAAAGATCTAGAGAATCGAATACCTTTCCACAGTCACAACTGTGGTACTAGTATTCAAACCTGGTCATCCGAGTCACGGAAACCTTTACTTTTTAATCAGTACTCTGTTTTGCATCCTTGTCTATCTGAACCAAGTTTTTTTTGTCTTCACTTGGTTTAGATGCCAATTTAGAATCCACCAAGAGGAGCCTTGTAGCCTTCTGTCCATCCTTTGGGAAACACTGCTTTAAAGTCTGTTTACTATCCTTTCAGGGAGAGCTCACAAACAGTATTCGGTGGCCTTGAGTTCTTGCCAAGATTCTGAACTTTGCCAGTGAGGGACTCCTCATTGAACTTTCTTTGACAAATACTGATTTCTGCTTTATTTTTATCTGAAGTGCATAGGGATTATTGATGATGTGTATTAAACTTTTTAAAAGGCTTGGTTTTGAGATTATTTGCTAGTATGTGGAGCTGGACTTAAAAAATATATTTTTTAATCACCATTTTACTGTCATTTCTTCAACTTCCTGCAGCTGATCTTGTGGAACCCATTTAGGGGAATAAATGCAGCCATTTTTATGTCTGCATGATGATTACTTTTATAATTTCCAGTAGGAAACAGAGAAGCTATTTATTGGTCTCTAGAACTTAAACATTTAAAAGGAACCTACTGCTATATTTATCATCCTTTACAGGAAATGCAAAGCTCTTCAAGACAGACAATGAAGAGACGGGTTCATAAAAGACATTGCAAATTTAATAAGCTACACTATCTTTTGCTGATTCCTATTTACTATGCATGCAAATGGGATTTGGTTGGCTTCTCTTTTTATATTTTGTAACTGGAATTTTGAGAGAAAGAATAAAGAAAAAACAGTTTGAGGTCCATGTCTCAGGAAGTTATATTTTCAATTAATTTTTCAGCCTCTTTTAGCACTGTCTTAATAAGAATCATTCCTCTTTAGGTGTTTTAGAGAATCACCACCTTTGGAGATTAGTCAGAGAATCACATGTGTATATGGTTATATAACAGTGAAAACAATTGTTATATCTTGAATATATAAGTATATTTCTATTTATATATGTATATGTGTATGTGTGTATATACCTATTAAATGCCCTCATATATATGTATGTATGTATCTATACCTTTTTCCAACAAGAGTGAAAACCACTTCCACATAAACCTCTAATTTCTGATTCAATTTCATGTACATGGAATCTGTCTTTTAGTACTTAGCTCCCTGGTTATTATTCACCTTTGGAACTAGCAAATTTCAAGAGAGAATTTTGAATACAGTATATCAACAAACAATTGATACCAGTGCATATTCCTTTTCTAAATATTTTATCACACAGCAATTTATTTTGTTTAATGTTTTTTTTTGGATTGACTCTGACAGTTTTACCAGCAAGATTCCAGAACCTCTCCAACTTGCATTCTTTTTTGTCTTGTTCATGTCATGCATTCTTTATCATTTATGCAGAAAACCCTGACAGATATTTATGATAAAACATTTTCTTTAAATTTATTTTCTTAGTAGTTTTTTTCATTTTAAACATTCAAAATTATTGCAGTCATTTTTTTGTTGACTGTGACTGTCAAAATCACATATTTTATGAATTAATGTTGTAAAAAAAAGACATCAGTTGTCTCTTAAAATTTTCCCAAAATTGATTGATTATTAATATTAAAAATGAGGGTCATGATAAGAGTTTAAAAATTTTACAGTATTATCTGTCAGTCATTTTTAGTGTGGCTTCTGGGTAATAAATTCTAGTATCTTTCCTTTAAATACTAAAATAATATCTTAAATATTACTCATTTTATACATAGATTTGTGTGTGTGTGCATATACAGTTTGAAATAATAATCTGAAAATAAATGATTATCATATTAATCAACATGGCCAAAATGATATTTGTGTATGTGTGCATGTGTGTATGTACACACAAAATTTAAAAATATATGCTAGTATTAAAGAAAATTTTGATGAAAAGGAAATTACTCACTAGCCCTCTAAATAAATTTTAGAAATAAAGTTCAATGTAATGGACAGGATTAGATTGTGATTTCAATGAACTTTAATGGGTGACAAATGGCTGAATCCCCAGTACATATTTGGAAAATTTGCCCCTTCCTGGCTTAACAAAAGAGGCAGTGTGTAATTACCATAATTACCAGCTCTTTAAACTGATTATTTCCATTTTGTTTATATGGTACTTTTATTGACTGGACCGCTTTAGGAAAACTAGTCTTCTAGAAATGGATTTAAAAGTCACAGAAATTGTTAGTTAAGGGGGATATTTAGCAGGTGGCAAAAAATTAAAGATTTTGTTTGGAAAAATACTTACTTTGCTTGCTCCAGTGTGTTTTTATTTTTTTTTTCCATTCAAAGGAAAGACTGTGTTAACACATTGAATTGAGGGTTTGTTAGTATCTTTTATCTTCCCTATGATATGCAGACAAAACTTGAGCCCATGAGTGTACTTTTTAAAGGCAGTAACCAGTACGTTTAATCTTATAGAGTCACGGAATTGGAGACTTCCATGAAAACTTAGAGATCATTTACTGAAGGCATAGGAATACTCCAAAACATTCTCAAGGCACACACCTACCAAGCAGTCAGCCCAACAGTTTGACCCATATTTCTTGATTCTCAATGTTTATTCCTCAACAAAATGACCATCAATTATCATATTTGCAATGATTCGTTCATGAAATAATGATATTCAAAAATGAAGATAAATCTTGAAGTAGCAACCCCCCGCTTTAGTGAAATGGCAAACATGGCAAAGAATAGATTTCCTGCATCTGTAATTTTAGAGCCTTCTGCATTTATTGACAATGACTCCATTCACAGTGGATTGTTTGGGGTTGAGTGAGATTGAGTTTGGAGACATCCCCTTTAGAAATAAACCTCCTGTTTAAAATCAGTGGTTAGCAGGAGGGCTTTGCTATAAAGCAACACTGACACGAAGCTCTTAAGCAATGAGTGATAACACTCTTTAATAACACAAATTTCTTGTTATTGCCAATGCTGATGGTGCACAAATCATACTGTTTAGGTACAATGAGTTATTTTATGGCCAGCATTTCAAACCTCCACCATTTTTTTGTCATGAGAAATGTTTCATTCCTCATGACAAAAATGCTGCAGGGATCAATGATAAATCAATGATAAAGAAGATCAATGTAAAGTATTTCCTGTAGTAGGAAAGAATTAATGCCTTACAGATAGGAATCGTTATTAGTGAGGCTGACTCTGCACTAATGTAAGTCACTTTTCATAAGATAGTTAGGACTTTCGAAGATAAGCAGAGGTCATTTAGACATTTCCATATTGGTTGACCATTCTTCTGTCTTTGGTGATGGAGAATGGATGCAGAGGCTTAAGTGATATAAAAGAAAATGGAAAATCAATGTAATGGAGAAAGTGTTATTTGTAGCAGAACCCTAGTGATTGTATTTTCTCTTATTCCGTTGATAATCAGAGTCAACCTTTCTGGCATATCTATTACAGCTTCAAGCATCCTTTCTAGGGGATAATGCATCCTAGGGTTGATAGAGACCCTACCGAGAAGAATTCCCAACTGTATACACTGCTTCCTCAGGATTCCTTCTGGCTGTGAAGAGGTGTGAATTGTCTTCCTTCCCCTGGGATGTAAATGTCTTGTAGAGTTTATCATCACTCTTGACCTGGTGAAGAAAGCTTACAAAGAGGAATGTAGAGAGGAATTTGAGATCAAGTTACTTTTCTCTTTTCTTTCAAGAGCTGATAGTGTTGAGTAAATCCCATCTCTCATTTATTTTTTATTGTAATCTAAAGTAATGCAGCTTTGAAGGAAAAAAAAGTGGAAATCTTTTAATATTCCCACAGGAAGTGTTTACATTTCTGAAGGACTATTTTACTTCACAGAGCTTATTTAGTTTCTGTTTAATTTGTACAGGGATAAAACAAATTTCAAGAGTGTTGCTGTGACAATTATATGAACATCTAGAAAACAAAGCTAGATTCTAAGCTATCTCAGAGGGGAACAGAGATTGTATATTAAACTCATACAAAGAAATCCCCTTTCATAACTAGGATTGTCACATGATTTTCAAACTAAGAACTGAAGGAAATGGCATTAAAATGGAAATAGAAGCCCTTTGGTTCCGAAGTCTAATTTTGAAAGTATGTGATGTACTTCCCAATCCTTTTGGATGGACTTGCTAATGCCTAATAATTGGAGTTTGATGGAGGAAGGCTTGATGATATTGAGGTCTGTTAACCCTGGGATAGGATATGGAAGATAAATTTGGACTCTCCTTCTCCAATGGGCTTCAAAAACAGCACAGGTGATGGTGGCAGTGGTTCTGTAAAAAGCAGGCACTAATTAGATAACCTTTCTGGGTTCTTCCTTGATGTGTGTCCATTATCATTCTAGAGATTTAGAAACTCTCAGGGGCCAAGGAGGAGTCAAAGTAACTTTTCTCTCTTTCCAGACACCATGAAAGATGGAAGTTCTTTTGCTGTAAATAAAGATATACAAATACACAAGTAGTTACTATTGGTGGTAATACTTTTAATACAATGATGTTATATTTTATATAGACTTTATACACAATTTTAGATTTGTTGCTCACAACTACCCAATGATGGACTGATGTTATGGTGTCCTTATTACCAATGAGGCTCAAGAGTACATTGCTCTCAGAAGGAAGATAATGAAACATTGAAACCAGGTCTTGTAATTCGTAGTGTACCACTCTTTCCCTTGCTACATATTATTAGCTGCATTTGTGTTTTATTTTTGAATCTCAATAAATATTTTTGTAATCTAGGTTCTTACTGAGGTCCCCCTCAGTTTTAGGAATGTTGAACAATTTAGGAATGTGGAACGAAGGTCTCCTTGTGTTTTGTGATAGCTGCGAGCCCCTTATGTTCTCACGGTTGCTTCCAGCCTTGGTTTCTGTGTCTGCTGTACTTCCATCTCACGTCTCATGTGGATTTCACATCCTATTTCGGGCTTCTCTCATTGCTCTCACACAGATAAGCCTGTTTCTGGAGGCCTTTCTAAAGATATTAGGCATTTGAAACTTAAAATTGGATTACAGATGTTAGTTCTTGATGTCTTATAGTTACTTCTTTAATGTCAATTCTTGACTCATCATTTTCTTCTGCAGACTCTAGACTACATAGTGACTCGCTCCCTCTCTCTTAAGACTGAGCTCTTATCTCTCTACCCTTCTTCATATCTCACTTCCTCTTCTTTTACAGGAAACTCAATTTATATATCTCTTTATTTTACTCTGTCCTTTCAGTCAATGGCCTTAAAGCCTTACCCTCCATTTAATGTCATCAGCTACTTTCCTAAGGAAAAGCAGTTCCTTATCTTAGGAGAATTATTGCACCAAAAGTTAGAATAATTTTCACCAGCTCACACTTATGTCTATTACCTGTTTCCTCTGCCCATTCTTTCTTTTGCTAGCTACTGAAGGTTCCTTCACTCAGTGTCAGAAACCTTTCCTTATGATTAGCAGCTAAGTGCTTCTTAAATGAATCTGCAATTGAAAAGAGTCTGTAGTCTCTTTTCCCCGTTCCTTTAATTTTAACACCACCCCGCCAAGTCCTACCTCTCATCAGGTAGACTATTAGAGGAGGGAATGATTCTTTGTCTTTTATTTTCTTCTAAGTTTCAAGTAATAAGTTTCTACTGTTATTTTTCTGGCTAGCATTTCTGTGGTGTTTCTGGAAAGCCCTTTGCCTTACTATTTAAATCCATTGTTTGCTTATTGGTTTGTTTGCTTTCCAACTTTTCCTGAAGTCTCTGGGACTTACCACCTTCATTTCACATTGATCATCTTTCTCAAGTAGCTTAATAATGACCTGGGACCTTAAGACAGCCAATTGATTAATTATGTAAAGACACACACAAAAACAACAAAACATATGGCCCAAATGGCTTTCTATTTAAAATATATGTGTAATTCATTTTGAGTGCAAAAATACAATTTTTTTAGAGAAAAAAATGGCAATTTTTAAAATCTTTATTTTTGAGAGAGAGAGAGAGAGAGAGTGCTCAAGTGAGGGAGCAACAGAAAGAGAGGGAGACACAGAATCCTAAGCAGGCTCCAGGCTCTGAACTGTCAGCACAGAGCCTGATGCGGGGCTCAAACTCACGAGCAGCGAGTTCATGACCTGAACCAACAGAGCCACCCAGGTGCCCCAAGATTTTTCACTTTTTATATATTTGTGTATCAGATATAAATTATTTAGGGAAATGAAAAGTGAAATATTTAAAATAGATCAGAATGAGGCATTAATTTTTTGTGTTAAAAATAGTACATATTACACAGAAGATTGTCCTCTCTTTGATCTCTGTCCACTAACTTCCCATCTGTATTTTTCTGGAGAGTGAAGAAAACATACTTCTTTTTAAATTAGTGGCACAACATATTCTTAGTAAGGATTATTTAATTTATTTGGCATTTTGTGACTTTTGTACCTTTAAAGTTGTGGCATACAAATAGAAGACTTTGCTTTTGAATAAACTCATTCAACTTGCATGGAAAGTTTTGGTCAGATATAAGCTTATTTGTTTTTCGGCAAGTATTAAGTTCGGGCTCTTAAAATAGTTGAAAACTTGTATAATGTTACAAGGTTTCTGTTCTTCAAAATCAATTTTAATTTTGCTACTTGGTTTATAAAATGTGGGTTAATAAATTATGTGGGGAAAGCTATCAGTCATGTGACCCAAACAAGTCTCAGTTATTAAAAACACAAACACAAACCCTAAATCCTGACTGTTAGCTATAGTTGGTTTTATTCATCACTTTACTCTGCCTATATAATCACATATGAATATTGTTGCTAATATTGCTATTAATAATTTAGAGAAATGAAGGCAGTTCCATTTGCCTTAAAATCATGGGTTAAATGGTAAATTAGAATCATTACAGTGATCAGTGTGGAACAAGAATGGGCTTTGTCATCTTAAATAGAGTTGTATGTATTTTACTTTGAGTGTCTCTTATCTGAAGTGTCGCATTGATTTCTAAGAGAAGTTGAGATCCATGATCAAACATTTTGCTCTTATACAAAGTGACAAAATGAGTCTTAGCAGCAAAGTGCAAAATAGTTTTTTATTGTTAGATTTCATGAAAATTACATGTAAGGATAGAAAAGACACTTGATTATATAGTAAATCTAAGAGTAAATATTTCTATTTGTTTCTCTAATAAGCCTGACACAAGCATAGAGTAATTATCTACAAATTATCATGAGCAGAAGCAATAATTTCTGAAAATGATTACTAGAATAAATGATTCCTAAAAACCTATGGCAAGCATGAGGGAATTGAGGAGTAAAGAATTTTTTTTTTCCCTGGGAAAGCCCTGAAGTTGTCTCCTTAATGAGATCACAGGGGTATCCAAGAGTTGCCCTTGAATCTTGCCCCTCTTTCCACATGTTCTCCATATTGTCCCTTTGGAGCCAGAACTCACTGCACAGACCAGATTGCCTCCTGGCAAGTAGATATGCGACCAACATACCCATACATTGTATGTGAGCCTAGGCCATTTAAAATCCTGAAAGCTTTTATCCCCCCCACCTTTCCTGGAACACACACTCTTTCGGCTGACTTTGGACGTTGATTTGAGACAAACACAGCAACAGTATTTTTCACTATGTAATAAGTTCTTCCCTAGACGTTAACTTCAAGGATATTGTTATGGGTTGAAATGTCTCTTGTATTTCTTTTAATGTTTATTTATTTATTTTGAGAGAGAGAGTGAGAGAAAGAGCACAAGTGAGTGCGGGAGGGGCAGAGAGAAAAGGAGAGAGAGAATCCCAAGCAGGCTCTGTGCTTTCTGTGCAGAACCTGACAGGGGGCTCTATCCAACAAACCCTGAGATCATGACCTGAGCAGAAATCAAGAGTTGGAAACTTAACTGACTGAGCCACCCAGGGACCCCAAACTGTCTTCTAAAAACCTGATGTTGAATCCTTATCCCTAATACCACTGAATGTGACCTTATTTGGAAATTTAATTTGCAGATGTGATTAGTTAAGTAAAGAAGAGAATAAGGAGTGGGATGGACCCCTAATCAAGTATGACTCCTGTCCTTATAAGACAGATGGGAGACACCATATGACTACAAAGGCAGAGACTGGAGACATACAGCTGCAAGCCCAGGGACATTAAAGATTGTCAGCAAATGTTAGAAGCTAGGAAGAGACAAGGAAGATTTTCTTATAAGGGAGCATGTCCTTGCAGACACCTTGATTTCAGACTTCCAGACTCCAGAACTTTGAGATGATAAATTTTTGTTGCTATAAGCCACCCATTTTGTGATACTTTGATGTGCCAGCTCTAGGAAATGAATACAGATTTGTAACATAAATGACTCATTACTAGATTTAGCTCTGGTTATTACATCACAAAGTTGAATCGTCTGATTCTCTTCTCATGAACAGGACTTTAATAATCTTTTCAAACTCTGGATTATAAGAATAATCTTTTCAAACTCTGGATTATAAGAAATTATTATTATCCATTAGCCCTATTTTCTATCTTTTCATTTTAATTGGTGGAGCACCAGCTCTGTGCCAAGTACCAGGGTATACAATCTTAAACAAGACTTCTGCCACTGTGTCCACGGAGTTAGATTCTTAGACTCTTCAGTAACTGGTACTTTTCATTCTGCAGCCATATTCTCCCCACACTCATAATTCTCATGCACACTGACTAAAGCACTGCAGTGATTTGCATGAGAAATTTCTCTGGCTGTTGAAAACTGTGGTAGCGACTTTCTCCCCTGTACCATCAGGGATCACCTCTCAGTCATTGAAATGAGATTGGATACATAAAAACTCCAGCTCCCTCGCCCCACTCTGAGGCATGTCTCCACTATCCCCACACTTCCTTTGTGGGACTAAGTATCATTCACCCGTAATAGTAGCCTGTCCAGTGATGTAGATGAATTAGCTTCTTTCACTTCTACATTTTCTTACTGGTGCTTTCTGGGACAGTACCCAAATTGACCTATTTGAATTCATATCCTTGTCTCAGGATCTACTTCTGGGAATGCCCAAACTAAGATAAGTGGCAAATAATTTTAAAAGAACCAGAAGTGAATGGATTTAATATTTTCCAACTGCACTGAGTACTCTAAGGTAACAAATAAAAGTCTCCAATAGAAAATGATGGTGAGAGTTTCCCTCTTTTGGGTAGGATGATCAAGGATGCTCTTTCTACATTGGTGACAGTTAAGACCTGTGGGAATGAAAGAAGTAGTCATTTGAAAAAAAGCATGGAAGACATTACAGGATAATTATAGTAACAATAAGTGCAAAGTCTCTTAAACTACCAATGAGTACAGCATCTTTGAGGAAATGGAAGAAGTTGAGAGTGACGTGAGTTGGGAGAAGGGGCACAATATAGGGCAATAGGGCTAGGCAAGCACCATAAAATGCAGAGATTTGTAGACCTATTTTGTTTTCCATATGGAATAGGGATTCACAGAATAGTTTCCAGCAATGAAGGAACATAATCGAATTTATATTTTGAAATCACTCTTACCCCTGGATGGGAAAGCGATTCAAGATTAGACAAAGTAGAAGTAGGGAGATAGAAATCAGTTACAATAAGAGATCCTTGTTCACCTGCACTAAGATGGTAGGAATCAAGATTCAAAGAAAAAAAGAAGATTTACTCATGCATTCTCTCAGATTTGAATGCTAGACATGACACTTTGAAATTAAGGGATATTTTCTTAATCATATGTCTTAGACTTGTGCTTATGTTAGTGTCTGAGGATCTATGTCATTCTTTTTAACAGCTATTTTCAGATGCTTTCTGAAGTCTAAAGTGAAGATCTGGGATATAATTCTTAAGAAGTCACAAGATTTTCTCATGGATTTAAAGGGATGCAGTGAGAAATTAAGGAATGAGGGATTGTTACCAAATTTCTACCTTCTGTGGTAACTGGTCTTCTTTGAGCTGTCAGCATTAATATGAGAATAGAAAAGACAAAAAAGATAAAGAACAGATAGTAGAAAGTGGACAAGTTACCAAAGGTGATTACATAGATTTATCCACATCACCTACAAGTGTAGTGTCTTATGTATAGTGGATAACTTGTGTGTGTGTGTGTGTGTGTGTGTGTGTGTGTGTGTGTGTGTGTGAGTCCGTGTGAATGAAGACAGCAACTGCACCCATGATGAGCTTAGACATATCAATAGGTAAAATAGATACATATATAGTTGGTATTTATCAAGAATTTACCATATGCCAAGTACTTTACAGGCATTATCTTTTTTATTAACCACAAAAGTATATGAAATGACACTAAAATTCCTGAGTAAATTGAAGAATGCTGAGAAATCTACTTAAGGAACTGTAATGTATAATGATTACTACAATAGAGGCTCCAATAAGTATTATCTTCGAGGACACAAAGGTGGGAACTGTGAATTCTGACAGCATTGTGACAGAAAGTTGTACATTTGAGTATTTAAGGATGACACAATTTTTTTCATAGACAAAAAGGAAGGGTATTTGAGGGAAAGATCATTTCTTCAATGGCAGAAATATGAATACCATGATCAGATTTATATGTAAAAGATCATATTCTGGCTTAGCATTTATTGCCATTACATTATTTGAATAATTTTCGCTTAATGTTTGCCCCTTACTAGATAGTATGCTTCACAAGAGTCTTAGTTGTACAACATATAAAATAGATAAAAGTGAGTCATCACCCACTAAGTGTATATGTACGTGAATGGGTAGAAAATGAATGAGTGAAGGAACAAACTAATCAGTGAATTACCTGTGGTGAATATACTGCCGTTGCAATAAACTGTGGGTGGGAGGAGTAGGGTAGGTAAGAATATGAGCTGTAGACAAGACTGATTATATGAATAGCTGCCCTATTTTTAATCACTGGCCAAACCTGGAAAAGTTGCTTAAACTCGCTAAATTTTAATTCCTCCAAAAATAAAGGAATAGTAATAATTGTACTCTCTTCATTGGATTATATTGAGGATTAAAGGAGATAATGCATTTAACGCCTTAAATGTGTGTGGCATAAACTTAGAATCCAGTAAATGTTTAGTTAATAAGTACAGGGAAAGAGTTGTGTGGATTTGAGTGACTAAACAGAATTGTGAGGTCCGTGACAACGGCCACGAGATGGCAAGGAGAAGTGAGGTTAAGGTAGCTTCTCTTAGATATAATCTAAATTTAGTGTCTGACTAGATATGGGGTATAAGGGTGTCAAGGGAAATAATTATTCTAACTTGGAGTCCTGAGTGTGTATGTACCATTCATTGTGATAGGGAATATAGGTGCACAAGCATGGTTAGGGGAAAAAAATGAAATCCATTTGGAATATGCTAACCTTGAGATCATCATGTAATTCATACACCAGACCTACTGCATATTTACTGTAGGCCAAATACTCTGCTGCCTAGCTGGAGGGGGCATATAACAGCTAGTATAAAGGGAGGAGGTAAGTGATGGACGAACCAACCATGTTTCACCTGGCATCTTAGTTTGGGCTACTATGACATTATCATAGATTGGGTGTCTTAAAGTAAAAACATGTATTTCTTACATTTCTCAAGGATGGGAAGTCCAAGATCAAGGTGCAGGCAGATCTAGGATCTGGTGAGAACCTACTTCCTGGTTTAAAGAAGACTATCCTTGTACCATCACATGGCAGATAGCAGAGACAGGAAGTCAGCTCTCTCTTCTCTTCTTGTAAGGGCTAGTTCCACCATCAGGGCTCTGCCCTCAAGACCTAATTATCTAGGTCATTATCAAAGGCCCCATTTCCAAATACCATCACTTTGAGGATTGCAATTTGAACATATGAAGTTTATTTTATTTTTTTCAGGAGCACATTCAGTCTACAGTACATGGTTCTCATTTGGCAAGATAAAAGATGCATAGAAATTCATTTTAAAAAGGCAGATTTAGAATCCACTATGAAGCTTACCTTTTTGTCTTCTCTAACCTATTTCTAAATGGTTTAATTGGTAGCCATCTGAGATTGTTTTCCAGATAGTCAAATGTGCATTTCCTGACGTCAATCCTTTCAGTTGCTTTCCTTTGCTGTTAAACCTTGACTACTTCACCTGTCCCCACCGGCCCTATGTGGATGATCTTCAGGGCCATCCAGTACAGTTTCCTGTTTCACTTCTCCATCACCACCAACCTCTGAGTTCACTCATAATGTTCCTTTTGTGGTTGTTTAAACCATTGTTTCTCAAACATGTTTCACTCTACACATTTCCAATAAATATTTTGAGCATGAAATCCTAATATGTGTTTATACACTAATACAGTATATATCTTATAAAAGAACATAAAATGAAACATTTTAGAGGTTGAAATGAAATAAGTAAATTTAAATAGAAGTTCTAACATTTTCTTTGCATACCCAATGAATATGCCATTTTAGAGACCATAATTTTAACTATCCTTAACTCCTTCCTTCCTCTCTCAAGACCGCACATGCTGTTCCCTGCCGTGTGGAATGCTCCTACACTGGGAGTAGAGTTGTTAATTCCTTCTCATCTTTTAGCTGAAATAGGACTTCCTCACTGTGTCCCATCCTTCCCAGACTAGGTTAAATGCCCAATTGTATGTTATTCTAGCACTTAGTATCCATTCCTTCCCACCAGCATTTGTCATTATTATAATTGAATGTATATACGGTCTTTGGTTAATGCCTGTTCCCTCCCAGACCTGAGCAGCCATTAGCTCAAGGTAACTTTCACACTATTAGATCCTGTATTTTTAAGGCAAACTCACTTTTTAATGAGTGTTGATTATTGGAAATAATCTCATTCTCTTCATAACCTCATTACCCTCTAGTCAATATTATCTTCTGTTCTCCCATGAGAAAACATCAAAGCTTCCACAATGCAAGGAAATCATATATAAGGAATTCTTGCAGCTCTTTCTCCTGTCACAGCTCATAGTTAGAAGCTAGTTAAATAGTAATCCTGTCCTATTGAACAAATACAAAAGTACTAAGTCAAAGTGACACATGCACCTCATGATTATAGCAGTATTATTTACTATAGCCAAGATATGGAAGAGCCCAAGTGTCTACCAACTGATGAATGGATAAAGAAGATGTCGCATACATATATACCACGGAGTATTATCCAGCTGTTAAAAAGAATGAAATCTTGACATTTGCAACAACATCAATGGAGCTCGAGAACATAATGCTAAGCAAAATAAGTCAGTCAGAGAAAGACAAATACCATATGATTTCACTCATAAGTGGAATTTAGGAAACAACACAAATGAGCAAAGGGGAAAACACAAGACAGAGAAAGAAAAACAAATCAAGAAACAGCCTCTTAACTATAAAGAACAAACTGATGGTTACCAGAAGAGAGGTGGGTAGAGGGCAGAGTGACACAGGAGATGGGGATTAAGGATGCACTTCTGGTGAGTACCAGGTGATGTATGGAAGTGTTGAGTCACTGTATTGTACACCTGAAACAAATATTACACTGTATGTTAACTAACTGGAATTGATAATAAAAACCTTAAAAAAATAATCCTTTCCAAACGTCCTAATGCAATGATTGCTTTTATAGCAGCATTGAATCTAAGACAATATACCACAATAGTTGAACAAGGACTCTGGAGCTCTCCTGCCTGGATCAGAATCCCAGCTCCAGCTCTCACTAGCTGGGTGACTTTGTGCAAGTCCCTTAATTTCTCTCTGGTCAGTTTCCTCCTTTCTATAGTTGATATTACTGAATTATTATTAGCTGTGGATAAATTAGTATGTCTAAAATACTAAGTGATGTGTTTAACCATAAAAAATACTTAATACATGTTAACTGTTCTTAATAACACTAAAAGGGACTTTTCCATAAATATGTAGAGGTTTGATTTAATTGCACACCAAAAGTCCAATCGCTTCATCTTGTGTGTATAGTCACCCTCTAAATTTTCCGATCATGCATATGTAAGGCACTTTAAAGGCATTCCAAAAATTAATTTTAAACAGCCACCCAGTATTTACTTTTCAAGAATTGGGTACAGCATATTTGAGCTCATTGTGGTTACAATGCATTCTCCAGGCTGTGACATGGGGACATTTTATTAAAAGAAGCAGGCACCTTTATTTATTGCTCATTTCTCTTCATGGTTCACAGCTTGTAATGATTTGAACCAACAAAGTATCTATTATCAGTGCGTATGCATAAGCATATAGTAGGTATGAAAGATATATATTCTCGTATTAAAGTCCCCCTTTTTTGCTTATAATTGATGCACTTTTTCTGAAGAGGAGTTTGCAGTGGTCTGAGCAAAGATCATGATATAAAAATAAATTATGGAATGTATCCCTTGGTGTCTAACTCATAAATTATTTTTCTCTAGTGATGCTCTTTTATATTCAGAGGTGGATTTAAAATTTCCTTTTGGATATTATTCACAGGATATTGTAGTTAAGGAGCTTGCCTTTTACAGCTGACATACAACTATAGTTTAGGCTACAGGTGAGTGAGGGGAGAATAAAAAAAAAGAGAGACCTCTTTTCTTCTTCCCTTCTTGGTTAGCTGTCAATCATTACTTCTTTTTGATGTGACTTCTCTCACTAGTGTCAATGTGTGATCTAGGGAGGAAACAAAAGGGGCAATAAACAGTGTTAGAAAGACAAAGAGGTTGGGCACCTCGGTGACTCGGTTGAGCATCTGACTCTATTTCTGCTCAGGTCACGATCTCATGATTCATGAGTTCGAGCCCCACATGGAGCTCGGCACTGATGTGTGAAGCCTGCTTGGGATTCTCTCTCTCTCTCACTCTCTCTCTCTCTCTCTCTCTCTCTGCCCCTCCCTACTCTCTCCCTCTCTTTGTCTCATAGTAAGTTAATAAACTTAAAAAAAAAAGAGAGGGGGGACCTGGGTGGCTCAGTTGGTGAGTGTCCGATTTCGGCTCAGGTCTTGATCTCATGATTGGTGGGTTTGAGCCCCACGTCGGGCTCTGTGCTGACAGGTCAGATCCTGGAGTCTGCTTTGGATTGTGTGTCTCCCTCTCCCTCTCTCTCCCCCTCCCCTACTAGCACTCTGTCTGTCTCTATCTCAAAAATAAACATTTTAAAAAATTTAAAAAAAAAAAGAAAGATGAGGCTGTCACAGTGTTATATATTCCTGTCCTTTTTTTTTTTGTAATTAAAAAGAATTTTTTACCATTTATTCATTTTTGAGAGACCAAGAGAGAAAAAGCATGAGAGGGGGGCGGGGTGGGGGGAGGCAGAGAGAGGGAGACGCAGAATCGAAAGCAGACTCCAGGCTCTGAGCTGTCAGCACAGAGCCCAATGCAGGGCTCCAACTCACGAACCGTGAGGTTATGACCTGAGCCGAAGTCAGACACTTAACTGACTGAGTCACTCAGGAGCCCCATATTCCTGTCCCTTTAAACAGAGGGAATACACATATGCTCCCTGAATCTGACTGTTTCATTTTTAACTCTGAAGCAATGGTCCTCAGGAGAGGTTGCACATTACAGTTATCCAAAGATTTTTTTTTAAATGCCCCTGACCAAGATGCTTGATTATTTATTTATTTCAATTTTTAAAAGCTCCCCCATAATTCTAACCTATGGTAAGGGTTGAGAGTCAAAGTTCTACATCATTAGTTACATTCAGTGAACTCAATCAAGTCAGTCGAACATGACTATGGAATAGTCAGGTACGGAGATGCACATGACTTGTAGAGCCCAAGTACACACACTTGGGAGTGTGGGAAGCTAGTGTAGGCCTAGAACAAGCCTGACTGGAGAGTGGTAGCCTGCAGCCAACGCACAAGGTAGATTTGTGAGGCAAGGAAATAGCGGTATAGGGATTAGAAAGTTAGCAGATGGTCTGGAAAGTACATTCTCTTATCTAATTTGAGCAAAAGTTATAAAAGTCACAAGAGTTAGGAAGGTAGAGGCTTAAAAATGAAAATTAAAATACAATAATAAGCCAAAAACTAGCATCACATACAGAAATGCAAAAATGCAATTTCGCCGAGAAAGAAGACGAAACAGTAAGCTTAACGAATCTCAGCAGAAAACTCTCTGTGCCAGGTAAGGACATTCTGACACCAAAACTTTATTGCTCGATCACTTATTCTCAGAATTTGAGCAATGCACGATTTGTAGGTTAGAGGAAGACTTTCCTAAAACTGTTTCCTTAAATAATTTTACGGCCCAAACATTCACATCACTGATTATATTTTAGCTTAAACACACTAGCTGCAAACATTTGGCATTAAGTAAACAATAAACCTGTCAGTGCACTTGATTATTTCTTACTTGATTGATTTGAGGGCCTGACTGGCAACTGTTCTTCCAATGTCGTCAAGTCAGATTCTTTTTTTTTTAATGTTAATTTATTTTTGAGAAAGAGAGAGTGCACACACACTGGGGGAGGGGCAGAGAGAGAGAGAGACAGAGGATCCAAAGCAGGCTCTGCACTGACAGCAGAGAGCCTGAGGTGGGGATCGAACTCACGAACTGCAAGATCATGACTGGAGCCGAAGTCAGGCGCTCAACGTACTGAGCCACCCAGGCAGCCCAGTCAAGTCAGATTCTTGAAAAAAGGACAATGATATCACATAAGAATTGGTGGATGAAAAATAGGATATTTGTTCTTGGATGTTGTCAACAACAAGCAGGATATAAAGAATTTAAACTGTGGTATGAGCCTATTTGTAAATGAATGGCTACTTTGAACTATAGAAAGCCACCAATAGTATTTATGCAAACATAACTATGTATAGCCACAAAGAAGAGTGGCAACGTAACAGAAGCAAAAACATTTTAGGAAAAAAAGCTTACCTTTGACAATTTTTAAGATCAGCATTAAACAGAGATAAAAACAAAAGAATAATTTAATCGGTAATACAAAAGATTACTAAATCATGCTATCCCTCTGAGGCAAGGCAAAAATAAAGTCCTTTTTTATTAAATGATTACAACAGAAGACAATAGCCAGCTCCTCGTTCTCTCCTCCCTTCCCCAAAATACCACACCCACACTCCACCCCTAGCACGATGTCTCAACAATCTTCTCATTCCTAGGACAACAAAATAAACATTGTTCTAGAGCTGCCATGATGATCATGACTTTGTATCACATTGAAATTCAGGCAGGCATGTGGATGAAAACAACAGATGGAGGACTGTAGAGCAAGAGAACCACAGAGAATGTGAGGTAGAGGCTGGCTTAATAATAGTCCTACAGCTGCCAGGGCTTCAGAAGGGTTTTTGTTACTGAAGCAAATGAATGTTGCCTTACAAAAATATAACGAATGGGGTATTGGAAAGAAAATAATCTAAAACATGAAATTATCTGTGTCAAGGCAGTTGAAGACCCAGTATTTGAAGCTGGCATTTTAAGGACGATTGTGGATGGTCCCAAAATATTTGGTTCAATGGTCACATGTTTTGTATTTTGGACACCGATGATTGACCTATGGAGGCTGTAGAATTAGGGGAAAATGGTAGAAAAAGCACATTGCTGAGGTATGTTGGCTCCTTACTGGAGGGTTTAGTAAGACTCTAAATGAAAGAGATGAACTTAGACTGAAAATGACCCTTAAGAACAGATACTAACTTTTTATCTGATGTATCATTTGCAAATATCCTCTCCCATTCTGTTGTTGGCCTTGTAGTTTTGCTGTGTGTTTCCTTTGCTGTGCAGAAGTTTTATTTTGGTGAGGTCCCAGTAATTCATTTTTGCTTTTGTTTTCCTTGCCTCCAAAGATGTGAATAAGAAGTTGCTGTGGCCAAGGTCACAGAGGTTTTTGCCTGCTTTCTCTTTGAGGATTTTGATGGCTTCTCTTTCATGTTTAGGTCTCTCATCCATTTTGAGTTCATTTTTGTATATGGTGTAAGAAAGTGGTCCGGGTTCATTCTTCTGCATGTCACTGTCCAGTTTTCCCAGCATCACTTGCTGAAGAGACTGTCTTTATTCCATTGGATATTCTTTCCTGCTTTGTCAAAGGTTAGTTGGCCATACGTTTGTGGGTCCATTTCTGGGTTCTCTATTCTGTTCCATTGATCTAAGTGTCTGTTTTTGTGCCAATACCATACTTTCTTGATGATTACAGCTTTGTAATACAGCTTGAAGTCTGGGATTGTGATGCCTCCAGCTTTGGTTTTCTTTCTCAGTGTTGCTTTGGCTATTCAGGGTCTTTTCTGGTTCCACACAAATTTTAGGGTTGCTTGTTCTAGCTCTGTGAAGAATGCTGGTATTATTTTGATAGGTCTTGCATTGAATATGTGGATTGCATTGGGTAGTATCGACATTTTAACAATATTTGTTTTCCAATCCATGAGCATGGAATATTTTCCCATTCTTTTGTATCTTCTTCAATTTCTTTTATACGCTTTCTATAGTTTCCAGTGTACAGATTTTTAACCCCTTTGGTTAAGTTTATTCCTATTTATTTTGTGGTTTTAGGGGCAATCATAAATGGGATAAATTCCTTGATTTATATTTCTGTTGCTTCATTATTGGTGCATAGAAATGCAACCGATTTCTGTGCATTGATTTTATATCCTGCAACTTTGCTAAATCCATGGACCAGTTCTAGCAGTTTTTTGGTGGAATATTTTGGGTTTTCCATATAGAGTATCATGTTGTCTGCGAAGAATGAAAGTTTGACTTCCTCCTTTCTGATTCAGGTGCCTTTTATTCCTTTGTGTTGTCTGATTGCTGAGGCTAGGACTTCCAATACTATGTTGAATAACACTGGTGAGAGTGGACATCCCTGTCTTGTTCCTGAACTTAGGGGGAAAGCTCTCAGTTTTTCCCCAATGGTGATGAAAGGAAACAATCAGCAAAACTAAAAGGCAACCAACAGATGGGAGAAGGTATTGCAAATGACATATCAGATAAAAGGTTAGTATCCAAAATCTAGAAAGAATTTATCAAA
Organism: Acinonyx jubatus; assembly: GCF_027475565.1. Taxonomy (NCBI): domain Eukaryota; kingdom Metazoa; phylum Chordata; class Mammalia; order Carnivora; family Felidae; genus Acinonyx; species Acinonyx jubatus. The sequence goes on along the minus strand of NC_069383.1, from coordinate 122,838,723 downwards.
CTCAACACCCAAAAAACAAAAAAATCTAGTGAAGAAATGGGCAAAAGACGTGAATAAACACTTTCCCAAAGAAGACATCCACATGGCTAACAGACACATGAAAAAATGCTCAGTGTCACTCATCATCAGGGAAATATAAATTAAAACCACAATGAGAGGGGCGCCTGGATGGCTCAGTCATTTAAGCGACCCACTTCAGCTCAGGTGGTGATCTCATGGTTTGTCGGTTCAAGCCCTACATCGGGCTCTGTGCTGACAGCTCAGAGCCTGGAGCCTGCTTCCAATTCTGTGTCTCCCCCTTTCTCTGCCCCTCCCATGCTCACGCTCTGTCTCTCTCTGTCTCTCAATAAAAAATAAATGTTAAAACACACACACACACACACACACACACACACATGAGATACCAACTCACACCAGTTAGAATGGCTCAAATTAACAACTCAGGCAACAATAGACATTGGTAAGGATGCGGAGAAAGAGGATCTACTTTGCACCGCTGGTGGGAAAGCAAGCTGGTGAGCCACTTTGGAAAATAGTATGAAGTTTCCTCAAAAAGTTAAAAATATAAATACCCTACAATCCACCAATTGTACTACTAGGTATATATCCAAAGGATACAAGTGTGCTGTTTCTAAGGGGCATGTGCACCCCAATGTTTATAGCATTGCTATCAACAACAACCAAAGTATGGAAAGAGCCCAAATGTCCATCGATGGATGAATGGATGAAGAAGATGTGGTATATATACATACAATGGATTATTACTCGGCAATCAAAAAGAATGAAATCTTGCCATTTGCAACTACATGGATATTAGAGGATATTATACCAAGCAAAATAAGTCAGTCAGAGAAAGATAAATATTATATGACTTCACTCATGTGGAATTTAAGATATAAAACAGATGAACATAAGGGAAGGGAAGCAAAAATAATATAAAAACAGGGAGGGTAACAAAACATAAGAGACTTAAATACAGAGAACAAAATGGAGAGTTGCAGGAGGGGTTATTGGTGGGGGGATGGGCTAAATGGGTAGGGGCATTAAGGAAGACACTTGGGATGAGCACTGGGTGTTATATATAGGGGATGAATCACTGGAATCTACTTCTAAAATCCTATATGCTAACTAACTTGAATATAAATTAAAAATACATTAATTTAAAAAAAGAAAGAAAAAAGGTAAATCATAAACCTTTGAAAGTGAACATGTTTTTACCCTGCTGCACCCCTCAAAACATTGTCTGAAAATATATAATAATTTGGAGTCCTATAGAGATAAAAGGGCTGAATTTAATAGTCTACTCAATGATAAGATCAGTTTAACAGAGATGGGTAATTAGGACAATATGATCAAACTAAGTAAACAACAAACCAAAGGCCTGCTGCTTGTTATGATTTATAAGATAGGTAAAAACTTAACAAGTCTTTTTCAAGATCAAAGAAAACAAGGTGAAAAAATTATATGAAAAAGTAGGCAAACAATTACAAGAGGAATCCAAAAATCTGTGACAAAGACAACATAAAATCTTATTTATAACAAATTTGTAAACTTACGTGAAACGATTGAGAATATGTGTTATAACAGATGGCTCAAAATCATATAAAAAACACAAATTGATCAACAGAGAATTTAAAAATTTAAGAAACAGGGGCACCTGGGTGGCTTAGTTGGTTAAGTGCCCAACTTTGGTTCAAGTCATGATATCATGGTTCATGAGTTCAAGCCCCAATTCAGGCTCTGCATTGACAGCTTAGAGCCTGGAGCCTGCTTCAGGTTCTTTGTCTCCCTCTTTCTCTGCCCCTCCCCCGCTCGCGCCTGTGCTCTGTAGAGAATAAACATTAAAAAAATTTTTTTAATATTTTTTTACTTTTATTTACTTATTTATTTTTGAGAGAGAGAGACAGAGCACAAGTGGGGAATGGGCGGAGAGAGAAGGAGATACAGAATCCAAAGCAGGCTGCAGGCTCCAGGCTCTGAGCTGTCAGCACAGAGCCCAGTGCAGGGCTCGAACCCACAAACCGCAAGATCATGATCTGAGTCATAGTCGGAAGCTCAACTGACTGAGCCACCCAGGCACCCCACATTAAAAAATATTTAAAAAACTTAAGAAGCAAAGTAGTATCATCTTCTCCTAAAAATGGTGGATCTAAGTAATGTAATGTATCTGTTAAAGAACAGATTAAAACCTCCCTGTTATATAAACTGCTTAGATCACAGATGAAGATGTAGTTCTTCTAAATTTGTTTTACAGAAGTAAAAGAGAAAAAAAAAATCCACCAGTAGACACAACTGGGTGAGAACAACAGAACAAATAAAAGCATAGGCCAATCTTACTAATGAGCACAAATGTAAATATCCTAATTAAAATATTAGCAAATAAATTCTAGCAGAGCCTGAAAATAATTACATATCATCACCAAGTATGTGTTTCCCAAGAAATGGCAAGGTTTGTTCTGCAGTAAAAAGGGACCAAGATAATTTACTGTATTAAATGTCTACAGTAGATGAAAAACCACGTTAAAGCTGTTTTATAAAATATTCCACCAAATTCTGATTTAAAAATTAATAATTAAAACTCTTATCTGACTATAAATAAGGTATTTCTTGATTTAATAAATTTTATCTATCAAGTAACCAGAGAGCATATATCACATGTAGTAGTAAAATATTGGAAGCATTCCCCTTTAAAATCAGTAACAAGAAAAGAAAGTTTACTATCTTACTGTTAATCAATGTTGTACCAGCCAAGCCAAGAAATAAAAAAATAAAATGCATAAGCATTGAAAGAAATAAAGAGAAATAAATTGTATAAATTTTCAAAAGGAGGAAGAAAAACTGCCATTATATTCAGCATATGGCAGAGATGCAATTTTCTATAGCTTTCCTGTATGCTAGCAATGATAGTACATATAATAGATGATAAGATCTGCTTCACAATAGCCACCAAACTATAAAATGCATAAAGATAACCCTAGTAAAAATAACTGTATGCCCTATATGAAGAATACTATAAAATTTTACTGAAGCGCATAAAAGAAGATTTGAATAAAAGGTGAGCTAAACCATATTCTGAATGGGATGACTCAATATTGTAAAGATAAGAATACTCCTCCAAATTAACCTGTAAATACACTGCAGTATAATAAAAAAAAATCCCATTAGTGTTATTCATGAAACTCAAAATCCTCCTTATAAACTTCACTTAGAAGGGAAATATGCCAGCAAAGCCAAGAGAACATTTGAAAAAGATCAGTAGGGTAAGAAAAGAGAGATTTGCTTACCGTATGTCAGAACTTAGTATGGAATTTGAGTAAGAAAATGTAACATTGACATAGGAATAAAGAAAGATGATGGTCCACAAACAGACCTGTGAGAATTCAGTGCATGAAAGGGTGGTAGTTTGAATTGGTGGGGAAAAAGTACAGTGGTGATCAACAGTGCTGGGTAAATTGTCTATCAATAGGAAGAAAAAGAAATCCTAACCTCGTGTAACTCACAAAAATAAATTCAAGTTTATAAATTTCATTATGTAAGAAACAAAAGTATGAATATATTGGAAGAAAATGTCATTATTATGTAACATTACAATAGGAATAAAACAAAAATAAAAACAATACAGCATAAAAGCCATTGGATTTCATTGATAAATTTAACTATATGATATTTAAATCATTCTGTAGTAAATGGCATTAAACAATGTTAAGAGCAAGAGTAAAGGAGATATTTGTACTGTACATGTACAAAGTTTTGTATTCTTGTGTGGTTATGCGTTCATATACATATCAATGTGAATATAAATATATATAATCACACAAGAAAATATGAATGTATGTGTGTAGTGTATCTGTTATTTGTATATAAATAGCATATATTCAAACTATTATACATACATACACACACACATCAATAAAAAATACATAAAAATCCAGGGCGCCTGGGTGGCTCAGTTGGTTAAGTGTTCGACTTTGGCTCAGGTCATGATCTCACAGTTCATGGTTCATGCCCCACATGGGGCTCTGTGCTGACAGCTCAGAGCCTGAAGTCTGCTTTGGATTCTGTGTCTCCCTCTCTCTCTCTGCCCCTCATGCTCTGTCTCTCTGTTTCTCAAGAATGAATAAGCTTAAAAAATATTTTTAAATACATAAAAATCCAAGAGTAATGGGTAAAATATTGGACAACTGAAAAAGTCAAAAAGATAAATAAAAATGATCCTAAAAGTGAAGAAAAAGATGTTTGTTCAACTTCACTAACATCCACAAAAATGCTAATTAAAATAGCAATGTCCATTTTTTAAAGAATTTTTTTCCCAATGTTTATTTATTTTTTGAGAGACAGAGACAGAGTGTGAGTAGGGAAGGGGCAGAGAGAGAGGGACACACAGAATTCAAAGCAGGCTCCAGGCTCTGAGCTGTCAGCACAGAGCCTGATGCGGTGCTTGGACCCACGAACCTTGAGATCATGACCTGGGCTGAAGTCAGACCCCCAACCAACTGAGCCACCCAGGCGCCCATGCTGTGTCCATTTTTTTACCTACCAAATAAGCAGCCATTAAAACTTTGGTATATTCTTCCAAGGATACGGGGAAATAGTTCCATTAAGAGATCAAAATTTGCATTAATATTTATTGAAATTCTAAGTGCACATCACTTTTAACCCTGCATTTCCATTTCTTGTGAATTACTACAGATAAGCAGTTACATATGTGAACAAAGGAAGTACATGCATATTCATGACAACACTGCTGGGAGGAGGAAAATGCTGATCACCATACATATTGGCAAGATTTTAAACAATGAAATTTTTCGAAAACATAAAGATTTAAGTGTGGAACAATTAGGGCAGTGTAATTTATTTTAGAAATATGTATGTGCATGTGTGTATGCATATGTCTTTACATTTATCTAAATCTTCACTCATGTAAAGTAGCACCCTTTCTTTATCACTCATACCAGTTTAGCCTGAAATATATTCTCCATCACTTTCCCTTGAGATTTTGTCTTTTTATTTGGTAACTTATTCACAGACTATTTCTTTTGACCAGAATATAGTTCTGTGAGATGAGAGCAAGAATCACATCTATTTTACCACTGCTATGCTGTCAGCTCCTGCAGAAATGTTATATGATGTTTATTGATTAATTACATGGTGGTGGGTATTACAATTGGCAACACTGTAATAAGATATTTGTAGCTGTGATCAGTATAACAAATATCAGATATCAACAAGTACGTATATCACCAGAAAGCAACAAGTGTTTATACTCTTTACATATGTTTATAGATAAGAATATATAAATTCTGATCATATGCTTATATCCTTATATATATATATGTATATTATATGCTTATATGCTTATATATGTATCATATTCTTGTAGAGCATTGGGACTAGTATTAAATAATTATACATCTCTCTATTATATGCTTATAAGTGCTTCTTTTTCCTCAAAATAACCTTTTGAGAAAGAACACAGAACTGAACAAATGTTTAGAATTATCAGAAAGTGAAAAGATGATCATTTCTCTTTAATAAAACAAAAATTCTAGAAATATATAGGGAGACAAAAACACCGTTCTATCTACTATTCGAAGTAGACCTTCTTGAAAGTTTTCAGGAGCAAAAAAGACAATACCAAATTTAGATCAAATGTCTCATTGGTCACCACAGAAGAAATGAGGTAGGTATTGATGACAGTGACATTATAGCTTTGGACAGATTGGGGGCAAAAAAATTTTTTTCTAAAAAGGATTCAAAGAATTAACACATTTTATATGATTCCAAGATAAAACTTTGCACATTTCTTGCTCACTCCTATATCTGTGGATTTTGCTGATCTAAAATAAGCTACACACATACTTTTGTCTGGAATGTTTTCTATTTCTCTCTGGATTTGTTCTTGATGTCCAGAATAAATGCTTACATGTGCTTTTTCATTTTTTGTTGACTCTCCAAAAACAAGACACATCTCCTAATGTCAAAAGTATTCTAGAGTGTCACTTTAGGAGATAATGGTATGTTTTATATTTCAGGTTCTTAATCTATTGAATACATTGTATTTAACCTGGTTATGAGTATTTAGGGCCATTAAAGTTATTTTAATGCAAAACATTCAGAATAGGGCAGCATGTACACTCTACACCCTTTTCTTTTATTGAACTTTCTTAGAGGCATCTTAAAACTCTCCTCTTTCCAAAATTAATTCCTTGGTCACATCTCTAGAATTAGTCCAAAGAATATGGAAAGGAGATGATGTCATCTCCTCAGATGTTAATTGTTAATTAATAAGATGGAAAATCTTACTTGGCGATGGCTCTTCTTATTTATTCAAATTATTTTTACTACCCGTTCACCACTTTTTAAGGGATAGCATTGGATTGTGTTCTTCAATAAGCAATGTGTTTGTTCTTGCTTTCTAAAATAAATAAATGTATTTTGTTTTGATTTCCCTATCATGCCCCAATGAAACAATTATTTGGAGAGTAAGAAGAAGTAATCAGAAAGAAAATGTAACTCCTGTGTTAACATTAATAACTTCAGCTGTCCTTTATTGTACAGTTGCTATATACTAGGCATTGTGATAAAAAGCATTGTATTTATTTTATGTTTATATCATTCCTATCAGGAAAGCATAGCCATTCATTATTTTGTAGATGAGGAAAATGAGGTACAGAGAGGTTAACTGACTCTCTCATGGAATTATAGTTAGCAAGAGTTGGAATGAAGATGTTATCTAAGTGCTGATTTTATTGTATTTTTTTTAGAGTTTATTTGTTTATTTTGAGAGAGAAAGAGAGAGAGAGAGAGAGCGAGCACCTGTGCATGCCCACACAAGCAGGGGAGGGGCAGAGAGAGAGGAAGGGAGAGAATTGCAAGAGGCTCTACCCTGTCAGCCTGGAGCCCCACATGGGGCTTGATCTCAAGAACTTGTGAGATCATGATCTGAGCCAAAATCAAGAGTTGGATGATTAACCGACTGAGCCACCCAGATGTTCCCCAAATGCTGATTTTAAAGTTCAGGGCAAGCTCTTAAAGTCTCTGTAATGTAAATTAAGTG